>NC_073692.1:365230846-365548533 GCF_029784155.1 Uranotaenia lowii | reverse complement strand
TGCATTTCATTCCATAAACTTTCTCCTTAAAAGCGCTAAGTATCAAATCCCACCAAATCGTAATGGAGAAAAGTTGAAAAGAAGAGAAAGATTTCCAAACGTTCATCAAATATAAAAATTAACTCCTTGACGATTTAGTAATCAAACTTTAAACCACTCTGGACGAGGTGGACTTCTTCACGAAATATTTTGCTAACCTAATCGTGAGTTTTCTAAGTAGATAGATCAAAAGCCGCCGCCCGTGGCCTAGTGGACAGCCTTCAAGTCTTCTAAGCCAGGGGGTGTGAGATCGAATCCCGGTCACGGCATACATAGTACACTTTCGGTGGGTTGGTGGTTTTAGCATTTGTAAGATGCTAGCCATCATACTCCGAAAGATGAACGCTTAGAGTTAAGAAAAAAGGAATCTCTTCGAGGAAACATCATGTTTCATTGAGATCCTGTATGTGTTTGTGTTCGTTTTCTAAAAAAAAATGAGTCATAGTCAAGCTTCTGCAATATACATACTCGTAAAAGGTTTGAGTCGTGGCTAGCTATGAAGTCAATTTCTCAATATGATGACATTTTTCGACCGATTTTTGTAAAATTCGATTGTAAATAGCTGTAGAAAACCATTTTTTGTTTTGTTCGACAAAATAAACCTTTCCTCACGAAATAATTCATGGATTTAGCATTTGAATTTGTTTCACAAAACAGAAACGTAATAATAATTACACTCAAGTGAACCAAGTTCTTTGTATGTAAAAAATTGAGAAAAAAAACTCAAATTTTATCATTTTCTGAAATTTAATGATTACGAAATTTTTATTTTTGTATCCTGTGAACTCTGTAAACGAGGTGATTACTTTATATTCCCGAGTCGTGGTGTGGGAAATTAACCGACTGAGGGTAAGAAATGTTTAAAATAAGTAGTATAACCATTTGGTTTTCATAATTGCAAAAACGCTTCTCTTCGCTTAGATGGGAATCATTGAATGAACTTTGACTATGGAGTTGACGTTTTGATTTTCTTCTTCTTTAGAAACCTGCTTAAGTATTTATTATACAGGTATTCAATGCATTTTTTCACTCTTCGACGATTGATGTGCTAAAACTCTGCGGTTGACCATTTGACCATCAAAAAAAATAAAGTCATTGAAGATTAAAAAAATGCGATGCAGTAGTGTTTCTAAGGTTCATGTTGGAAGACTTGGTGTCTCAAAATATGGGATCAAATCCCGCCTATCTTTTATCAATTTTTATCTTCGACGATAAAACCCTGTCTAAAACACTCGCACCACCAGACTGTTTATAAATCCTTTGCACTATCGCAATGTGCCTGATTGAGGGAGTAGACAGATGAAAAAAAAATCGTGTGAATTCTGATCCCATGATCAGAGCCCCGTAGAGTATGAAAAGATGCTTCTATTGGAGTCTCTTTTTGTATACTTAGGCAGCACCCCATCCTTCTTTCCTCAGAGACCACATCGGCAGTAGATAAGATGGCGCGAACACGCGAAAGGAGACTCAAATTAAATTTTATGACTTCATAAAATTTGTTCTTCTGCCTTCTGACTAGGATTGCTGTTGCTGGAGTGCCAAAGACTGCTGCTCATCTTCTTCGAGTTTGCTGAAAGTTCCAAACCCAAGAAACCAACAAACGAAAGAACGAGCGAGCGAGCGAGCGTGATGGCAATTGAGTAAAGTGCTGTTTGAAGGCTGGGTTAAAAAGTCCCATAAATGGATGTTTTATTAGGTCTCTCGGTTGAACGTGGATAATTTGACGCTTAATTCTTGTTAGTTTGGCCTCAGTTGTAAGTTGGCTGGAGAGTGGGAATCAGCTGAGATCAACCTCTTCTGAAAAAGGATTGAAAGGTACCCAACCAGCTGGAGAAATGATTATCGAAATTATTTTCCCCCTTTCAGCTGACTCGAGAGATCCAAAAATTTCGGGGAAGGGAAATCATAAACCAGAGTCTCTTATATTGCAGATATTTCTTGGCAATCTTATCTTCGCCACTCCATTACTGTCACTTCACAAATTACGTAAATTGCTTTGGCAGGTCTCAAATTTCCTCTGGCTGTCGAAAATCCCAGAGGCCGATAATAACCAAAGCACACAAATCTTATTAAAAATCAATTACACTGTGAACACTTTCTCGCAAGCACACAGTGTGATTGCCTCCCCTTTTTCTCTTTCGGCTGAAGCTGAGACTTGGTTCTTCATCTTGGAGAGACTTTCAGTTGGTGGGCTGCAGAAATCCGGCACATAAACGGATGAGACGCACTTGAGAAGGCCCACTTAGTCATATACTACAGACTTCAGACCTACAGCAGCAGATGGCGCAGAGAGTGTGAGTCGCATTATTTAGGATGACATTTACGACCGCACTCAGCGCACAAAACTGTCAACAAATGGCGTTGGCGTTGCTTTTTGGAAGAAAATAAGAAAGGGAAAAGTGGAGGAGAAAATCGATTACCCTTTCTAGAAGATGTTTTCTTAAATTTTGTGCAATAATTTCTGTACAATCTACCAGTTTCTGTACAAATCTAGTAGTTTTAGTAAGCAAGTATCAGTGTATTATAAAAAATCTTTTACTTAAACCATGTATAAGTGCCTTTTAAAACTCTAAAAAAACTATTATGAAACTTTTAAGTTCTCCGGCCGGAATGCTTTATAAGTTAAACACAAAGTCACCGTTTATTTTTCTTGGTATCAAACTAATTAAATTTTTTGAGAGCTTTCATCGACCCTAGTTAACTTAAATTAGCACGCTCATCACGAATGCGGGGCAGCCCGGTTGAACATGAACTAGGTAATATATCCAACCAAATCGGCACGAAATTGATTCCGAACTTTGGTTCTAATTACACTAGTTTACAAAATTTCAAAAAAATCGTGAACTTGATTAACTGACCAACATTTTTAATGTAAAATCGGGCGCTGAATCCAAAAATGAAATTCAAAAAAATCTCAGTAGAACCGTTTTTGAGTTATGCTCCAAATATGAAATTTCGAAAAAAATAAAAAAGTTCTTGTACTAAGAATAAAATATCTCGGACGGCATAACAGTAATTTGAAATCCCTCTTTTGCATATTGAAGGTGAATAAGTTATCTATCGATCATCTGAACACTGTTTTTGCGTTTGACCAACAGTATTGTTGATATTAGTGACTTTATGAGAAAAAAAACTGTAAAAAACGCATTTTTTTAGAGAAAATTTTGTTTCAACAAAAGTTTTAGACTCGATTGTAGCATTTAAAAAATCTGATTTTCTTTTGCGCTTGAATATCAATTTAAAACAAAGATTTCAAGTGGTTATTTATCAAAATCGGTTGAAAATTGAAGAAGTTATGGCTACTTTACCATAACTGAAATTTTTGGAGTTTTTAATAATTTAACGAACCGCAGTACACTTATCATAGTATAGGAAGAATGGAACATGATAAATCTCACTCGCTCTAAGTCAAAATTATTTATTAGCTTACCAGAAGGTAACATGCCAAGTTTCAGAAAGATGTGACCATAGGGAGGGGTTACTAAAATTTTAAACGTAAATAAAATTTTGAGGTATTTTGCCCGGAAGGAACAAAAAATACTGGTTTTTCATCAATAACTTTTTTCATCACTAGCTGATTGTTTTTTATGGTTGATTTTCTTAAAGCCTAAGTTGAGACAAATATTTCACCCGAAGACTGTAACTCGATTGGATTTGAAACAGAAAAGTTATTGCGGTTCAAAGGCCGCAAATTTTGTCCAATACGCAATGAGTACTTTTTACGCATTGCGTTTTATACGACAATTTTCGACCAAAATACAATCTTTGAACCGCAATAACTTTTCTGTTTCAAATCCAATCGAGTTACAGTCTTCGGGTGAAATATTTGTCTCAACTTAGGCTTTAAGAAAATCAACCATAAAAAACAATCAGCTAGTGATGAAAAAAGTTATTGATGAAAAACCAGTATTTTTTGTTCCTTCCGGGCAAAATACCTCAAAATTTTATTTACGTTTAAAATTTTAGTAACCCCTCCCTATGGTCACATCTTTCTGAAACTTGGCATGTTACCTTCTGGTAAGCTAATAAATAATTTTGACTTAGAGCGAGTGAGATTTATCATGTTCCATTCTTCCTATACTATGATAAGTGTACTGCGGTTCGTTAAATTATTAAAAACTCCAAAAATTTCAGTTATGGTAAAGTAGCCATAACTTCTTCAATTTTCAACCGATTTTGATAAATAACCACTTGAAATCTTTGTTTTAAATTGAAATTTAAGCGCAGAAGAAAATCAGATTTTTTAATTGCTACCATCGAGTCTAAAACTTTCGTTAAAACAAAATTATCTCTAAAAAAATGCGTTTTTTATAATTTTTTTTCTCATAAAGTCACTAATATCAACAATACTGTTGGTCAAACGCAAAAACAGTGTTCAGATGATCGATAGATAACTTATTCACCTTCAATATGCAAAAGAGGGATTTCAAATTACTGTTATGCCGTCCGAGATATTTTAATCTAAGTACAAGACCTTTTTCAATTTTTTCGAAATTTTATATTTGGAGCATAACTCAAAAACGGTTCTACTGAGATTTTTTTGAATTTCATTTTCGGATTCAGCGCCCGATTTTACATTGGAAATGACCTTCAGTTTACTGAGTTCAAAAATGCTGTAAACTAGTGTTATTAACCTCGCCTAATTGAAGCTCAGTTTCTCACGAGTGAGACCAGCAGCAGCTCAACAACAAACTAAAGTTGCTGCTGGCTGCGGGATTAATCCATCATCTCGACGAAATCTTTGGACACGGTTTTTCGGGCTCGCCTTTCTTCATGAGTTAGTTTGGGTCGTGATTTTCTAAGCTTAATTAGAGAAAAACAATCCCCGGGTACCGAAACAACATTCGTTCGCCGTTTGAAGAATGAGAAAGTCAAACAAAACCATCACATCAGTTTGTTTCCGATGGAAGTGAAACAAACTTAAGCATGAGCACAATGAAAACAGCGCACAAGATACCCACAATATCCCGGGAGCTAATGAAAGTTAAATAAGTGCACATCATGTGATGATGGCTGGCTGGCTGCAAGACTGCCTGACAGACTGGCTATTCTTGCCTGAATATTGCCTGGCTGGCTAGCTGACTGGCTGGCTAGCTGACTGGCTGGCTAGCTGACTGGCTGGCTAGCTGGCTGGCTGGCTAGCTGGCTGGCTGACTAGCTGGCTGGCTGGCTGGCTGGCTAGCTGGCTGGCTAGCTGGATTGCTGACTGGCTGGCTGCCTGACTGGCTGGCTGCTTGACTGGCTGGCTGGCTGATTGGCTGGCTGCATTGCTGGCTGATTGACTGGCTGGCTAAAAGGCTGGCTGAAAGACTGCTTGACAGGCTGGCTAGTCTCGCCCGGATATTGCCTGGCTGGCTGGCTGACAGGCTGATTACCTGGCTGGATGGCTGACTAGCTGGCTAGCTGGCTGGCTGGTTGCCTGGCTGGATGGCTGGCTGCCTGGCTGGCTGACTGACTGGTTGGCAGGCTGGTTGCCTGGCTGGATAGCTGGCTGGATGGTAAGTTGGCTCACTAGCTGACTGACTCACTAAATAGCATTTGACTGGCTGACTAGCTAGCTTGCTAGCTGGCTGGCTAGCTGACTGACTGGCTGGCTTCCTGGCTAGCTGACTGACTGGCTGGCTGACTGGCTGGCTGACTGGCTGACTAGATAGCTGGCCAGCTGGCTGGCTAGCTGGCAGGCTAGCAGGCTAGCTAGCTGGAAGGCTAGCTGGCTAGCAAGCTGGCTGGCTAGCTGGCTGGCTGGCTAGCTGGCTGGCTAGCTGGCTGGCTAGCTGGTTGGCTAGCTGGCTGGCTAGCTGGCTGGCTTGCTGCCAGGCTGGCTACCTGGTTGGCTGCCTGCTGTTTGGATGGCTGGATGGCTGGCTTGCTATCTGGCTTAAAATCTGGCTGGCTAGCTGGCTGGCTGGCTAGCTGGCTGGCTAGCTGGCTGGCTAGCTGGCTGGCTAGCTGGCTGGCTAGCTGGCTGGCTAGCTGGCTGGCTAGCTGGCTGGCTAGCTGGCTGGCTAGCTGGCTGGCTAGCTGGCTGGCTAGCTGGCTGGCTAGCTGGCTGGCTGGCTGACTGGCTGGCTGACTGGCTAGCTGACTGGCTGGCTAGCTAGCTGTCTAGCTGGCTGGCTGCCTGGATGGCTGCCTTGCTGGCTGGCTGCCTGCTGGCTGGATGGCTGGCTGGCTATCTGGCTAAAAAGCTGGCTGGCTAGCTGGCAGGCTAACTGTCTGGCTGGCAGGTTGGCTGATTACCTGACTGGTAAGCTGACTTGCTGGCTGGATAATTGGCGGACTAGCAAGTTGGCTGCCTGGATAATGCTGGCTGGATGACTGGCTGGCTGAATTGCTCGTTGCTTGGCTAGCAAATATGACTAAAATGACAAAAATGACAAAAATAACAAAAATGATAAAAATAACTAAAATGACAAAAATGAC
The DNA here is from genome assembly GCF_029784155.1 of Uranotaenia lowii. Taxonomy (NCBI): domain Eukaryota; kingdom Metazoa; phylum Arthropoda; class Insecta; order Diptera; family Culicidae; genus Uranotaenia; species Uranotaenia lowii. The sequence continues at coordinate 365,542,071 of NC_073692.1, read as the reverse complement.
AAAAATGACAAAAATGACAAATATGACAAAACTGACAAAAATGACAAAAATGACAAAATTGACAAAAATGACAAAAATGACAAAAATGACAAAAATGACAAAAATGACAAAAATGACAAAAATGACAAAAATGACAAAAATGACAAAAATGACAAAAATGACAAAAATGACAAAAATGACAAAAATGACAAAAATGACAAAAATGACAAAAATGACAAAAATGACAAAAATGACAAAAATGACAAAAATGACAAAAATGACAAAAATGACAAAAATGACAAAAATGACAAAAATGACAAAAATGACAAAAATGACAAAAATGACAAAAATGACAAAAATGACAAAAATGACAAAAATGACAAAAATGACAAAAATGACAAAAATGACAAAAATGACAAAAATGACAAAAATGACAAAAATGACAAAAATCACAAAAATGACAAAAATGACAAAAATGACAAAAATGACAAAAATGACAAAAATGACAAAAATGACAAAAATGACAAAAATGACAAAAATGACAAAAATGACAAAAATGACAAAAATGACAAAAATGACAAAAATGACAAAAATGACAAAAATGACAAAAATGACAAAAATGACAAAAATGACAAAAATGACAAAAATGACAAAAATGACAAAAATGACAAAAATGACAAAAATGACAAAAATGACAAAAATGATAAACATGACAAACATGACAAAAATAACAAAAATAACAAAAATTACAAAAATGACAAAAATGACAAAAATGACAAAAATGACAAATAGACAAAAATTACAAAAATGACAAAAATGACAAAAATGACAAAAATGACAAAAATGACAAAAATGACAAAAATGACAAAAATGACAAAAATGACAAAAATGACAAAAATGACAAAAATGACAAAAATGACAAAAATGACAAAAATGACAAAAATGACAAAAATGACAAAAATGACAAAAATGACAAAAATGACAAAAATGACAAAAATGACAAAAATGACAAAAATGACAAAAATGACAAAAATGACAAAAATGACAAAAATGACAAAAATGACAAAAATGACAAAAATGACAAAAATGACAAAAATGACAAAAATGACAAAAATGACAAAAATGACAAAAATGACAAAAATGACAAAAATGACAAAAATGACAAAAATGACAAAAATGACAAAAATGACAAAAATGACAAAAATGACAAAAATGACAAAAATGACAAAAATGACAAAAATGACAAAAATGACAAAAATGACAAAAATGACAAAAATGACAAAAATGACAAAAATGACAAAAATGACAAAAATGACAAAAATGACAAAAATGACAAAAATGACAAAAATGACAAAAATGACAAAAATGACAAAAATGACAAAAATGACAAAAATGACAAAAATGACAAAAATGACAAAAATGACAAAAATGACAAAAATGACAAAAATGACAAAAATGACAAAAATGACAAAAATGACAAAAATGACAAAAATGACAAAAATGACAAAAATGACAAAAATGACAAAAATGACAAAAATGACAAAAATGACAAAAATGACAAAAATGACAAAAATGACAAAAATGACAAAAATGACAAAAATGACAAAATTGACAAAAATGACAAAAATGACAAAAATGACAAAAATGACAAAAATGACAAAAATGACAAAAATGACAAAAATGACAAAAATGACAAAAATGACAAAAATGACAAAAATGACAAAAATGACAAAAATGACAAAAATGACAAAAATGACAAAAATGACAAAAATGACAAAAATGACAAAAATTACAAAAATGACAAAAATGACAAAAATGACAAAAATGACAAAAATGACAAAAATGACAAAAATGACAAAAATGACAAAAATGACAAAAATGACAAAAATGACAAAAATGACAAAAATGACAAAAATTACAAAAATGACAAAAATGACAAAAATGACAAAAATGACAAAAATGACAAAAATGACAAAAATGACAAAAATGACAAAAATGACAAAAATGACAAAAATGACAAAAATGACAAAAATGACAAAAATGACAAAAATGACAAAAATGACAAAAATGACAAAAATGACAAAAATGACAAAAATGACAAAAATGACAAAAATGACAAAAATGACAAAAATGACAAAAATGACAAAAATGACAAAAATGACAAAAATGACAAAAATGACAAAAATGACAAAAATGACAAAAATGACAAAAATGACAAAAATGACAAAAAATGACAAAAATGACAAAAATGACAAAAATGACAAAAATGACAAAAATGACAAAAATGAAAAAAATGAAAAAAATGACAAAAATGACAAAAATGACAAAAATGACAAAAATGACAAAAATGACAAAAATTACAAAAATGACAAAAATGACAAAAATGACAAAAATGACAAAAATGACAAAAATGACAAAAATGACAAAAATGACAAAAATGACAAAAATGACAAAAATGACAAAAATGACAAAAATGACAAAAATGACAAAAATGACAAAAATGACAAAAATGACAAAAATGACAAAAATGACAAAAATGACAAAAATGACAAAAATGACAAAAATGACAAAAATGACAAAAATGACAAAAATGACAAAAATGACAAAAATGACAAAAATGACGAAAATGACAAAAATGACAAAAATGACAAAAATGACGAAAATGACAAAAATGACAAAAATGACAAAAATGACAAAAATGACAAAAATGACAAAAATGACAAAAATGACAAAAATGACAAAAATGACAAAAATGACAAAAATGACCAAAATGACCAAAATGACAAAAATGACAAAAATGACAAAAATGACAAAAATTGTCAAAAATGACAAGAATGACAAAAATGACAAAAATGACAAAAATGACAAAAATGACAAAAATGACAAAAATGACAAAAATGACAAAAATGACAAAAATGACAAAAATGACAAAAATGACAAAAATGACAAAAATGACAAAAATGACAAAAATGACAAAAATGACAAAAATGACAAAAATGACAAAAATGACAAAAATGACAAAAATGACAAAAATGACAAAAATGACAAAAATGACAAAAATGACAAAAATGACAAAAATGACAAAAATGACAAAAATGACAAAAATGACAAAAATGACAAAAATGACAAAAATGACAAAAATGACAAAAATGACAAAAATGACAAAAATGACAAAAATGACAAAAATGACAAAAATGACAAAAATGACAAAAATGACAAAAATGACAAAAATGACAAAAATGACAAAAATGACAAAAATGACAAAAATGACAAAAATGACAAAAATGACAAAAATGACAAAAATGACAAAAATGACAAAAATGACAAAAATGACAAAAATGACAAAAATGACAAAAATGACAAAAATGACAAAAATGACAAAAATGACAAAAATGACAAAAATGACAAAAATGACAAAAATGACAAAAATGACAAAAATGACAAAAATGACAAAAATGACAAAAATGACAAAAATGACAAAAATGACAAAAATGACAAAAATGACAAAAATGACAAAAATGACAAAAATGACAAAAATGACAAAAATGACAAAAATGACAAAAATGACAAAAATGACAAAAATGACAAAAATGACAAAAATGACAAAAATGACAAAAATGACAAAAATGACAAAAATGACAAAAATGACAAAAATAACAAAAATGACAAAAATGACAAAAATGACAAAAATGACAAAAATGACAAAAATGACAAAAATGACAAAAATGACAAAAATGACAAAAATGACAAAAATGACAAAAATGACAAAAATGACAAAAATGACAAAAATGACAAAAATGACAAAAATGACAAAAATGACAAAAATGACAAAAATGACAAAAATGACAAAAATGACAAAAATGACAAAAATGACAAAAATGACAAAAATGACAAAAATGACAAAAATGACAAAAATGAAAAAAATGACAAAAATGACAAAAATGACAAAAATGACAAAAATGGCAAAAATGACAAAAATGACAAAAATGACAAAAATGACAAAAATGACAAAAATGACAAAAATGACAAAAATGACAAAAATGACAAAAATGACAAAAATGACAAAAATGACAAAAATGACAAAAATGACAAAAATGACAAAAATGACAAAAATGACAAAAATGACAAAAATGACAAAAATGACAAAAATGACAAAAATGACAAAAATGACAAAAATGACAAAAATGACAAAAATGACAAAAATGACAAAAATGACAAAAATGACAAAAATGACAAAAATGACAAAAATGACAAAAATGACAAAAATGACAAAAATGACAAAAATGACAAAAATGACAAAAATGACAAAAATGACAAAAATGACAAAAATGACAAAAATGACAAAAATGACAAAAATGACAAAAATGACAAAAATGACAAAAATGACAAAAATGACAAAAATGACAAAAATTACACAAATGATAAAAATTAAAAAAATGACTCAAACCTAACAATAATGAAAAAAAATGACAAAAAAATTACAAAAATGACAAAAATGATTTTTTTTTCTTAGAAAAAAAACTGACAGTTTTTAAAACAATTTTTATTATTTGAAGAACACAAATGTTTTTATTGTGCTCATGCTTATGATTTTTGTGATTTCAAGTTTGATGGAGTATCAAGAAGTAGGTTTTTGTCAGCATATTATTACAAAAAATTCAAGATAGTCCTTTTCGAGTTGGTCAAATTTCCTTTAATTTTAATTTCTTCAAATGGTTAGAACTCGTAGAACCGGAGATAATTTAGCAAATTTTAAGAAAATACATACATGGAATATCTAGCTACACGTTTTTATTTCTTTAAAAAAAACTCTTTTCAATTATTTACTATAAGAGCTGGATTCATTGGAAAATTTTTGATCATCAGCTCACAAATCTATGAAAAGTAAAATCTTTGATTTTATTTGGTTGAAAAAACGCTGAAACTGAGTCAATTTCTTGAATTTGAATTTTGTCTCTAAAAAATATACCTCTGTTCCAAATTAATGTTCTCCTCCAGGTAACGATTTATAAGCTGGCTTTTACAGCTACTAATCAAGTTGTTAATCTTTCCAACATTAGATGTTGCCTCCAAGCAGCTTTTTCCCAGATATTTCTGCTAGGTTTAGTGAAGAAACCGTTTTTTTCTCCAATAACAACTTATTCCCTACACCTTTAGGCCAGCTCTGAAATATTGCCCCGTTAAGGATGCGCCAAGGATATACCGTCCTAATTTTAATTGCCGGAATATATTTCTTTTTAATGGGGGTGCCACCCCCATACATTTCTTTCCTTCTCTTCCCACTTCCATCTTAAAAAGCCTCTCGTTTCGTTCGACCGAGTTCGACTTCGACTCAACTTTGAACCTCGAAAAAGATGCTCGGTTCCAGAATTGATGGCTTCTTTTGCAAGGAAAAAAAATCTTTAAACTGCCTTTTTAGACATTGTAGAGTCAGGGTTGATAAAGGAAAGGAAGGATATTCAAAAGAAGCTTACATTTTTATCAAAAAGCAATCTCGTTAAGAGAGGAAGCAACATGTTTGTGAAAAATTAAAGGTGGTTGTTTTTTAAGTTTTTTATAGAGTTTCTACCTCGATTATGGATTTGTAAGTGTAATTTATATTTTCGGTTTACAATTTTGGATTTTGAAGGATTTCCAAGCTATTTTCTATACTTGTATCCAGTTTTTTCATCTAGCAAATTTCAAGGGATTTCAAAAGTTTTAAAATTTGTAACACCCTTCCCGTGCATATGTGTTAACGAATGCCACGTTGCATGCATAATTAAGTGGAGGTCAACGATTTACAACCAAGCCGGCATCCAATTCCTCCGGTAGTATTCGTCGAGGTGCCGGGATCCAATTAAATTGGGACCGTGTCTTTTATTTGGCACCAGCTGACTGGTTTTGCATTTGCCCGTGTTGATGGCCCGCATTTTCTCTCTAGACTTTCCCACCTCTAATCGGCGGCGGCCAGGGTCTGGAGCATTCGATTCAATTAGTTGCTTGCTTCCCCCTCCCGTTTTGCTCCTACAATGTTTACGACTTGTCGGTAACATTGTTGTCATTTGTTTTGCCCGTACGGGTGTTTTGAATAGCAAACAGCTTTGGCTGGAATAAAATTTATTAGGCACCAATTTTTTACAATGTTAGTCTATTTATTAAAGATGTAGCTAAAAACTCTTATTTTGTTTTACGCTTTTGACGTAAACATCATCTGTGGAATACAATTTTGATGGTTTTGAAGTACATATATGGCGACCGTCAAAAAGTTTTTCATTGTGTCACAGTTATTAGAATGATCATCATCGTAGCACGAATGTAATCAGGAAGTTTACAGGAGCTACGCTGAAATAGAGTTAACATTTGAATTTTTACACCATACTTTTAAATGGCGACCGTAAAAAAAATAATTCCTTTTCGCTTTTTCAGCGGAAAATTCATGATCTTCCTGATTATATTGGTTTGTACTGGTTTGTGGTTCAATGTAAAATTTTCTGACGGTCGCCATGTATCTACTTGTATGTTGTCCGTCAACATTGTTTTCCTCAAACCTTCGATATGTCCAAGTGTTTCCCTTCCACAACCAAAATAATATTTTGAACGGATTAAAATTTAAAATAAATATTTTCCTGTGTTGAATGATAAACAATTTTTAACAAATCTTAATTACCCAGAAATGAATGAAACTAACATTATTTTTCCCTTTTCTTTCTAATTCACAGACCAGAATCCACCATGGCAGCACCTTTTCCTATCGTTTTCACATCGTAGAAGATCTTCGGCAGCATTCACACGGCAGCATAAACAGAGACACAAATAAGAAGCAAAAAAAAATAGTCATCCGACACCAGTTAATATGTGGGAAAACATGATCATTATCTAAATCTCATCTCATTGTGTTATTATTAGCGCAAGTTTGCTGTCCACCAAAATCGGAGACGACACGAACGTCTTTCCGTCAGCTTTTCTCAAAACCAAACGACAAAACTTAATCGTATATGGCCTGAGAATATAGTTCAACGACTATCCGGAGTTCCAGGGTTTCGATTTGTTTGTGTGTGTTTAGGTGTTAGTGTGCCATAAAGGAGTTGGCAGGGGAAAAATTGTGAAGTTCGGTTTGGCCGTTGGCCAAGATTCCCAGCAAAAATGAGAGCAGCAAAAAAGTGCCGATAATTAGGTGAAAAAGCTAGAATTAAGAATCCCAAAAGGCGAACGTGTCGATTATTGGGTGCCGGAAAAATTGATAGCTTCCTTGCATCGTTCGTTGTCTTATTGAAGCAAAAGCAGAAGCAGCAAAAGTTGTTGAAGAGACCACTTGTTGTGTCCGGAAGGTGATAATGAAGGTTCCCGACTGCTCTTGGAAATAAGCGGTGGCGTGAAGTCCTGATTGAGATAAGGGAAGAGAAGAGATCTAACGACGATCACTAACAAGCTTGTTGGTGGAGTCGTTTTCTGTGGAAAATTGTGATTAAGTAGCAGAAGCAGCAATCAGCAATCAAATCAGCAGAATGAAGGATTATCAATTTATGGTATTGGCGGTTGTCCTCTTTGCCACTGTCTGGGTTTCAAAAGGTAAGTTCTTTTCCTCTTAAACAATTGGTTGTCCCTATTTTCTTGTGTTGAAAAAAAAAATCATTTGCAAGTAAATAAATCTCAGTCTAAGAAGAAATTTCACTGAAAAAGTTTTGGCCAATGTCTAAATCAACACACAGCGATGGCGGAAAAAGTTTCCCAGATTTTGTTTAACATTTCAAACTTATTCCATGCTGCAGTGCAGCGTCGTTTGATGAAAGAATCGATTGGACAAAGCGCCCACAGTTTTTCCAAAAAGTCTGGAAGATGAAAATTCTGCCCACCCACACATCCTCGCAGCAAGTTCCAGCTAATTCCAGGGCAATTTTTTATTGACTTTCGAGGAATTCAATCTGGTTCTGATTGAAATTTAATGAAATTTTTTCCTTCATTTGCTAGTAGATGTTTTTTCTCCGATTGTGAAAAGTTAGAATTTTCAGAATCAATCTTTGTTATTCCTCCAATTCACATTGAGACTACCAACATATTTCTGAATTGTTTTTCTCTGAAGCCTATTTAAATCAACATTTTCCTGGATTTTGTCATGTCACATACTACGAAGAAAACTTTTAAGCAATGGTAACCGAAATGAAGAAGCACGAAATTGATGAACATTTAACGTAAAGTTTTTTTAAATTTTCATTTAAGTTGGTCGAGTAAAAAAAGAAAACATTTAAAAATTATAACTTAAATACTTATTAGGAAAATTATTAACCTACCAAACGACACTACACAAGATTAGTCTCATTTGGTTCAAAATTTTCAAGTCGAGAATGCGTTTTTTTAATTAATTGCAAACTATAGGGAAATTAAGAGTAAAATCAGCCATAACTTGATTTTCCAAAGCGTTTGATGGCTCAAACAGCATTCATTTGATTTTCCGGAAAAAAATACATAAGAGATGTCTATTTTTGTTCATAATTTTCTAGTGCAAATCGGTGTTTTTTGGATTGGTTTGTCACTAACACTACGTTCATGAACTCCAAAATGGGTTTCATTAGGTTCTTAAACTATTTTTCTTTAAATAAGTTCTAAGCAAACGGACTACATCCAATTTTGACCATATTTTTTGATTTTCTATTGTCACGTTAATTTCTCGAAGAAACATTTTTTGGACAAATCACACAGTTGACAAACCACCATCATTACTTAAATGATAACTCGCATATCAGTTGACTCGGTGAATAAACAATTTAAAAAAGTGTTTTTTTTTTTCAAGCGTGATAAAATTGAGTGAACACTAGACTGCCCCACATTCGTATGGGAAATTTCACAAATAAAGATTTTTGTCCCTAAATTTGAAAACATTTTTAAACTGATTCATAGCTAAGGGTTTCAGATGTTCCCAACCAATTATTTTTTCAGAAAAATAGGTCCAATTAAAGTTTTTTAACCTTTTTAGATTCTCTTAGCTGTTGCTTCTTTTCTGAATTGACAATGAAGAATAATATCATTTTATTGCTTCTTGATAAACAGTGTTATCTAATTGTGTTTATTTTTATAAATGTTTACTTGATAAACTCATTCCGTTTCGAAAGAATTTTTACAGCTTCCGAGCATGCTTCAAAAATAAAAAAAATCTCAGTTATTTGTGAAACGATTTTAACAAGAACTTTATTTATGGTGGAAATGTAGATATGAGTCAGTCCTGGAAAATTTCCAAATTCGGAAAAATGGCTGAAATGTGTTAAAACTACAACCGAAAAAGTACTGAAAAACATGATTCTTAGGCCCTATGGTTAGGCATTTTATTAGAAAACTATCAAAAAACTTCCTCAAGATATTTTTTTTCATTTAACAATAGCTGTTTATAATCCTGAAACTGAACTTCTGAGAACTTTTCTTTGGAAAAAATTGGTGACCTCTAAGCTAAAAGATATGATGAAAACAGGGAAAATGAAGCAAGTAATCTTACTCTCCCCTACAATTTCGCTTTAACTACTCCCCAAACATACATGTGAATACTATCCACAACCAAATATTTAAGAAAAATCAAAGATTTTTCAATAAAACGAACTAAAAACCGTTGAAATCGGTCATTATTTGACAAAATGGCATGCATTTCAAATTGAGTGTTCGTGTCCGAGCGATCAAACATTTTGACGCCTCATTAAAAGTGATAAAAAAAACGTTAGTCCATTTTTGAAGTTTTATAACTTTTTTTATTTATCCTAACTCAAATCTAAATGCGGTTTTCAAATGAGATATTTTTCGTAACTTATGCTTCATGAAGAACCGTGTAAATGTGACCAATGTTATAAATGAAAAATTGGGTTTTCATGTCTTTTCCGATCAAAATGTCTCAAAATCCCATACAAACTTCAGGCTCGTTGAGTGGCCTTTTCTAGTCTCACCATTTGTCTAAAATTTAGCATGGAACCTTGAAATAGGCCTAGGATCAATTTTAGTCTGCAACGCATAACTTTTTCAAAAGTTTGGTCATTTTGGGCACTCTTGTGTATACTTTTGGTATTTTGTGATTTATTCATAGTAGGTACAAAATGTTGATTGTTTGTTGTTAGTTTTGGAAAAATTGAGTGTTTTTTATAAAGTGTCTGAATTTTTTTGTACACGCCAAATAGGTTTTCAATATTAAACAATTATCAATGAAAATCATTTGTTTTAGTACAATTTGATAAAAAATGAACTCACTTAAAGAAACAATCCTCTGAAACATTCTTTCGACAGTCATAATCTTTGATGAAATCATGAAAGTAAAAAAATAGGCACTGTTGTGAATCAAAATTGCATTATGCTTGGGATTTGAATTCCAATTAATTTCCAAAGCTGAGGGTAAAGGAAACAAACTTTTCTGAGATAAACCTTTGACCTTTACGAACTATAATAAAAGCATCACTAATATTTTGAACATTTTTCTCATGTGAGTGTTACAGAAATAAATACTCTTGTGATATTCAATGTTGTAAAGTGATTATTTCGACATTGGAAGCATTATTGAAAAGTGCTACTTTTCAGCATTGAATTCATTGTCGAAAAGAACATTTCACAAAAATCGATTTTTATAGCACTTGACGTTTTTATCCAGGAGTTGCACATGAGACGCCATTCGGTTCGGTTCGCTTTTCGTTCGCGCTGCTTGCTTGGTTGCATGTTAAGTATCTAAAAGGGGCTCGAAAGTTTTAAAACATTGCCGAATTGTTGGGGAGTGAAATGAAAATATAGTAATGTGGTACAATAGCCGGTGAAAGTATCGGTATCGGTGGAAGAAAAATGGCATTCCCCGCAAAAATATGTTGTTTAGGCAAATTGCCAGTGCTTTACCGAAGGTGTTTGGCCTTGTAAAGATGGTGACTCGGTGTGGAAGTGTCAGGTAGTGAATGGAAGTGGAGTTGAAAGAAATTAATTAGCTCCCTGATGAGCCTATGTTCTGTCTTTGTTATGCAAAATAGCTAAAATGTCCATTTTTCGTGGACTAAAATTGTGCAATCTAAAAATATGTATGCGTTAGCGTTTTGGCTGTGAAAATTTAAGCCAACTTTGGCAATTAGGAATATTTGAAGAAGCGACTGACCCTCATACACGCTACGCATGTTTAACAAATCTTAGAAGCAAAATTATATTTGTAGAAAAAGCGTTACGGGTAAACAGAGGTTAAAATAAAGTAGTGGTTGCCCTGATAAAAAAAACTAGTGCATTAAAAGCTCTGAATCTCGCTGTGGTTAGTTGTTCGAAAGAATGTCATTTTTTGACAAACGAAATGATTATGATGCAGTACGTTTTGAAGCAGTGAGATATGGAAAAAATGTGCAGTTTGAATGCATAGAGTGTGTGCGTGTGTGGGTGTGTGTTTCCGGATTGCTGCGATTGAAACTTTTTCGGCAATGTAATTATGAATTTCTAATGCTTATGCGGGTAGAATAAATTGGACAAAAATGGTGTTTGGTAAATGAACAACATCTGAAAGGAAAAAGAAGAAAAGTATTCCATTTCTACTTAAGTTTGATGGGGATAAAAATCATAATTTACCGGTTGTGCTTTTAAAAATTAACCACTTGAAAGAAATCAAAGGGGGGCGTTATAGAGCGACTTCAAAAAAATACCTTGCTGTTTGCTTAATGATGGGACTGTGTTGGGAAGAAAAAAAGGTGAAGTTTTGAAACAAAGTGAAGAAAATAAGAATTAAAGGAATCAACGGCATGATTATAGAAAAAAAATAAGCGGATTGTTATCAGCTTAATCAGAATTTTTTTGTTCGAATAAGCAAGCGCTGATGATTGACAACAGTTACTGAATAAGGTCGGTTATACTGAATAAGGTCGGTTACAGATAAAGGTAAGCTTAGGGTGTCTTGAGGTAAGTTGGGTATAAAGGTAAGATTATTCTGTTGTATAACTACTTCATTTGTTGATTATATTGTATAAGAACGTTCAACCAGTTGCCAGCTGGGCAGGTATCTACACGCATGCGGAATACCTGTCGTAGATTCATAACACTGAGAATGTTATGAATTTTATACGGTTGCGAAAATGTTTGCTCGTTCTACAAATAAGACATACACATACACGAAATACATTCATTACATGACAGTTCACACGAAGCCATGGTGTCGGGTATGTGGTAATTTGCATTGAAGATTGGCCGAAATTATAATCTAAAGAATGCAATTTAGCGCATACGTTGGCGAAACTGCGGTGAATCCGTGCACCCATGGTGGATTATCTACATACATACATACATACTTGACGTTTTTATCCAACTCGGGAAGCCTCGTTACGACTAGTGCTGACAAAATACACTTTTCGGGACCTGTTGGATTAATAATTATTTTGTAAAATAAAAAGCGGTTCAATTTAAAAGAAGTATTTTTAATAATTAACCAGTTAATAAAAAGCGCACTGTTGTAGAGTGAATTAATGCAAAAGAAAACATGTGGCTATATAAAAATGTTTCAAAGTTATTTGAGCGTTTTGCTAAGGTTTGCCTTGAATTTGGATAATTTAGAGTTTGAGCAATCGAGGAACTGAAAAAAAAATCAAGATAACAAATGTTTTATTATTTTAATAAATTTTTGACAAGCATGCTATTATGGAGATGCGTTAAATGTCGGAACCTTGACATGGTGCATTATGGGGAACCATGAATCGATAAAAACAATAAAAAAAAAGTTTAATATGTGGAGTTGATTTATAACTACAATTGGTTGAGTAAATTTCTATCTCAATTCAAAGCCATCTTTTGCACAAACGTAAAATTGCAACTTGTATACACAGAAAAACTCAAACAATTTTGAGCTAACTCCTTATAGTCACAAATTGTCACAACAAATTCTTGGTTTGAATCTAAAAAAAAATGAAAGAATACACACATGTAATTTGTTTTATTATTTTTGGAGGATTTTTTTTGTTTGCAGAAGTTAAAAAACAGTTAATGTTTTTAATTCAGGCAGTGAAACTTCTTTTCAACAATTTTCTGCATCGCCGCCCTATAAAAGAATGTGTATAACACCCATAGTTATCATTTAGAGGTAGATCCTTCAAATTCCTAAAGATGATGCAGTTTTGGGCCAACCTTATGAACAAATAGTTTTCTGTTGAACAGGAATTTTTAAAAAAAATTAGAATTTTTATTTTTCATTTGAGACGTTTCGGCTTCTCAGTCAGTTGAAATATTATTAAAAACAGCACATTTTCTCAATGTCCAAAGTTTCGGCCATGATCTTGGCCATCATCTGTAGAGTGTCCATTTCCCGGCCATTTTCCTGTTCCCGGGAATCGGGAAATCTGGTGGCCTGTTTCCCGGGAATTCTCGGGATCCCGGTAAATATTCGAAAACATGTAAAATATATGCACTTCGATTCAAATATTCATAAATTATCGAACCTTTCGTGGGGTTCATTAAAAAAAAATATCATAGTAAAATCTATCGGCTGGTTGGGTAATGAATAAATTGATTTTCGGCGATTTCAGTCACATGAAAATCAATTTATTCTTCAAAAAAAAAAAATATCTTTTTATTTGTTCGATTATTCCAACTTTTTTTCTTTTTTTTTTACATTTTACATATTTGCTCTTCATATGAAAAATACGATTTTTCATGAAAAAGTTTTGAAATTCATCTGGCTTTCAAAGCCAGAGGGAAACAAGTGCATAAATGTTACTTTCGAGAAAACACAATCATTCTACCAGCTGCGCGATTTTTCTTATATTTTTTGAAATGTTGTGGGTTTTTGTTCAATGAAAACGGTGTGGAAATAGATATAATATGCTTAAACTTTTCTATTTATCAAATGGCTGCAAAATGTCTACTGCCACAGGGATCGGAATATTCTCAATGAGTTTTGTATGACAACATTTTCAAAAAGATCAATAAGAATGATTTCGGAAGCTATCAGGCTTTTCCAAAGAAATAGTTTCATTCATGTCGGGAATTCCCGGGAACGAAACTATGATTCCCGGGAATCGGTAATTCCCCAATTTTTAAAATTCCCGGGAATTCCCACCCGGGAAATCCCAGGACGGACACTCTAATCATCAGGGCGATTCAATAATTTATTGTTATCGGATGAATCATTTTTGTGTTTATCCATCCGATTATAATAAGTTATAGATTTTCCCTGATGATGACCAAGATCATAGCCGAAACGTTGGACATTGAGTAAATGTGCTGTTTTAATAATATTTCAATTGACTGAGAAGCCGAAACGTCCTAGATTAGACTACATTCATCAGTCGCAAATCCATCAAATTTATTTTCGAATACATACAAAAGAATGTTTTGAGAATACAAAGCTTGCAATATTAACTTTTAAAAAAAGGTTTAATTATGAACCTGGAATTTTAAAATCGAATCAAAGGTTTGTTATTTGAATTATATATAAAACTTTCAATGACATAACCGTTTTCTGCGTTTATTTTTAAATCCGAATTTAAAACTTGAATTTTTTAAGATCATCTATAGCATGGGTGGCCAACATTTTCAACAGACGGGCCAAATTTCATAAATGGCGGGCCAAAAAAACAGATTGTTCTGGAGTATTTAAAAAGACATACACCGTCTTAGCCGCTTTAGGCTTTACAGACTGAATAAATGACGTGGACAACTTTTGATTAACATTTAACACCCAGTACCAAGATGGGAATCGAACCCATGTAATCAGCGATTACTGTCATACCACGCTAACCACTTGACCACCGAGACGTACAAAAAAAAAATTAGAACAGATTTTTGAAAACGCTATGAAAACATTTGCGTAGGTCACATCGAGTAAAGCTTAAGCTTGCCAGATTGCCCGGATATTTAATACAAACTTCGGGAAAAGTTCGGTCTGGCTTGGTTGCCCGGATTTTATTGAAAATGTTCGGATGCTTTTTTGCAAATTGAACTAAGAAAATCATGAAAGGTTTTGCGGAAGCCGGAAATATGATTTAAAACCTGCTGATAACTTTTGATGGATATTTTTCTCAAGTTTTTTTGGTATTGATTTGCTTTTGATATTTCTTGGAGTTTTAATCGACAATTTAAAAATCTAATGCCCGGATTTGGCCAGGTTTTAAGATGAAATTAGTGCGGATTTTTCCAGCCCTGATACGTGCTGCTGACTACCTCATTATAGATTCATCTTAATGAGTCGTTTTGGTTACTTGCATATTTTTAATTAATTTTGCTCCATTCGAAAAATAGTATAAATATTACGCTATACGAAATGAATTATCCCTCCCAACTTATGTATGTACGTCATTCTTTTCAAGGCATTTAAAATCTCTTTTCATTCCAGAAATGTCAAATGGCATAAATACAATGAACATAAAGTCAATGTTATGGTTTAAAAATACAAAAAAAAATTTAACGCCCATTTTCCAAAGTTTTGAAGTTAAGAGTTTTCCTTGGAAAAATTTGATAGACAAATGAAAAAAAAATAAAGAATGGTATTCTTGAAAACAAGAATCTTAAATATTGATTTTTCGAAGTACGGACCTCAACCTCAATTCAATCCAACTCTTTCCAAATTTTTTGATGTCTCGATTTGACAAGCGAATTTAGAAAGCCTTCTCTGAACAGGATGAATACGAAGTCTTTTTTAATCATTGCACCTTTTTCAAGTCAAAATTTTACTAAAAAAAGTAGTTCTTCTGAAAGATTAACAAACCGGTTCTAGTTGAATTTTATTACTCTACTGTAAATTGTGTCTTGTTTTTCATTATTGATGTTCCTAAATACAGAGCAATATGCAAATTGAAATAAAATTGGATTTTGTTTAATGTTTATAAATACATATACCCTTTTTCTGTTAAAGCTTAGCAAACAATAACATATTGGATTAATTTACACAGCAAACTTTCGATATTTTACATAATTTGCGAAAGTTATTAAATTTGGATAAATGAACGACGTTGTTGAAATAGAATTCATGTTACAAATGATTGAAGTTATTGTAAATGTTTAATTTTAATCATGATGTTGATATGCTTCGGTTATTTTTTCCGATTTTTAAAAGATTTTGATACGATCTTACTTTTATTCAGAGGCTATCTAAACTCCTCAATATTAAAAATAGGGTCCGCTTGAATGCTCTCCATACCAATGCAATGATATGTAGTAACCAAAATCCAATCGGGAAACATTGAAAAATATGTGATGGAGTTTACAGATAATATGTCAAATACCATACTTATTTGATAATTTAACAAATGTAATTGTTATTCTTTTTTTTAACATTGACGGTAACCTTTTTTTGTAATATTATATGAGGCCCGCAGAGCCAAAGGAGTATAAGAGCAAAAATGATTGATTTTCAGTAAATAATGCCAAACGATTCTCCATGCTGAATTATTTATATTTTCAAAAATATATTGGCATACTTTTACGTTCGAAAGAAAATTGCAAATGTTCGAAAAATGTATGGAAAATGGCCAAATATAACAATTTAAAAGAGTGTTTTCTCGAAATAAGATTTTATACACTTTTATTCCTTTGGTTTATATCACTTATCTAAAGAAATTTTCATATCTTTGTTTTGAATTTAGTTAATGTAGATTAAGATATATTTTTTCAAATGATATACGCACACCAAGAAAATCGATCAATTCTTATAACATGGCTTTTAAAAAATGTGATTTTTGAAAAAATGATAGCTTCGCGGGCCACAAAAGGCTAGGACCATGGTTTGGCCACCCATGATCTATAGAGTAAAACCCTATATTTAGACTTCATTGGAATCATATAATGCTTTAAGCTACGAATTTGAAACATCTATGCAAATTTAATTAGACGAATATTTTCTTTTTCGATTTCGATTTTATTTTACTTTCTGGATGATGTATGTTTTCTAATTTGAATTGAAACTCTGAATTGTAGACCTTGCGAATTTTTCTTTCTTGAAAGACATCTTGATATGATTCTTTCTTGAAAATTCCATCATAAGACATCAAAGCATTTGTTATTTTATATCATAATTTTATTTTTCTCTGAAAGATGTATTTTTTATTTTTATTTTTGTGCTCGGTATAAAAAACTGTAAAATTAAAATTCCCTCAATTTTTCATTCAATTTTCTTCTAAAACATAGTTTGAAACCTTCTTCACATTTCTAAATCAAAAATTTTATCTATTTTTTTCTATCTTTCAAAATTTGATGTGATTGAACTTGGAAATGTAAATTTGGTATAAAATATTTTAAACTGAATAATTATTTTATTTTATTTTTAAGAAGATCTGCGATTACATTCAGAAGTCTGTTGCTAAAGAACAAACCTTTAACGAATGAATTTTTAATATAATTTTTCTGTCTGTCTGTTTTCCTAAATACTATGAAACCTTAATCTAAACCTTAACCTAAATGCCGCAGCCCGTGGTCTAGAGGATAACCTTCAATTCTTCTAAGCCAGCCGGCATAAGATCGAATCCCGGTCACGGCATACATAGTAAACTTTGTGTGTGTTGGTGATTTTAGCATTTGTAAGATTCTAGCCATCATATTCTCGAAAGATGTGCGCTTACAGTTAAGAAAAATTGAATCTCTTCGAGGAAACATGTGTCGTTTCTGAGATCCTGTATGTTTGTGTGTTCGTTTCTAAAAAAAACCTTCTTAACCTAAATACGTAAAAAATTGTGTATGGTTTTTGGAAGTAAAATATAAACTCCGCTGAAGCTTTCTAAATAGCTAAGTTAAGCTTGCCGGATCGCTCGAATTCATCCGGATTTGCCCGGATATTTGATGCAAAATTAGAGACAACGCCGATCCGGTCCTGTTGCCCGGATTTGGTTAAAAAATGCCCGGATTCATGACCTTTATTCGCAAAACCATACAAAAAACTTAAACAAAGTTGCTATAAATTTTCCATTTTTGCGTTAAAAAACGAATATTTCCGAAAAGGTTTTTTCCAGGTAATCATGACTGGTTTTTGAAAAGTCGAAAATACCATTTGAAATTTGCTGATGTGTTTCGATGAAAAAAAAATTAAAACCTGCCCGGATTTGGCCAGGTTTTAAGATAAAATTGCCCGAAAGCATCAATTATACATGTTTTTCTCGAGGAATTCTACATCTTTATTTTTTTTTCAATAATTAATGGAATATATGTGAAAACCACTTTTTTTATTTGTCGAAAACCCTGCACGGCTGCAACCCCCAACGGCTTCATAGACAACTAAAAAAAAATCTCAACTCATAAGACAAGTTGAAAACTTAGTATTTGAATAATAGAAAGTTATTTCTACAATGCGGCAAAATAGAATTGTCCAAAAATTTGAATCAAAGTTTGAAACAATTTATTTTCGGCACATCGGTGAAATTTATATTCTTGGAGAAAGAATATCAGAATTGAAAATTGATAAAGATGGATAGAAAAGTGAAGAGAATATTTGCAGATGTTGAAAAGAGCGAAAGAGCATTTTTGCGAAAATGCTTTTTCGCTCTTTTCAACATCTGTAAATTTTCTCCTCACTTTTCTATCCATCTTTATCAATTTTCAATTCTGATATTCTTTCTTCAAGAGTATAAATTTCACCGATATGCCGAAAATAAACTTACAAAAATCAATTAACGGTGGTTAACTTATCTTAAAATAAAAAAAAGTTAGAAACAAGCTTCATAAATTATTACACAAATTTGGTTATTTTACAGACTTAAGGCCTTAATATATTTTTTTTTGTATAACAAGAGCTCAAAAGAGCTTCCTTCGAATTTTGGTCATTCCTAGACATTTTGTTTTCTACGATTTTAGCTCTCTTTTCTGATATTCATCCTTAGCCATTCCTAGACAGGATATATCCTCCTACATACTAAAATTAGTTTTAGGACATTTCAGAAAATGGTTCCAAACAGGGTAACTGCCTTCGGTTTCATTTGATTTTCCTCCTTAATTCCCATTTTCCTGAAAACAAAACGAAAACGACTCACACATTCCAAAGTGCTGTACACAATTACTTTGGCCCCAGTCCAAGATCAAGTTCAAGATAAGAACCCTCCTCGAGTTCGAGTGTGTGAGTAAAAACGTACCAGGAAGGCACGCCGCCATGGAATGTTTTGCCATTTCCCCAATGCCTTTTAGGCTTTTTTTTTTTTTTTTTTTTTTTTATTTAAAGCTAAAAATCGTGTTTTTACATTACATGGTCAACTAACTAGCCTAACTCATATCTAACTGCCATACTCAAAACTTGGGTCAACAAATATTCAAAAACACACCAAACTCCGCTTTGAATTGCTTTCTGTTATTCCACCTCACTTCCCTCAATTCTCTTTTAAAAACATACAAACTAGGATCGGCCACCCTCAAATTGTATGAAATCGCTTTCGTTACCAACCATAATGCTGCCTTAAGTTTTTTACAGTTATTTGGAATAATTTTTTGTAAGATATTTTCAATGTCATTGATTTTTAATTTTAAACGATTTTTTATTATACTTTCGCACCATTTCCAAACTGCATTAGCATTTTTACATGATTTTAAACGATGCATATTATCATCTATGGAGCCACATTTTTCACAAATCACTGATTTCAAATTACCAACATTGTACATTTCTAATTTTCTTTTATTTGGTATCAAGTCATTTACAAAAGAATAAACCAATGAGCCATCTTGGAAAGAAATGAGTTTATAATTCAAATTTGCCCACACATTTTTCCATTCAACTGACAATTTATAGCTTAAAACTGGTTTCGGTGCAAATGAATCGCCGGAAGAGGAAAATGTGTACCATTCACAATCAAATAAGTCCATCCACTTACAATGAGTCGAGGTGTGTGGGTGGTAGATGAAATACGGGAAAGAGGAGCCAAAAATTAGGGTCGATAGCAGACGGGAATGCGAAATCGATATCTCCAGGCTCGGAAAAATGTGCAAGGAATTTCTTATTGAGGCACTTTATGGAAGGTTGAATTTCTTTGTGTTATTTTACATCCAGGGAGTTAGAATAAAAACTTTGTAGGGACCTTTTTCAAATATTTTTGTGTTTCTTCGGGAGAAAATCCACTCCATTGACTGTTTTGGAATCATTCAGTATTGAATTAACTCTAATCACTTGCACCCTTTTTTTCGATCCATTATTTTCTCATTTCAAAGCAAATAAGTATTAAGTTGGATATTGAAAATTAACCTTTAGTCAGATAATGACCAGACCATCTGATTCTTCTCAATTAAAGGCTTTCAAAGATAATTGAATTCTGTCCCTTAATTTAAGCCAAAAGGAAAACAAACACCCTTATTTTGTGTAAGAATTATCATATGAATGTAAGAGAGCTACATATGGGAAACCGCACTTTCATTGATACAGCTATTAGACGAAAAGATCCCTCGCAGATGTCTCTATTGATGAAATCTTCAATTTATCAGCGGTTTCCCCTTCAGAGGTTTTCCAACCGTTACAAACTTGGCCATTAGGGAAAACTTTTTTTTTGTTTTTGGTTAGTCATTTGGTTTGTGATCCCTCTTCAAATGGAACTGAAACCGCTAGAAAATAGCCACACTGGATTTGTTTCCCCTAGTAAGTAAAACTTTGAAAGATGCACAGGAAACTTATTCAATTATCGGAGATGCGGTTGAGGGAAAAATACTCTCTTACCTTAGTGAGTGAAATTTTTGTTTGATCCCTAGGAAGGCAAACAAATCTTAAGACCAAACGAAAGTAATCCCTTTGCATTTAAAAGCAGTTTGGGATACCAAATTGTTTTCTTAAGTCAACTTTTAACATGAGCCAGTTACAAACCAATGCTTGCCTTGCAACTAATCAATGTGTATATATATTATTTTTTGGAAAAAAGTATTGTTTTAATTTAAAACTTCCTTTAAAATTTCTGAAATACATTGACATTTTTGGATTACCAAAACTCAAATTGGATTTTTTTTCACAATATTATTAATATTCCAGCATATTTTTCAATTTCGTTCCCAACTTCAAACAAATGACCGTCCACGGTGCTTCTGACACCATTAACCCGCGAAGCATGTAACGGTCATTCGTTTGCAGTAAACATTCCGTGGGATGGAACAAGAAGAGACAGAAAAGTATTCTAAATGAATTAAGTGTCCCTCCAAGGAGTACGTCTCATTTATCTGATATCCTTTTACTTCCTGGGTTCTACCTTTTAAAAAGTAGAGGGCAGTCAGGCAGACACACAAAGTCAGGGACAAGATCAAAGTCTGCCAACCGACTGGGTCGTTTTCTGCCCCAAGGAAGCAGAAATTAAATTACACCGTAAAACAGAGCAACAATCTTCCCGGGTGTAGCTGGGGCAACTTCAGACGAGAGATTGCAAAAAAAAAATCCTACAAGAAGACATGCACTTCTTTCTTCCCATGAGTCCAGCCAGTGCAGTGCAAGTCCTAAGTGAGAAAGATAGGAAACACTAAAACTTCAAAAAAGAAACTTTAAAAAATATACATTCAAGTCAACTTGTGCTAATGAATTTACTTCACGCTTGTGTTTTTTTTCTTCTGTTGAATGAAAAAAGTTAAATTTTTTTCAACCTTCTGCTGAATATTTTGTCTCATTTTGCCGATGCCAACAACAAGGAACGACGCAAGGCGACAATCTTGGGATCTGATAACAGCGCGAAGCGAGAATGCAGCCAACGTGCAGCAAAATGAAAAAAAAAAACAGTTAATGCGAATTAAAACCGTAACTATCAGCATATAATTATCTGAGATTTTTTTTGGTTGTTTTTCCAAAATGAGAACATACGACTGCTTTATGAGTTGCTTCATTAGGACCGGGAGTGAGTTTAAGAAAGTTTTTTAGCGCAATTCAGTGCTCATAGCCAATGTGCTGTGAAAGTTATTCGAATTATTACTTATGATTTTCAGGCAAGTTTTTTTTTGTTTTCACATTTTGACTCTGTGAAATTCTTTATTAAAAAAAATAGGAGTTCAAAACGACATCCCGTCACCGTTAACCATTTTTCCTTTTTTTCATAATCTCAGTTTTTTTTTCTTATATATTTGAAGACTGGCTTGTGAAACAATTTTAATCGTATTCACCACATTATCATATTCATGTTTAATATTAACACATTTGCAGACCAACTACGAAATATCTCGAACTTTCGCTTGACCTGTGTGTGCTTCACTAAGAAGCATTGCTCAAATACGATACATTTGGTAAAGAAACTTTATTCTACAACATTTTATATAGCACTTTCAATAACTCGAAGATACTAAATTTGTAAAGTTTGGTCTAGTGGTTTCAGAGATAGAGAATGCCAAATTTAAGTCGCGGTCCCTAATGTGATGAACTTATTTTTTATTAATGAGAGTCATTAAAAAAAATCATTATTTTCATTCAAAATTAAAAACTTTCAGATTTAAAGCTTTTCCCGTGGATATCTTATGTTTGAAAATTATCAAAGTCATTAAGGAATTAAAAATTTTCACGCTTCGGGCACATAACATTCAACGTATAACAGGATACGACATTGAAAGTTCTTAATTCAAAATCAGGTATTTCATAAATTATTAATTGAAATGGTTAATTCATAATTGAAGAAAAAAAACGGTTTGATGATTTTCGAAAGCTATTTCGATCAAAGAGAAAAAAACGAAAACATAACGCCATATGTGATAAATAACTAGTGTTTTTCAAATGAGCAAAAAGTGATTTATGCCAAAATAAGAATAAAGAGAACAGAAGACAGCCTAAAATTTTTGCTTAAAAAAATCATACGAGTGAGGAGGACAGCTTGAAATTGAAAGGCAAATTAAGAGGACAGCATCACTGATAAAAAAGTTAAAAGTTGTTGAGAGGACAGCTTGAAATAAATAAAAAAAAACACCAATAAGCGAAATAAAAGGGATCCTTAGTGATGAAGCGGGTTGAGAGGACATCTTGGAATAAGAAGAAAACACCAATAAGCTAGCTGGGAGGACTGCTTGAAATGAATTAAAAAATAATATATGTAACATTAAGCGAGTAGTGAGGACAGTTGGACTTGAAAAAATAGAAAACACGAATTAGCGAGTTGAAAGGACAGCTTGAAATAGATTAAAAAACACGAAAAAGCGTGTTGGGAGAGCAGCTTAAAATAAATGAAAACATCATTAAGCAAGTTGGGAGGACAGTCTGAAAAAAATTAAAATATAAAACACCAATAAGCGAGCTGTAAGGACAGCTAAGTGAACAAACGGGTTGAGAGGACAGTTTGAAAATAAATTTAAAAAAACTACAAAAAAAGTTTTGAGAGGACAGCTTGAAATAAATAGAAAACACCAGTAAACGAGTTTAGAAGACAGCTTGGTGATCAAGCGGGTCGAGAAAATGACTTGAAAAAAATGGAAAACAACAATAAGCGAGTTGAGGAAATACATTGAAATAAATGAAATAAAATCACAAAGAAAAGTTTTAACAGGACAGCTTAAAATAGAAAGAAAACACCAATAATCGAGTTGAGAGGACAACTTAAATAAAATTAAAAAAAAACATCAATAAGCGAATTGAGAGAACAGCCTGGTAATCAAGTGAGATGAAAGAACAGTTTGAAATAAATAAAAAAAAAACAACCTATAAGCGGGTTGAGAGGACAGCTTGAAATATATAGGAATCACCGATAAGCAAGTTGAGAGGACAGCTTTAAATATAAAAAAAACACCAATAGTTGAGAGGACAGCTTGGTGATCAAGAGGGTCGAGAGGACAACTTTTAAAATAAATGAAAAAAAACACTCATAAGTGAAATTAGAGGACAGCTTGAAAAACAAAACACCAATACGCGAGTTGTGAGGACAGCTTGGAGGACAAGCGGGTTGAGAAGACTGTTTGAAATAAATATTAAAAAAATATCAAACAAGAGTGATGAGAGGAAAGCTTGAAATAAATAAAAAACAAAACATCAATTAGCGATTTGTGATCAAGTAGGTCAAAAGAACAGCTTGGAATAAATAGAAAAGACCAATAAGCGAGTTGAGAGGACAGCTTGAAAGAAAATATAAAAAAAAGCACCAATAAGCAAGTTGAGGGACAGCATTTTGATCAAGCGGTTCAAGAGGACAACTTGAAATAAATGTTTGAAATGAATTTAAGAAAAAAAAAAAAATCAATAAGCGAGTTGAGAGGACAGCTTGGTGATCAAGCGGGTTGTCGAGAAGACAACTTGAAATAAATAAAAAAAAAACGATGAGCGAGCTGGGAGGTCAAACTTCAAAAATACCAGCTTGTTGGTTGAGAGGACAACTTGAATAAATTTAAGAAAAATATACACCAAAAAACGAGTAGTGAGAACAGCTTGGTGACCAAGCGAGTTGAGAGGACAGTTTGAAATAAATGAAAACAAAAAAACTCAAAAATGGGTTGAGAGGATAGCTTGAAATAAAAAGAAAACACCAATAAGAGAGTGAAAAGGACAGCTTCAAATAAATTAAAAAAAAATAACACCAAAAAGCTGATTGGGATGGCCAAATTGAAATAAATTTAAAAAAAAAAAACACTTAAAAGCGAAATGAGAGGACAGTTTAATCACGCGGGTTGAAAGGACAATTTGAAATAAATTTAAATCACTAATAAGCGAGTTGAGAGAACTGCTAGAAATAAAAAAAACGAAACACCAATACGCGTGTTGAGAGGCCACCTTGAAATAAATTAAAAAAAAAAAACACCAATAAAAGAGTTAAGAGAACAGCATGAAATGAATTTGAAAAAAAAAACATCAATAAGCAAGATCTGAGGACAGATTGGCGATCAAGCGTGTTGAGAGGACCGTTTAAATTTTTTTTTAAATGCACTAGAAAAGTGTTTTGAGAGGACAGCTTGAATTTGAATAAAAACACCAATAATCAAATTGAGAGGACAGCTTGAGAAAATTAAAAAAAACACAGAGAGGAGGTTGAGAGGACAGGTTGATAGAGCAAATAAAAAAAAATACCAAAGAGCGAGTTGTGTGGACAGTTTGGCGATCAAACAGGTTGAGAAAACAGTTTAAAATAAATAAAAATCACTTATAAGCGAGTTGAGAGAACTGCTTGAAATAAAAAAAAAACAAAACACCAATACGCGTGTAGAGAGGACAGCTTGAAATAAATTTAAAAAAAAAACAATAAGGGGGCATCCATTAATTACGTAACGCTCCTAGGGGGGGGGGAGGTATGCTCATCGTTACGTAACGATTTTTTCTTAAAAATTTCAATTTAATCGCAACTATTTTGATGTCATGCAAATTTTGCAGAATGATAAGCACACCAGAATCAGCTTGAAATTTCTAAGCTTTAACATGATTAAACTGGTTTGTAACCTTCCCATTTTAATGATTCTGAGATAGACTCCTAAACTGTGTATTGGATGTCCAAGAAATAATCGCTAGAAACCCGATTATTATGTACATTTACCCCCAAAAACTCAATTCAACCTTAAGACGGAAATTTTACTATTTTTTCTCGATCAATTTAAAAAATGCAATTTTGGTTATTCCGACGAATATTACTTAGTGGAGTATATTTTGCATAATTGTTTAATTTATTTCGCTGCTTAAACAAAATAAATTAAACAAGGTAGATCATCAGTTAACAAGCACAGAACAACAAGTAATAAGACAATCATTTTATTTTATCAGAGAGTTATCATCAATGAGTACTAAGAAGCGATTTGGATAGATATTATGTCCGTTTCGAAAAACGTTAAAAATTTTATATAAAAATCTTTTCTTACCATCGAAATTCATTATTCAAAAACATGAAAAGATGGGGGGGGGGGGGGGAATTTATCAGCGTTACGTAATTTTCATAGGGGGGTACGTCGAAGCGTGACGATTTGTGACATACGGGGGGGAGGGGGTCAAAAAGTGCATTATTTGCGTTACGTAATTTATGGATGCCGCCTAAGTGAGTTGAGAGGACAGCTTGGTGGTCAGGCGGGTTAAGAAGATAGCTTTAAAAATAAATGGAAAACACAAATAAACGAGTTTAGAAGACAGCCTGAAAGAAAATTAAAAAAAACTACAAAGAGCGAGTTGTGAGCATGGCAGGTAAATGGTTACCATCAAGTAGCCAAAGTCATGCGACATTGATATATTTGGAGGTATCACTGTCATGCAACACATGTATCATATCACCGTGACATGTGGTAGG
Source organism: Uranotaenia lowii (assembly GCF_029784155.1). NCBI lineage: Eukaryota > Metazoa > Arthropoda > Insecta > Diptera > Culicidae > Uranotaenia > Uranotaenia lowii. The sequence continues at coordinate 365,516,035 of NC_073692.1, read as the reverse complement.
ATATCGCGACATTTGCAGTTGAAAGACATCTAAGCCTATGTGATCGTCATTTTATTATGTTCTCTGTCAAATCTACCTATCACAAATTGCTTTTATGTACATCGTGAAAATGTAAAAATGCTGAAATGCTCCAATACTGAAATACTCCGAGTTTAAATAATTTTGTTAATTTTTTCTTTTAGGAAGAATTAAAATTTAAAAATAATCTGCACATTACAGTGTTGAAGGTTATTGTTGATGAGTCCTACTTTTCTTAAATTCTCGTTTTATTGTGAATGACTGGCTAGGTCTCTCGTTAACTCAGGGTTAACTTCACTTGTAGCAGGGTGGACAAACTGCTAGGGGGAAACTATCAAACGAATGGAATTTGAACCAAAATGTACTTTCAAGAGGGTTTCGTGGGTGTTATTAGTGAAATGACGTATACATTTTAACATTTTATTACAGTTCACATTTTAAGAGGAGCAGGGGTTAGGTATAAGTGAAATTTGAGATCATTTGACTCGGATTTTCCGCCCACAAACGATGATGGGATCTGGATCGATGGCGATGACCATGAAAATAGACGAGTTGGCGGTCGGGTTTTTTATGGTGGCCGTCCTTTGATGCACGCTGTAATACCTTCGCCACAGTTGTCTTTTCTCTGAGGCCAAACTAACAACTCGCCCTGCTTTTCCGTTTTGGAAAAAACAGAGCTGGAACTAGGGCCAAGGTGATGGTAGGACTTTCGGAGTGGGTTCCTGTGAAGTGCCTGAACCTATACTGAGGTATGCAGTCAGAGGATAAGGCCTGTTAATGGCTGGGCATGGTAGGAATAATGTTCCCGAGAACTCTTCGGGGACCGGACTCTTCGGTCCACCCATCCAAGATCGGGAATTTGAAGATCTTTGTCGTTCAGCTCGGTAGCTATTTGACGCTCATGGAGCTAAAAAGAATTTAAAAAAAAATATCAAAATTTTTTTATTTATATTTAATCGATACTAATCCAAAGTATGAATGACTTGTTTGCCGTTTCTCGGTACATGAAGCGTATTTATCAAAGGAAATTCCCCTTGCTATGTCCTGCTTCTGCATGAAGCTTATCCATTGCCAAGCAAAATGTTTTTTTTTCTCCCGAGCTAGTCTCTAAATTAACCTGTTTACAATTGCTCTAGCTTTCTAAATCGTGCTGAGTGCAAGCTTCAGGAAATTGTGGTCTAGACGCTCCCGGAGAAACCATTTAAATTTTGAAAAACTGACCGAAAATACTTCACAAATCACCGAGCACGAGCCAAACAAACGACATGTAACGCGAACGAATGTCATGCAACAAAGATTTCTGTCAGCAACACTACTACAGAAAAATGGAATGCTATGACCGTTTCGTTGATGACATGGTTTTAAAAAAAAATGATATTAACATAGGCTACCATGTTACGGTCAGGCGACAGTGAGCGACATTTATCAGCACTGGTTGTGAGGACAGCTTGGTGATCAAGTGGGTTGGGAGGAAAACTTGAAATAAATTTTAAAAACACCAATAAGCGAGTAGAGAGGACAGTTTGAGAAAAATTTTAAAAAACACCAATAAGGGAGTTGAGAGGACAGCTTGATAGACCAAATTAAAAAAAAAAACAAAAAAAAGAGTGAGTTGAGAGGACAGTCTAAAATAAATAGAAATCACTAATAAGCGAGTTGAGAGTACTGCTTGAAATGAAAAACAATACACCAATAAGTGTGTTGAGAGGACAGTTTGAAGAAAAAAAAAGTGAGTTGAGAGGACAGCTTGAAAGAAATTATATTTGAAAAAAAAAAAATCGTTAAGAACGATTTGTGAGGATAATTTCGAGTTATAAAAATAAATAGAGAGATCCTAATAGTAGAATCAGTGCCGCCGGGACGTGATTGAAACCTTTAAATATTCTCTCGGAAGTCCCGGCTACGAAAGATTGGTGTTTGAAAGTGAATGCGTTGTACAACGGAAGTGATAATTATAATAAAAAAATGCCTTTTGAAGTCGGGATGAGAAATTTAAAAAAAAAAACAAAAATGCGAGGCACACAGTGGTAAGAAGGCCATTGAATAGGTGTGGAGAGTCAGGGTACTGAGCTCGAAACAATTTGGTAGGTTTTAGATTCAAATCCCAGTTATAATGGGTAGGTAAGATGTTTTAATTGTCGTTTGATAATTGCATAATAACGAACGTTCAATCAGTTGCCAATCAGCCAGGTATTTACACGGATGCCGGAATACCTGTAGTAAATGAATAACACTAAAAATGTTATCCGTTTTCAACTGGTTGTGTACCTGATGGATTCGTTCACCCAAAATATACTGACAGAGAAACGTAATACATTCACTACACATCAGCTCACACGAAGCCATGGTACCGGGTATGATGTTCGCGACATTGGAGATTTGCCGAACTTTAATATCTAAAGAATGTTAATGAGCACATACTTAGGCAAAACGGCGGTGAATCCGTGCACCCATGGTGGATTTGCAACATACATACATATAAAAATAAATAGAGAGAATACCTAGGAGAGGACAAAACAAGGTGAATTAAAGCTTTTGAAAAGAGTTGAGGAGATAGCTTGGAATTTCGACAGAAGTGAAATGAGAGATCAGCTTGAAAACTCATGGAAAAATAGAGAAGGCAATCTAAGCGTATTAATAAGGACAACAAGCGATTTGAGAGGACAGCTTGAAAACTTGTTGTTGAGTCGATAAGACACCCTGATGGTATTAACAAGAATAATAATCAATCGGATTGAGAGGTTAACTTGAGATGAAAAGAAAAAATCATGCGAGTCGAGAAAAGGACAGGAAGGAAAAATTAAAATCAATTTCGAGTGCGTTCTTTCAACGCTTGTAACTATGGCGAAGCAAAGTGAGTTGAAATCTTAAACATAATGATAAGAGCATTACATTAGTTTTGAGAACATGTTGAGAGCATGTTGAGTTTCTTATAAAACTATTGATGAAAATTACAAGAATGTTGAAATACGTGTTGAAAAGGCAGCCTGAAGGTGTGGAAATGGGAGGTTGAGATTAGAATTTTTTTTTCTGGAGCATATCAAGAGAATAGTTTGAAGAGTTTGTTTTAATTTCAAGTGAATTTAGACAACTACTTGAAAAGCATATTTTGAGAACAGTTTAGAAAGCTTTAGATTGGAATGTACGATTATGCAAGTCGAGGAACAGCTTGAACATAATAATTAAACTAAACTTTAAACTAAAACTTAGTTTTGAAAAATTAGCTTTGGTATCGAATTCAAATCAAGCGAATTGTTGAAATAGATTCGGAACTTAATAAAATAATTTATAAAGCGAGAAAAGAATGTCTCTTGAAATGAATAATGCAAATAAGTTAAGCTTAATATTTGAACAGTATACAATAGAATGAATAAATAGAATAGCTTACAGTAAATATAGTTAGAAAAATTACTTTACGGTTTTTTAAAACAATAAAAAATCAAGCAAAACTTGAAGGTAAAAAGTACATTTATAAGTTTTGGCCACACAAGTTCTCATTTCTCAGTTAAAAATTGATCGACAAAAAATTATAAATGCTTTTCATTACCCCATAATTTTTGCATATTTTCAGGCGCAATTTTTAATTTTTATACAAAATCAGTTTTAAGAGTCCTTCTGATCAGAAAATTATTGGAAAACCATAATTTTTTGATAACTATTTTTATTCGTGCTGGTATTTTTTGTTTTGTTTCGATAATAGTCGTTTTAACATCTTTATGTCATTTGCGACTTTTATCAACGATGAAATTGGCGGACAAGTCGTTGAAATACTTATCCGGTACAACTGTTATCGATTTTTACTCTTGGGCTCGAACTCACGGACATCGGCTCAAAAAGCAACTAAAATGCTGGTATCAAGTTCTATGAAGATCAAAAATATATCTTTTTAGACTCTAGCGATCAATTGAACCCATATCACACATTTTGGATAACATTTTTTCTGAAAAAAATTAGAGCTTATTATTGCTTTTCAAGTATGGCATTCAACAGTTTAATAGGGGAGAATGAGGATACTTGATCCCTGGGGATACTTGATTCCTTAGCTATATCTCGAAACTGGAATGTCTTACAAAGATCAAATGTTCTAGAAAAATGTGCCATAATGAGCAAAATAACAATGCTTGTAGTTTAAAATTTTTTAACAAAATGATTGTTCGAGTAATTGAACGTTGTTTGAAAAATTTCACAAAATATAACTTGAAGATCTTTTTTCATCACTTTAAAATGTTTCTTAAATGGGAAAATTATGAAAAAAATATTTGTTCCAATGTATCAATCGTTCGAGCGTAAAATGAACTTCATAATGCCATATTTTCGAAGCAATGGAAAACTCTCAACTTTTTTCAGAAAAAGTTTTCTAAAATGTTGATTATGGGTACAATTGATCCCCTAGAGTTGGGTACAATTGATCCCTCTTCCAAACGGCACATTCTTCTTCTGAATTGATCGTTATGATTGCTGATTACGAAACTACTAATATTTATCCAAAAACTAATATTTATCAAACAATTGTCTGAAGAAAAGAACAAAAATAATGATTCTCTCTTAATTATAAAAAAAGAGCCTTTAAGCATGTTATTAGCGTTGAGACAAAGTTCTAGAATTTTATTCTTATGTCTGCTATAAATTGTGTAATGATAACAAACATGACCAAAATAGGCAATTAACATTCTATCTTGGGGTTTTGTTTGATTTTTATTCAAGGATTAGGGCTTCCTGAATAAAAGATCAAGTCTCCTTCAATAGGGGATCAAGTCTCCCCTAACTTCAGAAAAATCGCAATTTTTTTACTCCCACAAAAATGCTTCTAGTTCATCAACGGGTTCAAGTATCGTTCTAAATTTTGGAGCATAGAAACTTGAAGTTACAAGCTGTCAGAAAATGTCAAAGACGGCGAGCTGCTAAATTTTTTCAAAAAGATATGATGAAAATAAGAAAAGGGGATCAAGTATCCCCACTCTCCCCTTTATACTCTAACGATTGACGTATTGGAATTTTTTCATGTGGAAAACACAAATTACAAAAATTATCTTATGTTTAAATTGGGTAAATTTTCCGAACAAAAAACCTTCAAAACTATGATTTTTGAAATTTTTTGAGATAACATAAGGTTAGACATTTTGCTGCACGCATCTGGGCCAGAAAAAACCGATCTATATTATAACAAAAAACCTAGAAAAATCTGGGCATTTGATTTTGAAATTGTCCATCAAAATCCGGGCAATATCCAAGCAAATTTGGTAAAACCCAGGAATTACTCAACAAAAATTGATAAAAACGTGGTTTTTTTTTCCTAAAAGCTTAAAGGTTTTGTTATTCAATATTCGGGCAAACCCTCATAAAACCAGGCATTCTGACATGCTTAAGATACAGCGTTGTTGCTTTGTCCTATTTGGCACATTTTTCTTAACATTAAAATTAACAGGATACTATATGCTCAAATTCTTAAACAAAAATCCATTCTGAAATACACGTGTAGGAATGTTTAATATGAAAAAATAATTAAACTAAAAATTTCTCATAAATTGAGAGTTTTAAACCATTATTACCTGGCAAATTGCGGGCATTTGATTTCAAAATGTTCAACCCATAATCCACGGAATATCCGGGCAAATATGGTCACAAAACCACGGAATTATTCAGATAAAATCACAAGAAAGCACTAGTAATTTTTTTTTCATCAAACCACATCAGCAGATTTTAAATCGTTTTTGAGGCTTTAAGCATTCAATTCAGATTAAACTTGCCTCATAACATTCCTTTTTTGGACGTAAAATGAAGAATTATAATAACTCAATTCAAGTTTTTTTTTATAAATTTAACAAATGAAGTAGATAAATCCGGGAAAACCCCAGGCTTATAACAACTGAATCCTGGCAATCTGGCCGCACCGGAATTTTGTAAAATTATGAGTCAAATATCTAGGCAACTCTCGATAAATCCGGGTTATCTGGCAACCTGGAATATTCAGATAACGAGATTTCTCAAAATTTCGTCCGTATCCGTAATCCGGGGTAATATTGATCCCTTTTTTCAATATTTTTCGATTATTTTTTCTTTAAAGAGCAAAGCGGTATATTTCATATTTTTAAAATCAATACTGGACTCATATGAACGTAAAACATGGTTGCAGAAACTTATTAGACCACTTTAAATTTGATAAAAAAAAATAGATTCCGTTTCTGTTTTGAATTTGATGCTTCGGGGTACCATTAATCAGTCTCTATTTTGACGATTTGAACAAGTTTTCTTGATCATAAAGGAAACAAAACACCTTCAAAATAGTTACAAATACTTAAGTTTAATAGTCAAGTTTACCTCGGGTGAGTCAAAACTAGATAGAAAATATCAAACTAAAGCCATATTTCAATTTTGAAGTGTGGAAATGACGAATTTAAAATTTCCGTAAACTAAATGAAGTTTTTATTTTTCATTTAGATTTTTTATGCAACGCGATTTGCCTTGTTTCAGAAGCAGCGTTGAGATTTGGTATTGGAATTGAGTTTAGAAAATTAGATCAACAAGACTAATAAAGAATATGAATGGAAAATAAAGCTGGAATTACTTTCCCAAAGCGCATCTTCAAACTTTCATATTGATTTATGCTTAAAAACTTTCTGATAAGTAAAAAATAAGATTATAAACTGCGGTATTCGTATTATTGGAGCTCTTTTTTTGTTTCAAATAAAGATTCAGAAGTTGGATCAAAGTGTAGTATGTGGAATGAATTTCAAGGTTGTTTCCAAAATTATTAGGTGCTTCAATTGGTATGTATAAGATTTTTTAGTTTTTGATTCATATAGCAAGTTTGAAATATGGATTTTTATTTTCCTGATTTTTCGCGAAAATTGGACTTATATATCTCGAACAGTTATAAAATAGATTTAATATTTTTAAAGATATTAAATAACGTACGATGCAAAATAGATAAAATAAGGAATGAAATTAAAATTTTGGAGTTGTTTCTTGAAATTGTTTGACCTGGGTTTTGATTTATCGAGTTCTAGCATGATCATCACCCAAATTTTACTAAAATTAAGAAACAACGGCTTAAAATGAGTAAAGGGGTCTGTGAAAATCATATTTACATATCTTGTATCCAAATAGCTTCCCATACCCGATTTGATTCCATTTGCTTGTTTAGTTCTCATGTTTAGCCAACATAATTTTATTGAGTCTTCATTCCCCCTTTTCCCTTCTTATGTACTTCCTGAATTCTGATAGAAAAAAAATTGAGATAAAACTACATAGATATCGTCGTTTTATTTCCAAGTCATTTGGAATCAAAATTAAAATTTCGATTTTTCCTTTTTCTTTTGACCACCTCTTTTCTAAGGGAAAAAATTAAAACTTTAAGCGCTTTGAGACACCTCTGAGTCTAGTCCGATTGAGCTGCAATTTTGAACAGGTCAGTTTTTGGGACCAATCTTAAAAAAGTTTAAGGTTATTTTTCAAAACTCGAACATTGATTTTTTTTCCATACATTCGATGCCACCCTAATATACGTAGTTTGCGCAATTTTTTGTTGAATTCTATCGAGCCGAGCTTGAGCTTGAGCTCAATGTATGGTGAGACCAATGCATTGTATAAAATATTCGAAGTAAGAATTAAAATTACAAGAAAATTAATAATTTGGAAGCTAACAAGTTCAAGCAAATACGGAATTTATGATCATTTGCTCATGATGATGTTAGGCAGGCAAAATACTGACAAATAAAAAAAGTAGCAATATATTTCTTAACGTGGCTCACAATTCTGAAATGTTTTGTAGATAAATGGTCACAACATTCAATTCAATAACATTTTGTTACACAAAATTATGCGGTGGAATTCGATCCAAGAAATTGAAGATATTAGCTAATTTAGTATGGAGGACTGATTTCTATCCACCTTGAGCTTTTGAGTTTTAAAGATTGAGGAAAGTTGAAAAAGGTGCAGAGCACAAATCATTACGACCATTTTGAATTTCACTTTTAGTATTTGCTTCCCGAATATATTTTTAGATTAAAAAAATCCCTCAACAAAAAGTATAATTGTTGAAGCCATGTGGTCTGCAGATTGCAATAAAACTTTCTATCAGACGAAGGCAGACGTTAAAATTTCAACAAACACTCAATTATCCGCCGCGCACAGTGTCAAAGTGTCGCCCATTAACAAATTGAGCGTGTCCCATTATTTGTCCCTTGAAGTGGAATTCATCTAGGTTTTTTTTATTACTATTTTGTTTTCCCAAGTTCTTTCACCATAAGACTTCTTTCAGTTGCAGGGTGAAGAAATTGAATGAAAAAAAAATAAAAACTTCACTTCATACAGCTGCCTTTATCTGCAAGAAACGAATCTTTCATTCCTCAGTTTCCTCTCAAGAGTGACAAAAAAGGAGGCCCTTCGATTGGGATCCAATAGTTGGTAATTCATTCCTGGTTTATGTACCATCTGGAAAAAGCTGAATTGACATTTTTATTCCAAGTCGTGAGATGTACTCCAATCGAGAAAAAATTTGAAACCTTTTAGGAATGCTGAAAAAGTATAAAAAACACATCATTTTTTGACAAGGAAATGAATTTGTCAAAATCAAAATATTTTATTTGTTTCATTTTGGTTTTTTTTTCCTAGAAAGAAGTATGAAAAAAGAGTTGTTTGTTAAGTTTGTTTCAATTGAAAATTTTTCAAACCACTTTCTCAACTATTTTTTTTTGTTTACTCACTATTTTTTTTATTTAGAAGTTAAATCCAAAAGAGTGAATTCTCGCCACACCGAATACTCATCTTCTAATTCCTTCTATCACGTGACAAGAATAGATGAAATGTACCTTACCTAAGCCGGGGAAATAAAAAAAGGTAACATTTTTCCTTCATTCTTTTTTCCGGTCACCCACCACCCACAAAATGTCAACAACTCTTGGTTTCTTTTTTTTTGTTGCAGAGGGTTTACCACTTTCAGAACCAGAACCAAAAGAGGGAAGTAACCTGCTCGCATTTTTATTCCTTTTCTTACGATTTTTTCCCTCAAAAAATAGGACTGTTAAGGACGGAATCGAAAAAGGAGGTGAGGTAAAAGCAATTTTCCAGGTCTGTATGTGTAGACTTTTCATTCGCTTTTTTTGGGCCACCAGGTGCGATTGTCTGTGTTTATGTGCAGTTCGTGCTGTTTTTCCCGGAATTTTTAGCTCTTTCGTCCCCCAGCCTTAGCAAGGCGGTTTTCTTACTGGTCCTTTTAAAGGACAAAAAAAAAATCAAACCTGGTACTAGACATTGTTACATTTTAGTAACCGGGAACATTGTTTTGGTTCCTACCTTTAGCTGTTTTCTGCTCCTGAAGGAATGGAATGTTGATGGTTGTTAACTCCCCTAGGTTTTTTTTTCGTCTCTCATTCTGGAATTGGGGAGGATATTTTCATTTTCAACTTTTTCAACCGAAAGGTATGGTGAAAGTCCTTTTGTCTTCTGGTGGAGAAAAATGTGTCCTGCTTTCCCGGATATTTTGTAGTGCCTGGAGTCAGAAACCTGAGCCAGACGGATGCTCCAGGCTCTGTCTGTGGCACACTATTTTCGTGTCTGTCGTGAGACATTCTTTAAAACTGCTAACAAATGACAAAAGGTCGGTGGACGAAAAGAAAGGAAAATTGCGTTTCATGCATTACTAAGTCGTTTGGTATCAAAACTAATATTTCGATTTTCTGGATTTACTCTGGTCCCACCTTTGGTGATTTTTTTAAGGTAAAAAACTAAAACTTACAGCGCTTCGAGGCAACCCAAGATTAAGTCTGAATGAGCTGAAATTTTGCACAGGTTAGTACAGTGAGTGAAACAGTAATAGCATCACTATGTGTTCTGCTTGTTAAAGTATGAATGTTAAAATTTACTTTTTTTTATGAATCAATTGACGTTGAGAGACAAAAGTATGAAAAAAATACGAAATAAGAATAGTAGCTCTTATATTTTTCTACAAAATAAAGATTATTTTTTAAAATAGTAAAAGTGCATAATGCATCTTTGACCTATCTGAGAAGATTAATACATTTTAAGGCGTTTTCTATTATTTTACTTTTTGGTTTCTAGGTTTTCAAGGATTTTTAAAGAAATTTTCCTCAAGCACGAAGAAAGTAGATATTTGAGCTTTAATTCTTTATGAACGTAAAATGACAAAGAAAACTTTGTTTTTCACTCAATTTTGAATCAAAAAAAAAAAAAAAAAAGACGCGACGTTTGTTAATAAATATTTACACCACTGTCGACTGGGAATTTTTTGGAAAGTAACAGTAGTTATACGTTACATTTATCCATTCTTAGCAGAGCATGGTTATTTCCACTTAAAAAAATCGTTTTCATATCTTCCCCGAGAATTGTTAAATTTGATTTTAACTGTATCGGAAAATCTCAATTGCAAACAAAAATAATGAAATTATTGAAGAGTAATTAAAATATGGTTTGTTTAAAAAAAAATCGAATCAATTCTTGTATAGGGGAGATAAGGGCAAAACGAGCACCCAGGGCATAATAAGCACTACTATTTTCTACAAAAGTACGTATTTTCTTAAGAAAAAATTCATGAGGAATTTTTTCGTACTTCCTATAGCATTAAATTTTCACAAAAACAGGAATCTCTTTATAATCTTTACAGAGATATTTAAAAAAAAAATCAGGTAGGTTCTCATGTAACGAAAATATTGTAATTTTTCAGCATCACGAAATAAGCTCTTATGATCTTAAAATAACCTTGATCTATAATGTACGCACTGAAACATGATGTACACACTGTTTCTCGATGTTTACCATCATTTAATTTTCGATTTTTTCTCTTTTATCAATTTTAAAACACGGTTTTACTTAATTTTACACTGATCGAGGCATGATGAGCATTTTCTGCCGTAGAATCTAGCAGTGAATTAAAATTGATTTATAGAGCCACAACTTGACTAGTTTACATCCGACGATTTAGCCTATTGGTAAGGTGTCGGAGAGGTAATTAAAAGACTAGAGTTCGATTTCCGTTCGAGGTGATTTTTTTCCATTTACCATTCATGAACGATTTTTTTATTGTTACATTATACGGCTAGTAGCATCATCCGCCAAACAATGCACCAGAAACATAATGTATGAGCGTGTGTGAATTGTTTGTATTTTACAAACAGACCTAGATTATTTTGTTATTGCTTTGTTTGATGAATCTACGACTCACCTTACTTTATTGAGTTGAATTAACTGCTAGATTCCCCGACAGAAAACGCTCATCGTGCCCTGATTTATGGTGCTTATACTGCCCCAGGAGGGTTCTCATTATGCCCCTACAGTGGCTGGTTTTCAGCTTTCGGCAAAATTTTTTAAAATGCATTTTTTAACGTTTTCATCTAGTTTTTCAAGTTTCAACCCGTAAGGAAATAGGCTTTTCAAGTGTCTGAACACGAAACAATAATTTAACCTCCAATTTATAGCTATTTTCTACGGTTAAATAAGTGTTTTCTTAAAGGTGGCCATTATACCCTTATCTCCCCTAATGCTTTAAAAATAAACAAACGTTATCAAATCTTCAAGATTAAGGAACGGCAAAAACAGCAATAAGTGGGGATTGACTTTTTTTCGATTGTTTCGCATTTTTGTTTTCTTTTTTTGCATATTTTACGTTTTATTTTACGTACTGGCTTAATGAAATCGAAGCCAACATTTACAGAAGATTCGAAAAAACTCATAAGATGTTGTTTTATTAAAAAAAAATCATTAAAATCTGTTTGTATCAGTGAGCAGTCATTTGTTGCTAGAATGTCAAAACTATATAATGGAGTGGTTTTAAAGAAACACTAACTTAATCAATTTTCTGTCATCTATACGAAATTTCACACTTAGTTCATTCTTCTAAACTTGTACATGTAGTGCTACAGGAGTTTTCCTCACCAATAATAATAATATTTGTAGACCTTAAATCCTTTTTCTATGCCCCTTTTCGAAAAGTTTTTCAACAAATCAAATTTTGTCCTAGAAGACCAGTTTTTTTTTTTCAAGCGTTAAAAAAACAGTTTTAATATGAAGTTCCGTTAAAGATCTTTGCATTGCTGTATGTGGAGCGATATTATTAGAATCCCAGAAAAAATCATAATTTCACAGATTTCTAAGCAAATTTTGTCAAAATTACAGTTTACAATCTTGATTCTAGATTTTTTTTCACAGATTTTATGGAATTAAATGAATGAAATTCAGATGCCACGGGGATAGCCTTTTCAAAAAAAACTCATGAAAATCTTATGACTGTAGTTATGTCGATTGCCTTTTTTAAAAAAAATACTCAAATTATTGATGTTGGCCTTGATTTTTCTCTGAAATTTCTAAAAATAACATCATATATACGAAGAGGCGAATGAACTAAATATGTAAAGCCTCTATAAATAAATCAATCAATCAATCAACATCATATATAGGTAATCGTCACAAAATGATTAGGTCGAATCACCCAATAACAAATATTTTTTTGACGAGAATTCAGAACTTTTGTCGAAGACTTAGATGCTTAGCCAAGTCGATAAGAAATCGTTCTCCCAGTCTTTATTATTCAAAAACTCGTAAAAGATTTTTTTTTTAATTTTTTTACTAATAGAACAAACAATTTTTTTTGAATTAAATGAAATAATCCAGTTTTGGAAAAAAAAAATCTGCTGAGCATATTTATCATATAACTTTATCTTTGCTTGACACGATAAAAATCAAGATCTTTCTAACGGACTAACGGATCATCTGTAGCCTTGCGATTCTTTTTACTCTTCTTATTCGTTTCATGTATTTGGTTTTCATCAATCAGAACAAAAAAAAAATTGCCAATACCTATTATGATTTACCACTTTATAAGATTGCACCTCTGCCTTTACAAGGACACAAAAATACTTCATTTCTAGAAAAAGTTTACAATCTAAATGGTTTTGAGGTAAAAGGAAATACAAATAAGTAAAGTGCAAGTTTGATTAAGTTACTAACAGATTTTTTTTTAAATTGGTATGGACCAGTTTAGTGGTAAGGATGCGTCAAAAATCAGAACAGTGCAAAGAAAAAAATACGATATTTCAGGACACCTCTTGGCTCTTGGAAACCACAAGTAGCTCTGCTTAGATTGCATTAATAAAGGCGAAATACAGCTGCTGTAAACGCCTTGATTTATGCAATAGCAGTAAGCAGTTTCTTGGCTGGACTGCAGGTCATATCGACAAACACCATTTATATATCATCTGATCCGAAGATTACTATCTATTAAATAGGTTTAACCATTTAATTACAGATTTATTCAATTTTCTCAAAGTTTAACTATTATTCGATTATATTTGACATTAAGGACACTTAAGGACATTTTAGTGTCAAATATCAGGACAACGCGAGAGTTTTTGAAAAATCAGGGCGGTGTCTCGAAAATCAGGTCAAATTCTGATAAATCAGGACACCTGGCACACCTGTCTCCACAGCAGCGCGTATGGTACTTATTCGAAATTACTCCGAGTTCATAATTACCTCATTTAGCCCAACTTATTTCTTGACCAAAGTCATCCAGCCAGCACACTTAACTAATCCCGGATAGTCGAAAATGGGTCTCAGTTCCGTTCAACATCAAGACATTGCTGCCATCTGCGATTTGAAACTTTTAAAAATAGTGTTTGACTGATTCAAAAAATATCATTTTTTGGTAGAAATATTATAATTCACTTTTAAACAGAAATTTTTTAGAAATAATCATGATTTTTTAGGAAAATATACATAAGTACCCTAATGGACATAAAGGGTGATACGGTCAAAATTTGTTCAAGGGAAAACGCGTGAAAATTGGTGAAATCGTTTATTTAAAAAAATCAAATTATATTTCTTTTTTTAGTTTAATCAGTATAAAATTCAGGAAAAATATTCATTTAGGCTTCCGCTTTTCCAAATCCGAATTGCCGGGCCTTACGCTCAACCCCTGCCATCAGATTTTGTACAGCCACTGTGTAGCCGAGGATTACAGTATCGTTCTCCCGGCGTGTACATCGAATCTCTCAACCGGTAGGTGTCCGCGAGAGGATATCGTATCCCTCTCACATTCTGCCTCACAGTACGCACACAACTGAGATGTGCCCTCAGTCAGCAAACGATCCCTAGTGAGACAGGACGCACGTCTCCCTTTCAGCCGGCAACTAGCAAATACATTTCCCACAGCCACCTTGTCCACCTTCTTTGCCGCAGAAAGCCAGTTTGCCTTAAACTGCTGCTCGCCCTTAGCAGTTTTTTTGGTCTTTTTTAGGTTCCGCTTGACAATAGCCCAGTATTTCTCAATTGGGCGGAGCTCTGACGTGTTGGGATTGTTCTTGTCCTTGGGAACCACCTGCACGTTGTTGGCGACGTACAACTCCATGGCCTTTTTACCGTAATGGCAAGATGCCAAATCCGGCCAAAACAGTATGGAACAAACGTGTTTCTTCAGGAAAGGCAGCAGACGTTTATTCAAAAACTCTTTCACGTAAATTTCTAGGTTGACAGTCTCGGAAGCTATGAAAAGGCTGCTTTTCAAGCCACAGGTACAGATGGCTTGCCAAACCAGATATTTCTTCGCGAACTTTGACAGTTTCATGTGCTTGAAAATATCTGCTACCTTTCCCATTCCTTTTGCCGTATAAAACTCCTGTCCCGGAAGCTGCTTGTAGTCGGCTTTGACGTAGGTTTCGTCGTCCATTACCACACAGTCAAACTTTGTCAGCATCGTCGTGTACAGCCTCCGGGATCGCGCTTTGGCCGTCGTATTTTGTTTATCATCGCGATTTGGAGTTTCTACCTTCTTGTAAGTCGATAGTCCGGCTCGTTTTTTGGCTCGATGCACATTTGTAGACGATACACCCAGCTTATTTGCGGCATCTCGGAGAGAGAGGTTAGGGTTTTGCTTGAAACTACCGGCAACTCTCTTTGTCGTCTCAGCGGCTTCCGGTTATCGATTTCCCTCCGATCCAGACTTCCTGGCTGTCGACAAACGTTCCCCAAACACTTTAATTATGGCGCGAGCAAAATTTTGATACGCTGCTCTTCTTCCTTGGACGGCATTTTGACAACTGAAGAGTGAATTCCAAAATCAAAATAGGAGCAACATTCTACACACACACCTTCAAAATGAGGGGTGCTCAGGTTTTTTAAATGCAAAATTGAAAGAAATACGTCAAGTTGATATTGACCAAATAATGACCGTAGCACCCTTTAGTTAACGCCAATTCGTTGTCAAATTCGCTGGAGTCGAATGTGATTCCTGATTATGCTGAAAATTACTATCAATTGTTTATATCTTGAACACTTTCAAGATCCCAACACTAAAATAGTTATGATCTCCTTAGCATCTCGTTGTTACAAGAGTTAGGCTGTAAGTTTAGTGACAAAGAGCACATCAATTTGGTAATTGCTCCGGGTACTTGACACTAACCCAAAAAAACCAAAGGGCAACCTCAAAGAGTCACCAAAGAAACTCCAAACGAATGGTTTGACTGACTGAGTGACTATGTGTCTTATGGTGTTTCAGTATCGGGATGCTGGTTGACTGAGCCATTAAATTTATTGGATTACACCATCCCCCCGCAAGGTCCCTTCTCTGCCGCGTGGCGTAAGAATGCTTGTAAGCGGCTCATTTTCCATTTGTTGTCACCCGGGTCCTCGAATCGAAAACATTCCCGAACCGAACCAGAGTCGTGGAGTCGTAAATTATGGCTCAGCTGTCATAAATTCAAACTCCTCCGGCTCTGGTGCTGTTTCTTCCCGTGGCCACTTACTATCGGAATCGGAATCAGCGCCCTTGTTCCTCGTAGATCTTCCTCCTACTCCCACAACCGCACTTCCATTGATGAGCGCAAATGTGGGCGGTTCAGTGGCCTTGTTGTTTGCGGCTCTCGACAACATTCAATTCAATTGGAAGTGATATATCAATTTACGAAACTGCCCAACAGATCCATTGAAGGAGTGCGGCAATACATTTATTGCCAGCAAATAAATTCACCAGAGGTCAAAGTGGAAGATCACCGCGAGCGTCTTGTTAACTGCATCGATTGAAATCTCTGTTGAGTCATTCTAAGAAATCGAATGGCTTTTCATTCTAGAAAAGAAGGTTTAAAATTTATTAAACCAATATTCCTAAATCTGATTTGGGATTTTTTCAAGCAACTTTTATTGGGTAGTTGTTGACATTTTCTAACAAAAAAGTGGTTTCCTAAAACACATCACAAAGTATGAAGTGTTTATGGGATTTTCTATGAAACTTGGCAACTCCACTCCCTTATGAAACTTTCTACTGGAGCGGAAAAAAGCCAGGACCTTATCTTGCAACAACCGGGAAAGAAATCCCATAACGCATTTCCCAACATGTGTGAACAACCGTTAGCAAAAATCGATCCAAGAAAGAAAGAAGACAAAAAAAAAGTGTCCCCAGCTTCCTTCCGAAGCAAAGGAAAGTTAAACTTTTCCCCACCAGGCGGTTTGAATAGCGAATAAAAACCATCTACCAGAAGGAAAAACTTTGGAAAAATGAGCCAAAAAGTCATATCCCATTAGTGTTATGTGTGATGGTGGGGAAAACATTTTCCAATGGGAAAATGTTCTTTAAGGGGGGGTCACACACACATACACACAATATTCACGCATTGAGCACACGAAAGTAAAAAAAATCTTCAGCAGCCCAGTCAGTATTTGATCAAACGATAGCAAGAAGCAGCAGAAAAAAGGGAGCAGCAAAAATAAAACATTCCGGAAGTCGTGTGCAGAAAATTTATTCCGACATAAAATTAAATTAAAATTGATCAATTCAATTTTATGCTGAATGTGGCGATGTGTATGTTTGCTTGAATCGAGCTCGACCTAGACCTAGGGTAGAGAGCTTCGAGGAAAATGGTTCGTACTGACAGGGGAAAATTTTCCGGCTGAATTAATGTTTGTTATTTGGTTTATCGGGATCGAAGGAGAGCATATTTTTCGGCTTATTCAAGGCTTGTCCGGATTGATGAATATTCAGCAAATGGTACTACTCGGGCCCTGTTTCTTATGAATTTTTGATAGTTGGATACTGAACGAGCAGTCAGTTGAGTTGAAGTAAAGTAGTTTATGTGGCAGAGATTCAGGCAGGGAAAATTCATCACAATTCGAAATAAAAGGAAATTTATGCTGATTGGAAAAATTCGAACAAATTTCATTCCACAGTTTCACAGATCCTGTTACTGAGTTTAAGCTAACGATTTAGTAAATTAAATAAAAACGCCTCAAATCATTTCAAAATCAAATTGAACAATAGTATTATAAAAATCTGAAATAAATAAAATGAATTTAATATATAAATGAATTTAAGAGGAGAAATCACCATGAATTTGTTTTATGAAATTAATTTCATAAAATATAAATGAATAATAACATGATATAAAGAACATAAATTTCTAAATCTTATGATTTCAAAAAAAATATTGAGAAAAAACGGTTTATTTTTTTACTAACTTACTGGATTTAAAAAGATCTAAAATTATTACAATTCAAGCAGCCACTCATCTGCAAATAACATCATAACCCTTTTGGGACCAATAAGTCAATGAAAAAGTAAGAGTTTTTTGTATCGATTATAGTCGTTTAACCATTTTTGTGACTTTCGCGACTACCTTATGCACTGTATGCGACTACGTATGCACAGGGAACTCGCATGACTATCAGCCGATGTGTGCTCCGTAATTTGGATCTTTTGCGCTCTATCTCTATCGCGGAGCTCCAGGCCGCTCCTCCGTATCGTAGTTTCGACAGTGCTACGCTCGCAAGGCGACGTCTCTTGCTACTCTTTGGGCCATGGCAGTTTGGCATAATCCAGGCCAATGAATCTATGACTTTCGATGCACTTTCACAGCAGTATTTGACATGCGCACCAAAACTTAAGCGATTGTCGACCATTACTCCAAGGTATTTCATCTGCTGTTTCGAAGATGTCGGGTGCCCTCCAACAGTAATATCCATGTGCGGCACAACTCTTTTTTTGGTCACGAGCAGAACTTCGGTTTTATGGTGAGCTATCTGAAGCTTAACTCCCTCCATCCAGATGCCAACCCTTTCTACGGACACCGTTGCAAGGTCTTCTGTGATTCGGTGATTCGGTGATCATGAGCACGATATCGTCAGCAAATCCGACTATCTGCACGCCTGCTGGTAGTTTCAGCGTTAACACGTCATTATACATGGCATTCCAAAGCACGGGTCTGAGTATGGAACCCTGTGGAACACCTGCTTTTAAGGCAGTTGATCGTAATCCCGTTTCGGTTTCGTACGTCAGGACTTGATTTTCGAACAAGCTTCCTATTATCCTGCAGAGGGTATTGGGAACACGCATCCTGTGAAGTGCGCTTTGGCCATCGTTCCCAGCTGGCATTGTTGTAGGCATTCTTAACGTCGATTGTCACGATGGCGCAGTGACGAACACCTGTACACTTCTTTTTATATGCGCGCTTCGCGTACTCTGTCACCATTCGGATGGCGTCCACCGTAGATCTCCCTTTCCGAAAACCAAACTGTCTGTCCGACAGTCCACTTCCGTCTTCTGTGTTGATAATAAGCCTGTTAAATATTATCCTCTCCAGTAGCTTACCAAGGGTGTCCAGCAGACAAATAAGTCTGTTTGATGAAGGATTCCCTGGAGGTTTCCCAGGTTTCGGTAGTAGCACCAACTCCGCCGTTTTCCACGAATTGGGAAAAGATCCCTCGTCGAGACACTTTTGTAGCACCACTCTGAAAGTATCCGGAATGGTTTGTACCGCCATCTTCAGCACTGCATTTGGGATTCCGTCCGGACCAGGGGCCTTATTCACCGCAAGTTTCTTAGCGATAGCTACAAGTTCTTCGTTCATTACTGGCTCGATGTCGTGGGCACCCGCGTCCTACGGGGTAAGTGGCCACTGCGTCAGGCCATGCTGCAGGAAAAGATATGCAACGATCTCACTCAGTTTTTCCGGACACTTTTCGATCGGCGACCTTGGATCCCCAAATCTCGCCAGTGCAACTCTATAGGCTTGGCCCCATGGGTTATCATCTACGCTTTGGCATAACGTTCTGTAGCAGTTCTCTTTGCTTGCCTTAATAGCTCGCTTAAGTGCCAACCTTTTTTTTACTAGTTGATCACCCAGGTGGTATATCCTTTTTACGGATTGCATTCCAAGGCACGGCGAGCCACCGCGTCCCCTCAGTTTGCTACTCTGGGTCCATGGGTGCAATTGGACGACTCATGATACTATGTACCCCTACGCCATAAAATCCACCTGGGCCCTCTGGCCATAATTCCCATCCAGACCTGCAACGAAGGCTGTACCCAAGGATGGGAGACCATACTCGCGCAATGCGATCCACGGCAAAAACTCGTTTTGTACGTACTACACCAGCAATCATCATCCACTCTTTGTCACGATTCACGACATACGGGTCCCACATGCGGCCTCTTGTCGCAATTCGTGACGTCATGACCCGCCTCTCCTCACGACTCGAGACCCTCTCACACTCATCCTCTAGACACGATTCGAGGCGACTCTACCCACCTCTCCTCGTGCCTCGAGAGCCCTCGATCATTACGTCTCTTGACCCAATTCGAGACTAGAACAACTCGCCTCTCCTCGGGTCTGGAGATAACCACACATCCTTTTTCTCCATCTCGACTCTTCGAGACTCAACCTGAGGCCCATCCACTGGGCGCCACATGTTACGGCACAAGGCCCCTCTGTCTGTCGTGAGTCAATCGTATCCGCGAATCGGGGCCAGGAACCTCCCCAAAAGGCAGATCGATCGAAACTCGCCAAACATTTGGTCGTCCCGCATATCGGGGTCACGACTACCCGATACACGTTACGACCCCTCCCTCTTGCAACTGAGCACTGCTACCAGGGTGCCCAGTCGCACCACGTTTTTGCCACACTCGGCACGCAGCCCGTCGGTAGCTGACTGTACCAAGTGTGACGTGTAGTTCTCTTGGCCGTACATCTACAGGTGACGAGTCTGTAGACACGTTTCCACTCTGCACCACGAGGAGGTTGAAGCCCGTTGAGCTCGTCGTCTGGCTTTTAGACAGCTAGAACGAAGCTCAGCTATTTCTGAGGTCCACCAGTAAGCTGATCGTCGCCACCACTTCGGTGTATTCCTTGTGGGCATGGTCATGTCGCACACCGCTACCATCATTTCTGTCAGCTGCTCAGCATTATGGACCCGCGATGCTTCCTGCATGTTAATAGCTTCGGTGCACACTTCCTTATCGAAAACATTGGTCTTCCATCTTCGCTCATGGGCAGGAATTTGCCTTACTGCCACCGAGTTTCGGTCTCCTACGCTGTAGCGCTGTAGCTGTGGTGATCGCTGTGCGTATAATCGTCACACACTCTCCAATTCACATCAATTTTTAATGATGGGCTCGCAAAGGTGAAATCTATCACTGACGTTCTGTCTGGAATTCCATACTTGCGATAGGTGCTGATAGATCCAGTGTTGCGAGTTCGACTTTTCCAGGAGAAAAAGCGCCGCCTGGAGGAGGAGGAGCTCGAGGAGCTGGAGCAGCTGCATCGTTCCCAAGAAACACGAAAGTTCTATCAGAAACTCAACGCATCCCGCAAAGGCTTCGTGCCGCAAGCCGAAATGTGCCGGGATAAGGACGGGGGTATCCTGACGGACAATCGTGAGGTGATCAAAAGGTGGAAGCAGCACTTCGATGAACACCTGAACGGCGCACATGCAGGAGATCAAGACGGTGGGGGAAGGTACATCGCCAGCGTAGCCAACGACGAAGAGGAGCCACTCCCAACGATGAGTGAAGTTAAGGAAGCCATTCGCCAGCTGAATAGAAACAAGTCGGCTGGGAAGGATGGCATCGCAGCTGAACTCATCAAAATGGGCCCGGACAGGTTGGCCGATTGCCTACACCGGTTGATAGTCCGGATCTGGGACATAGAACAGCTACCGGAGGAGTGGAAGGAGGGGGTAATATGCCCCATCTACAAGAAGGGCGACAAATTGGACTGCGAATGCGAGCGATCACTGTCCTCAATGCCGCCTACAAAGTGTTGTCCCGAATCCTACTCCGCCGCCTCACGCCACAAGCAAACAGATTCGTGGGAAGTCATCAGGCCGGCTTCATGGAGGGACGGTCTACGACGGACCAGATATTCACATTACGGCAAATCCTCCAAAAATGCCGTGAACACCAAGTCCCTACGCATCATCTATTCATCGACTTCAAAGCCGCATACGACACGATCGACCGTGACGAGCTATGGAAAATCATGGACGAGAACGGCTTTTCCGGGAAGCTAATCAGACTGATCAAGGCGACGATGGATGGAACGCAGTGCTGTGTGCGGATTTCGGGTGAATTGTCGAGTTCATTCGAATCGCGCAGGGGGCTTCGACAAGGTGATGGTCTATCCTGCATGATGTTCAACGTGGCGCTAGAAGGTGTTATTCGACGAGCGGTGGGCGAAATGCGGGGCACGATTTTCAACAGATCCAGTCAACTTATCTGCTTTGCCGATGACATTGATATAGTCGGCAGATCATCTGCGGCGGTGGAGGAGATCTACCGCAAACTGAAACGCGAAGCAGGAAGGATTGGGTTGATGATTAATACGTCCAAGACGAAGTACATGCTGGCCTGCAGATCCGAGACCGACAGAACCCGCTTGTCCAGTAATAACAAGGTCATGATCGACGGCGACGAGCTGGAGATAGTCGAAGACTTTGTCTATCTCGGCTCACTGGTGACCGCAGACAATGACACCAGCCGCGAGATCCGGAGGCGAATTATCAGCGGAAGTCGTGCCTACTATGGACTCCACAAGCAACTGCGGTCGAGAAGACTTTGCCCTCGTACGAAGTGTAACCTGTATATGACGCTTATTAGACCGGTTGTTCTCTACGGGCACGAGACATGGATATTGCTCGAGGAGGACCTGCGTACACTCGGAGTATTCGAGCGACGAGTGTTAAGAACCATCTTTGGCGGCGTACAGGAGAACGGAGTGTGGAGGCGAAGGATGAACCACGAGCTCGCGCGACTCTAAGGCGAACCCAGTATCCAGAAGGTGGTGAAAGCTGGCCGGATACGCTGGGCTGGACATGTTGCGAGAATGCCGGACGACTGTCCTGCAAAACAGGTGTTCGCTACGAATCCGGTAGGAACAAGACGAGCGGGGGCGCAACAAGCGAGGTGGTTAGACCAAGTGGAGCGTGATCTGGCGAACGTGGGGTGCCCTAGAAATTGGAGAACGGTTGCTATGAACCGAGTGAATTTTAGGAATTATGTTCGTCAAGTTATGTCGTGAGACGGAATACTATGTAAATAAAGATCCAGTGTTGCAAAGTTCAACCTGCAGTCTCGCGAAGGACTCTAGCAAACTGTGGCCCCTAGGGTTGTTGCACCTACTACCCCAGTTAACCGGCCAAGCGTTGAAGTCTCCTGCTATCACTACAGGGGCTCTTCCTGTCAGTTCGTGAGTGAGTTCATCCAACATTGTGTTGAACTCCCCGATCGTCCATCTTGGTGGAGCGTAGCAGCTACAGAAAAAATGGCGTTAATTTTAGCAATCACGAATCGGTCATACGCCTAGCATGCATTTCGGTTGATTTTTGCAAACTCTAGCGAAGTGCCCTTCTTCGCCACATCTTCCGCAACATCGTGACCGGTCGGGTCCGTTGCAGCTTCGGGATTGGTGACCAAAGTCCCAGCTATTAAAGCAGCGTTGCATTTGTTTCGGTATCCTGGGTGCGGTTCTAAAGTGCCCTACTGACCACCCAGCTCTTACTCTCCCTGCTGTCAGTAAAGTGTTGGCCGCTGTTGGCGAGAGACGAATCGTCGCAATCTGCATTCCACCGTACGCCATTCTCAGTTTTATAGTTACTGATTCGTTGATCATCCAGGTAAGCTGGAGAGTGCTTTCTCGAGCTCTTCTGCAGTGGTAAACTCGTCCAAGTCGCTGCATTCAATAGATGCGATCTGCAAAAGGGCTTGGACAGTCGCTTCATCACCTAGAGTGCTTTCGACAAGCTTTTTGAAGTCGGCGCTCTTTACCGCCGGTTCTTTTTCAAGCTCGAAGAGCAGTTCGCCTTTTTGGGTGCGTCTTGTTTTGGTGACGCTTTCGCCAAGAGCAGATAATTTTGGCTCTGCGCGTAGCTTCCGGAACAAGTCCACATACGTTGTGCCTTGTTTCGCTTCGACGATAAATGCATCACCCCTGGACATCACCCGTTGAGGTTTTGGTTTTGGGGGTAGATCTGGCTTCACGACGGCCTTTCTTTTTGTGTTCTCCTTTCTATTTCGAACCATTCGCCAGCCTCCTGCACTGTTTTCTGCGTCTGCAGCCTCGTAGTCCGTGCCCCTCCTTTTTTTGGAGGAATCGTTTACGACACAGGGAAGTCGCGGTCTCTTTTCGCGGTTCTTCTCGGCTTGGGCTCCTTCGAAGGTCCTTGAGAAGCAACCAATTTTTCTTCTTCCAATCCGTTCTCCGCAGCCTCGGCTTTCCGGACCAGCTCAGTTTGTTCCTTGACGGCACTCTGCAGAAATACCATCAATTTCGGCACCCAGGTCTTGATGTGCGTGTGCACGTTGTTGGTACTTCGCACAAACTCCTGCATTTTGTCGACCATGATGGCTGCCTCCAAAAGGCCACAATTTTTTATGCCCCTTGATGCACCTCTTCCTGCGACTGGGACCGGCTCCTCTTGCTGGGAACTACTGAGGTTGTCAGTGGACCCTGCTGCGGCCGGGCTTCTCCCCGCTTCCTTGGCAACCTCCCTGCCAATCTCCTTTCCTAGCTCCTTTACTACTTTGCTTAGTAAAGGAGATCTAAGAAGTCCTTTTTTAGCAAAGACCTCTGTCTGCGTTCTTTTACCTTCTCCTCCTTCGTCCGAGCTAACGTCGTCAGTTGTCTCGAAATTCCTTCTGTTTTTGATGTTGTTGTTGTTTTGGTTCATATTTAGTCCCACGAGAGCTAGGGAAATATACGGTCCACTGCGTCATGGTCCTGCTTTAGCGCAGCATGGACTTCATTACTGTGGGGTGCGTCCTGGTGCCCCACAGGCTACCGTTTGCGACTGATACATGGGGCAACCTTGGGTCGTTGTATCCAATAAGTTCCGTTGGAAAAGTCCGAGTTCATTGCGTGTTTCATCATCTATAGAGGGGTTCCGTCAGTTCCGTTTGCATAGTCCATATCCATTCATGTGTCTTTATAAGAGGGATTTCAGTTCCGTTTTTCCGTTGCATGTGTTATCATTAGAAGGAGGGGGGAGGAGGGGTGGTTCCAATATATTCCGAGTGCATAATCCGAGTTCGTTAGCGTAAGTCATTAATGGGGGGAGAATTGCTGCGCCTCTTACGACATGAGCCAGTGACCCCGGGGTAGTATTCTGATGCCGCTACCCCACAGCGAATCGGGCATATGGTACGAACTCGACGGAACGACTGCTTCGACAAGGAATATAGGAGGGTTATGGACGAAGAGAAAGTTCTATCAGAAACTCAACGCATTCCGCAAAGGCTTCACGTGCCGCTAACCTGCGGTTGAGACGACTTAGTCCTCGCACGAAGTGTAACTTGTACACGACGCTCATTAGACCGGTTGTCCTTTACGAGCACGAGACGTAGATATTGCTCGAGGAGGACCGGCTCACACTCGGAGTATTCGAGCAACAAGTGTTAAGAACCATCTTTGACGGCGTACAAGATATCGGAGTGAAGAGGCGAAGCATGAGCCACGAGTATAAGTGACTCTTCGTTCTGGACCCAGCATTCAGAAGATGACAGAATCTGGAAAGATACGCCCGGCAGGACATGTTGCGAAGATGCCGAACGACTGTCCTGCAAAGCAGGTGTTCGTTACGGGGTTGGTAGGAACGAGACGAGCAGGGGCGCAACGAATGAGGTGATTATATCAAGTGGAACTTTATCTGGCGAATGTGGGACGTTTGAAAATTGGAAGAACGGTTGCCATCGACTTAATGAGTTTTAGGAATTTTGTTTTTTTAAGAAATATCGTGAGACGGAAAATTGTGTACAACCATACATCAACTTGATATGTGATATCAGAACTTCCATGTGTACTAGATTTCATGAAAACCACATGAAAAATGTATGAATCCTGTCACTTTTTCAATGATTTCTTTAAGGGAGCCCTTCCTTTTAATTTGATATTAGCGAAGAAAGTTCAAAATTATATTAAATTCAAACTAAAATTGTTTGTGCAATTATTCTAAAAATTGACTGAGTTTAACCTTCAAAAATTTGCTACCATTCAGTCTGTCTCAACCACCAAAACGTGTCTAAATGCACGGTCCATCATTTGAAGGGTGCCCAAGTAGAATAAATATTTACCGGCGGGATGGCGTCCGCCATCAGTCGTTTCCTTGGCAACGCCACAAACATCATTCACTCTAGGGCAGTCAAAGGCACGTGATGTCGTAACAACAGTCGACAACGCCATCATCTTGGAGCCGATCCCACTAAATTTACTGAAACAGCCAACGTGGGTGGCTGAACGAGTTCGCTTTCGCAGGATGCGAACCCCATTTTTTTTCTCAGCTCTCTTATCTACCTTTTTGTTATTATTTTTATTTCTCGGTTATCTTTCGAATGACAACGGATGCCATCATTTTTGCGACCAGATCATCCCCAACTGACTCGGGGTTGTCCGGATGACTGTTTTTTTTCGTATTCCTTTTTTCGGGGTACTCTTGCCACGAGTCGTAGCTTGTTGCATACACTTATTTACGACTCCAGTGAATGGTTATTGAAAGGAAGATGAACGAGCGAGACAAAAAGTGTCACCCGAAGGTTTTTCCAGTCGCTTGTTTTGACTGCTGGAATATAGTGACATCATCGAAATTTGGGTGTTTCAATTTTTTTTTTGTCTTTTTCCCAGAAAACCATATTAAAAAAAAAAACATATGTCCTCAAAATTAGGCATATTTGGTATGAAAAATATTTCTGATGAGATTTTAGCACTATTTTAATGAAAATCAACATAAGGTACATTATCAAAGTTCAAAGTTTAGTTATTAATTTCAAATATGAATGTTCAATTCTTGATATTTGAAAATTCAAGCATACTTTTCAAACAACCTTTACTCTTAAGAACTTTAAACAGAAAGTTTGAAAAAGTTGTGGCACCATGCCAACCTGATTTTTCTCTCTCTCTCTACTAAACATGTTGAACAGACTTGTGGCTCGGATTAATGACATCGACTTCCATTAACCCACCGAAGGGGCGCACTCGCTGTCGTTTTAAGCCTCCGGGGGTTGGCGACAAATAAAAAGTGGCAGCAACTTCGAGGCAGAAATTATGGGCAAAAAGAAAAAGGAACGCAAAAAACGCCTCCCGAAAGGATTGATTTCAGGTCATCAATATTTTCCACCGGTTGTTTTGCTGTTTTTATGCTTCATTTTTTTCTGCTCCAACGCCAATGGGAAAGCAACAAAAAATTGTTGCTGTTTTCTTGAAATCGAAGGCTGCATTATCTGGACATTTAAACCGACCTGCGTGTGACCACACTCAGAGAGAAGCTCCAATAAAGATAAAGCCATCAATTAAACGACTGTCATCCGATACCTTTTGGGCGAGATTGTGCGTTTCTTTTTCGGTGATACTCCGAAAAAGAGAAAAGAAAAAATAAACGATCCAAAGAAATCCCTTGCCTTAACTCGAAAAAGCTTTCACGGAACGGCAGCTGTGAAGAAATATGACGTAGTTTGCACATGGGCTCTCGGCATTCAGCAGTGGGTGAAAATATAGTATTATTACAAGTCCCGCTTCCAATGCCCACTTATTTTGTAAGTTCTCTCGACATTTTTTGGTGTCTTTCACTTGGTGCCATTTGTGAATTACCTTCCTACTTCTTGCAAAATGTTCACAGTTGTGGACGACAGTAATTTGAGTCTCGCCGAGTCAAATTTATTGCTTCATTTCGCGCTTCAGGTACCTGTCGATAATAAGTTATAATTACTTATCCGGGCCACCTCCTGATTATTGGTTTGTCGAATTGGCTGATGTGATATGTTAGACTGAGTCGATTTGGGGTCTTTTTTGAATTTATCAAACGCTGGGTTTAAAAAGCTTTGTTTTGATTTAAAACTCATCCATGATTTTTTGCAGAGTTTTTAAGGTCACTTATACAGGAGTAAATTTGAACTATTAGGTTTTTGTGTAAAAATTGAGTATTTTGTACTGAAAAATCAACATCATTTTTGTTTCTTCTGTGGAACCGAGCCTGCCAATGATTTTTATGCCAATTTATAAATTTTCTAAAGATATTTTTGCGCTAAACAATTTTACCACAGACCGTAACTTCGTATCTTGTTAGACAAAAAAATGTATTAGCTGTTTAACAGGGGTATGTCTTTTGGAATTGATAAACAATAAATTCAATTAACATCACTGCTTGTGCCGCTCAAAGCATTGCATGAAAAGTAGTCTTGCAATACCTCGCTAGGCACACAACAGTGATGTCAATTGAGTTTATTGTTTATCAATTCCATAAGACATACCCCTGTTAAACAGCTAATAACTTGTTTGCCTTATCAGAAACAAAGTTAAAGTCTTCGACAAAGTTGTGCAGTGGAAAATTTTCTTTGGAGAATATATAAATTGGCAAAAAAAAAGCTCGCCTACATCTCGACTCAGTCTAATGGTACAGCTACTCTCGAGACAATATTTAGTTTTTTCAGTGTGTTAATATATCAACGGATCACGTATTGATCCTAATGATTAGACTTATAAGTAACATTAAAATAAAATTAACAAAAAAAAAGTATATACTACAGACTACACAGTTCTTAAGATAGCTAGAATTCTTCTTTTAAACATATCTCTAGAGGTATCGTAAAGCTCTGAGAAACGGTTAAATGGCCTTGTAATATCAATCAGGGCACTATTGGCTCCATAGTTGTTCTGGCGAAGAGGAATGTGAAGCTGAAGGTTCCGATTTCTAAGTCCTGGAGGTCGAACGTACAGGTTGATAGTTTCCAGCAGCCTGGGGAAGTCTACATTCGAAGCCAAAAGATCGGAGACAAATAATGCTCGAATGGTTGCTCGCCGAGTTTGGAGCGTGTCCAAAGATATGAGGTAGCAACGATTCTCGTATCGTGGAAGGCGGAATGGATCTTGCCAATTCAAGTGTCTTAAAGCGTTACGCATAAACTTCAGGCAGTAAATGTCTTTAAAGTCTTTAGTGACGCGAAAGAGAAATCCCAAACTTCTAGATGCTTTGTCGACTACAAAGTTGGTGTGCGTCTTAAAGTCCAACTGTTGGTCTAGAATTACACCCAAATCGTTTAAGTGCTTTACTCGAGCAATTGTCTTGTTTCCAAGAAAATAATCGGCAGTTACGGGATGCCGTTTACGGGAAAAGGTGATGATCGAACATTTTTTGCGGTTTAATGGCAGGCAGTTGTCGTCGCACCATTTGGCAAAATTGTCAAACTGTCGCTGTAAAAGTACAGTATCTCCAGAACATTTTATAGTATAGAAAAGCTTAAGATCATCTGCATAGGCGAGTTTTGGACTGTCAAGTAGTAAAAGCACGTCATTGAAGTAAATCAGGAACACTACTGGGCCCAAGTGGCTGCCTTAAGGCACACCTGATGTGGCAGAGAATTGTTCGGAACATGATTTACCAGATTCTACAGAGAATTTGCGTCCAATGAGGTAACTGCGAAACCAATCTAATAAGGACCCGCAAATTCCCAGTCTCTCCAGCTTCGCAATAGCTGTTTCGTTGTTCACCTTGTCAAAAGCAGCTGACAAATCGGTGTAAATTGCATCGACTTGAAAACCGGCAGCAAAACTGTCTTGCACAAAACATGTGAATGTCAATAAGTTCGTAGTCGTAGAGCGCTTGGGCATAAATCCATATTGATAACAAGTTCGAGCAATTTAGCAACTGCACACAAAGCCGATATTCCTTTGTAGTTATTTATATCCCTCCTTTTGCCTTTTTGTAAACCGAGTACATAAAAGCAATCTTCCACAATGACGGAAAGATCGCTTTGTCTAGTGATGCGTCAAATATGCGTTTGATAGGAATTACTAAACGAGGCATGAAGCATTTAAAAAAATAGCTGGTATGCCATCGGGGCCCTTACTTACTTACTTAATGATCCCGCGCCGATCCTCCGGTGCATAGGGCCGTGGTAAAAGACCTCCACTGTTGACGATCCGGAGCCAGCGTCTTCACCTGGTCCCAGTCAAGATTCTCGTCGACAGTTCGGATTTCAGCGGCTAGGCTTCGCCGCCACGAGTTTCTGGGCCTGCCTCTTCTTCGATGACCATCTGGATTCCAGTCAAGCGCCTCTCTGCAAATCTCGTTTTCATCTTTTCGCAGCGTGTGCCCAATCCATCTCCACTTACGTTCCCGAATCTCGATTTCTAGCGCCCTTTGATGACACCGGCGATGTAGTTCCTCATTCGAGATCCAGTTGCCAGGCCACCAAGCGCGGATGATGTTCCGCAGGCAGCGGTTTACAAATACTTGCAGTTTTCGCGTCGTCACCGCATATGTGCACCAAGTTTCGCACCCGTACAGCAATACGGATTTGACGTTTGAGTTGAAGATTCGGATTTTTGTTCGTAGAGAGATCTGGCGTGACCGCCAGATGTTTCGGAGACTCGCAAACACAAATCGGGCCTTTCTGATCCGGGTTTCGATGTCTTTCCTGGTACCACCATCAGGCGTTATCTGGCTACCAAGATACTGGAAGCACTCCACTTTCTCAACTTGTTGCCCAGCTACCATGAAACTGGAGGGATTTCCTGTGTTGATCTCCATCGACTTGGTCTTTCCGACATTGACTTTGAGACCTGCTGCCTTGGAACTTTCGGTGAGGTCGTCGAGTTTGCTCTGCATGTCCGGTTGTGTTTGGGCGAGCAAAACAATATCATCAGCCAGGTCAAGGTCGTTCAGTTGCTCCATTGTTAAAGGATTCCACGGCAATCCTCGGTTCGGTGCACAGTCGATCGATCCAGTCAGAATCTCATCCATTACGATGAGGAAAAGTAGCGGTGATAAGATACATCCTTGTCTCACTCCAGCAGTTACCGGGATTGGTTCGGACAAGACACCATCGTGCAAGACCTTGCACGAAAATGCCTCGTATTGTGCTTCGATAAGATGGACTAGTTTCTCTGGGACCCCTCGTCGCCTTAGAGCCGCCCAGATGTTTTCATGATTAAGTCGGTCGAATGCTTTTTCGAAATCAACGAACACCAGCAGAAGAGAGTCCTGGAATTCGTTGATTTGTTCCAGTATGATTCGTAGCGTTGTGATGTGGTCCACACATGATCGTCCGGATCGGAATCCAGCTTGTTGCCGTCGGAGTGTAGCGTCGATTTTCTCCTGGATCCTGTTCAGGATCACTTTGCAGAGTACTTTGAGGGTTGTACAGATCAACGTTATGCCTCGCCAGTTACCGCACTCTGTCAGGTCTCCTTTCTTCGGGACCTTTACGAGGACACCCTGCATCCAGTCGGCCGGGAATGTTGCAGTATCCCAGATGTCAGCGAAAAGACGGTGCAACATTTGTGCTGACAGGGCAGGGTCGGCTTTCAGCATTTCAGCAGGGATGCAATCGATCCCAGGTGCTTTGTTGGATTTCATGTTTTTGATTGCCGCTTCTATTTCAGCCAGCGAGGGCGCTTCCGAGTTGACGCCATTTATGCGACTTACTGTTGGCGCTTCAAGCTGCGGGTTCGGTTGGCCATCGCTATTCGTGACTCGGAAGAGTTGTTCGAAGTGCTCAGTCCATCGTTTGAGCTGATCTGTTCGATCGGTCAATAACTGACCTGCTCGGTCTTTCAGCGGCATTCTTGCATTAGTCTTTGCACCACTGAGGCGGCGAGAAATGTCATGAAGTAATCGGATATCTCCATTGGCGGCGGCTCTTTCCCCCTCTTCGGCTAGGGAGTTTGTCCAGGCTCTCTTGTCTCGTCTACAAGCTCGTTTAACTGCCTTTTCCAGCTCCGCATATCGTAAGCGGGCGGCTGCTTTGGCTGACCCGGTACATGCCTGCTCAATTCCGACTTTCG
Source organism: Uranotaenia lowii (assembly GCF_029784155.1). Classification (NCBI taxonomy): domain Eukaryota; kingdom Metazoa; phylum Arthropoda; class Insecta; order Diptera; family Culicidae; genus Uranotaenia; species Uranotaenia lowii. The sequence goes on along the minus strand of NC_073692.1, from coordinate 365,484,974 downwards.
CCTTTCTCCGATCATCGACCATCCTCCAAGTTTCATCCGACATCCATTCACTTCTTCTTCCACAAACTTTACCGAGAGTACCATGGCTCGTCGTGATAAAGGCATTCTTGATTCCACACCACTGTTCTTCGACTGTTCCGTCTGTCGGCAGCTCCGAGGCTCGGGATTCTAGCTGTTCAACGTATGCCCTTTTCACCTCTGGATTCTCCAACCGGCGGACGTCGTATCGACACCCGACTTTCTCCTCGCGCCGTTGGACACGCGCAACTCTCAGTCGTATCTCGCCAAGGACGAGGTGATGGTCAGATGCAATGTCTGCGCTTCGTTTGTTGCGGACATCAAGAAGGCTCCTTCTCCATTTTCGGCTGATGCAGATGTGGTCAATTTGATTTTCTGTTCGGCCATCTCGGGATACCCAAGTGACCTTATGCGCTGGTCGATGGGGGAAGAGCGATCCACCGATCACCATGTTGTTATTGCCACAAAATTCTACAAACAGCTCTCCGTTTTCGCTCATCTGTCCTAGGCCATGGCGCCCCATGATGCGCTCAAGGTCTTGATTGTCGGAGCCAATCTTTGCGTTGAAGTCGCCCAAATGGATTTGAATGTCACCCTTCGGAATTCTCTCTACCACGCTGTTCAGTTGACTGTAAAACTGCTCTTTCTCCTGCAAATCGGCAACGTCAGTTGGCGCATAACACGCGCCATCGGGGCCCGCGGAAACAGAATTTTTTAGTTGACAGTCGCCTTCAGAAAAGTTTCTTCATCAAAAGATATGTTGTTTTAGGGGGTATTCAAAGATGGAACGTTTCTAGTTGCACTAGCTATTCGTTCTGAGGATATAGAGTTATGGATAGATCCCAACACTCTTCAGAAGAAACCCGGTGCACTCATATTGCACCATCAGCAATCCTTGTGCACCAGCAGGTCATCAGGTGATATCGCGTTCCCCGGTCATCAGGTGGCGCGAACCCAGACGCAACGTCAGCAACATGCGCTACCGTTCGCCCGTGTTCCCACAGGTAGCAAACGTGTCGCGACAGGTTACAACCAACGGAAGCCGGACATCGGACACCAACCAGCAACGCCGACAATCGACGCAGCAGGTGTGTGACCGGTCTATAAGTCCTCGAGTTAGTTAGAGCCAGTCAGTTAGTTTTCGTGCTTAGTTCAGATCAGTCGATTTAAGAGTTCAGGGAATAAAGTGTTTTTTTAAAAAGTTATTAATGTGAACATTAACATATCTATAGATCCGGAAGTGAAGACGCTAGAAAACTTTTAAGCAAAAATATTGCATATATCCTGTTCCGAAGAGGCCGTCTCGTCATCCAGAAACAAGTTAGTTCGTGCACAATATTACTCACTTTTCGAGAAAAGGTTTAAATAGGGAGCCCCCTATCTCAGTTCGCATGCGATTGGGTCTCCGATCTACGCTAAGGTTGCTCGCATGCCAGCGGTGTCATTTATACGGATTTTTTTTATAATAAAAATTTTTCAACGTACAGATTTGTTTTTCAAAAAAAAAATTCTTTAGACCTTTCTACTTCTACAAAAAAAAGCTTTTTTGATGACTTTATTCATGTACCTATCATTTGAAGCGCCGATGTGGTCTAGCGGATAGGCTGGCGCGAGTCTGGTATTGGTATGCCAGGCGTACTGGATTCGATTCCCGGTAGCGGCAAGAAAAACTTTTGGGTTCGAATCCTATAAGTGGCCCGACAGGTAAGATGTGTTACATTCTATAACTGACTATATAATAGGAATGTTTAATCAGTTGCAAGCTGGCCACGTATAGACACGGATGCCGGAATACCTGTAAGTAAACTAGCCCACCTGATTGACTCGTTCTTCCAAAATACACCTACATCAACACAATACATTCATACATAACAGTTCATACGAAGCCATGGGGTCCGGGTATGGGGGCGCGCTACATTGGAGATTTCTCGAACTTAATAATCTAACAATGCATGTGAGAACATACTTAGGAAGACACTGCGGTGAATCCATGCACCCATGGTGGATTACCAACATACAAACATACGTACATACATACATACATACTTTATTCATGTACCTATCATTTATACTAGGTTTGTAGAAAGGATGCATATATTGTTTCTTAAACTCAACAGTATGCATATTTGTCCTCTTATCGGTGGGTCATAGCCCCAAATCGACTACTCAAATTGCATTAATTCAATACACATAACTCTCTTCTTTATTTCACTTTTTTTTATTCTATAGGGTGAGGTGTAATTTAAGATTGTCACTTTATGAGAGTTTTAAGAAGAAGTTAGATTGAGAATCAATTGAAAATTCTAATATCAGATTTAACTAAGTTTGTGTCGTCAGGTTTTCGATTCAAACTGATGAAGAAAACCAAATTTTAATTGAATGAAGCAGATTTCTGGCTGTACAAATTAGAAAATAGGAAACTTTAGATTTTTAAATAAATTAGTCTTATGATGATGATTAGTCATATGTTTTTTTTTTAATTTCTGCACATTGGTGGAAGGTCGTTGATAATCATGAAAAAGAGTATTAGTCCTAAAATTGATCCTTGAGGAACCCCTGACGGTAAAAGACTCGATGGTTTATTTCCACTACTAACAAACTGTTTACGGTGTTTAAGATAAGATTCTTATAAATAAACAGCAGCTCGAATAAAACATTAATTGATTTGAAAGCTTTGTGAGAAGTTTGACATCAGAAATCAGGGCAAATGTCTTAGAAAAATCGATCATCATTAGAACAGCCAAACGTGAAGCCTGATTTAAATTCATTGAGCAGGTTGTAAGACGTTAAAAAAGTTTGAATTCGACCTTTTATATGCCTTCAAATTCCTTCGAAGTTACGCAGAGAACGCTAATCGAACGAAGGTTTGAAACATCACATTTCATATTCATAACTCATGTGTCGTTGTTTAAATTGCAGAATATTTTTGAAACTGTTGTAGGTTAAAATTAATAGTTTTTGAGCTATTTTTCTAAGTGTAACATCAGGCATGAAGTTTAAGACGAGATTTTTCGTGGATAAACCTAAATATTCTAAGGATTTAAAAATCAGATTGTAAATTTATATCAATAACATTCGGAAAAAAATCACGCAATATTAGATTTTATTGTCGATATTAATGTTAAAAAAAGGTTGAAAATTTGTTTAATAAATTTGTGCGCTTTTTGAAAATACTGAAGAACCTGACAAGATATCAGAAATAAGCGTCTTATTTCAATGATCAACTTTCGACGAAATTTGAATGAATAAAGTTCAATCTTCGATATTTCTTAAGGCATGAGTCAAAACGTTTTGCAGTCTTGAGCAAAGTTGTTGAATGAGTTAAAATTTTCAATATCAAATACTCAAAGACCTTTTTATTAATGATGTCTGAAATAGATATTATTTAATTATTATAGCTTTGTATTTTTGAAACTTAAATATCTTAGAACGAGAAATGAATACTTGGTTGAATGAAGGATGACCGAAAGGTTTGAGATCTGTTATATGTTTTAATGTAAGTTAGTATTTTTTTCATATTTACGAAATTTCCGAATAGAATCAGAATGATTTGAATTAATTATTCGAAAATCTTCCAAAATCAATAAATAAAACCCAAGAACCAAAAACAATTTTCCCTAATGTAGTCTGAATTTGACATTCAAGCTTCGTATTTATGATATAAGGTACACCGGGGTAAGTGTGGACGATGGCTATAAAAACAATACTGTGTACTATTTTTTCAAACTTTTGATGCAGAATGTTCAATTTACTTGTAATCTTTCAAATAACTGGGAAAAATATACGATTCAGACAATAACGGATGCTTACAACGACTTTTTCGGAATTTTCTATTTTCAACTACGATGTCGAGTTGATGTGTATCTTTTTCAATTGCAAATTTCTCCTAATTTAGCTGGCTCTCGATGAAAAATTCTACATTGAAACAATCCTTACATTCCAAACAACCAGTTAGGAAAAGAAACGGCGGTTAAAAATTAAGAAAAAAGAGTTTATTTACAAAAAAAATAAAATTTTGTCTCCAACCCCTACCTGGGGTAAGTGTGGACGGCTTTAAAAAGACTTGATGTTTACACAATTTTTCAATTTTCTGTCCTTCATCCTTCATGAATTGTATCATTTAGCTATATTTAGCATTCGGATCATGAAAATTTGGGTGAAGTACTTGATTGTTCTGGGTTTTTGATAAAATCGGATTTCGTGTGTTGTAACATAAATTAAACACAATTATTATAGTATCATGAACTTTTTTTAAAATTTTGGACGGTTCGAGCAAAAAAGTAACGTATTCAACCAAGAAAACACAATTTTTTTGAAAATTTCCTGAGAAACAGAGGGAAAATCTACCGTCCACACTTACCCCATAAAGCGGGGTAAGTGAAGACACCAGCAGTCCATAACGATTTACGTGATAACTTTTTTCGCTTTGCTTCTATCGAGCTCATCTCTTCAGCTTTTGTAAACAACATGTTCTGCATCACATTGAACGTCAATTTATCAAAATTGCTACACTGCTGAATTTTTAACGATTTTTTTAAGTTGAACTATACGAAAACCCGTCCACACTTACCCCGGTGCACCTTATTTGATTTTAATACTAAAACCAATTTTTTTATAATTTAATCAGGTTCAAATTACTCAATAATAATAATGTTATAAACATTCAGTTGTTTTCATCCAAAACTAAAATGTTAGTTTTGTACTTTAATAAACATTTTTTAATTTTTAGAATTCAAAAATAAAGTAGAGAAAATATACTGCAAAGTAATGAGATTTAGAATTAAAAATAACATTTAAAACTATTTTGTTAATAAGAATAATAACTGAAAATCTTCGAGGGCCGAACCTCTCGCATTTCGCTTTCCAACTTAGACGATTACAAAAATAGCTTAAAAGTTCTAAATGAAAGAATGCTCAACAAAATGCTTTGTTAAAAAATGACAATCTTTTAAAATTAACTTTTAAGGTTGTGTAGATTTTTAAAGTTTAATTTTAAGTAATTCGATTGAATTCTGCATATGTTATTTTAGAATAGAAAAAAAGCGAACTGGAAAATGTTGATTCATCATTCATAAAACCGGTGCATTTAAAGCAAGTAAAAATCAGAATTTGGAAAATATATGGTGAATATTAGGTTCATTTATTTTCGAAATCATGAGTTCATATTATATACAATATCAATAAAGAGAGCTTCTGGTTTTAATTCTTAAAATGAATTTCAGATAAAAAGGTTAAAATTGCATTTCTCTTCAAATCCTGATCGAAAAGTTGAAAAAGTTTCAGACACTTTATCACGGATTAAGTTTGAGTATGTGAGGAATTCATATATTCAACAAATAATTTAAAAGGTTTTAATTTAATCGTTGGTATGCAACGGTTCTCTTAAAGGTGCTGAAAAACCGTCGGATCATTAAATTTTGACAGAAATTTTTAATTTTCATCTAAATTTCACATTAAAATTAAAACCTCCATAACACAAGACTTTCGAACAAAAAAATTAACTGTTGAAAAAGTTTTTTTGCGATTTCAGTCTCAAGATAGGATATTTAAATATAAAAAATTACCTTTTCTAACTTGAGGCCAAGATTGCCGTAAAATATTCTGTGTTTTGGCGAAAAAAAAAATCTTACTTTCTGTGATTTTACCCAAAAACTCTGTGATGGTTTTCTGTGACACTACTTACTTAAGTTTGAAAATTCATGAAAAGTTTGGCTTTTATCACATTTTACTAGAGCAGCATCTATTAGCCTAAATAATCTTATCAAATTTTTGTAATCTAAACTTCGAATTCTAAAATCTATATTTATATTATAAATTTAAATTTGGAAACACGTATAAAACTTAAAAAATCTGTGAATATGACACTGTGACACAGATTCTTTGACGAAAATTTGCTCAAAATTCTGTGAAATTAAAGAATTTTCTGTAATTTTGGCAACTAAGTTTGAGACTGCAAGAACTCGAACTCGATTCTTTGAAGCTAATGGAAATGATTTTCCGTGGACTTGAACCAACAATGACCATTATTTCTCGTAAATTTGATAGATATTCACAGATATATTAAAAAAATCACATATAAATAATATCGAAGATTATTGGTTAGTTGAGGCAAACAAAGTTGCATTTTTACATCTGGTGTAAATTTGCCTCTAGTTGCTCAAATCAAACATACTTACAAGTAACATTGTATCACTCTAAGTTAAGTTCTATTAATGGAATAATTTGACAATTAGGAATACTTTACATCCATTGAATCACATTTTTTAGCTCGCTTACAAAGCGAAAACAGAATACAAAAATAGAGATTTAGTTCAAATACAGATAAAAATAGATTTTTCATAAGGCCGATACAGATTTTTTTTAAATATCATCTGGCAACCCTGCTCGCACCCCAGCTAGCACCACGGAAAGTTTGAGAATCGAAGTTGTATTCAAGACATGAGGTGATATGACCACTACAATAAGGTTGGGTGTATAAGGTCTCGAATTGCACATTATATACGTCAGCCTGTCTGATACTTTAATGGAATTTTTATTTTAAACTTTTGCTTGATTTTGCCAAAGGTTAGTGCACCTAGAATAAAGGATCATGTTTCCTTTAACTTTTGAAATATAACAATTTTTTCGTTTCACCAAAATGCTTCAAGTTTATCTTCAAGTTCAGGTATCATTTTAACTTTTTGAACCTAAAAATTTGAAATTATCCACTTGCAGAAAATGAATAAGACGCCGAGTTGCTATTTTTTTTTCAAAAAGATATGATGAAAATAAGAAAATGAGGTCAGTTATCCACATTCTCTTATCATACTATATAATGATATGATATTTATATCCCAAAACGATTTTGCACGGGTTATTTTCATCAAAATAAAAATCAAAACTTTATTGAAACCTTAAAAACGTTGCTGATGTGCCTTATGAATAATTTAAATTTATAATAAGTTGATTTCCTCATTGACTTAACCCAAATTTATCGGGGTAATGCCTGTTTTTCGGATTTAAAAATTTAAAATCAAATGCTCGGCTTTTGCCAGGTTTATCCAAAATATTGATTGGAACTGCCAAGCCCTGATACGTGTTAAAAAAAATCAGAAAGCTTATTGTAAAACAAAAGTTCATGATCGACTTCTAAAACATTAGGGGTTTTTTCTATCTGTTAAAAAAGGAGTGGTAACTCTTAGTTACTTGTAATGATATAAGAGTTAAATTATGTAAATATAACATCCTGGGGTTCGATGCTCACACCAGTACCGTCATAAATTCAGAAAAAAAACCATAAATATAAGGATAAGTTTTTCACTTCAACAGCAGCATCAGATTTTGACATTCATTCTAAGCTTTAAAAAGCTGAGATTGACATCGTTTAAAAGATAATTAATTCCGTTTTGGGTAGGCAGCTACGATTCAGTACCCTTGTTGCCAATGAACCAAAAAACCAAATGAAAAAATCCAACTTATTACCCCCAATTAAGTCATACAAATCATATTCTCCAAGTTTTACTGCACCACACCACTGCTGTCATAAAGGATTGCCCGGAATATGGCCCATTTTATAGCCCATCATCGGGCGCGGATGGATCCCATTCTGTGGAAAACTCTTCGTTCTCTCTCTAATTGACCGAACAGCTTTTTGACTTTGGCTGAGTTACGATTGCAGTAGGACGATTTTAAGCTTTTCATTTTTGTTCATTCCAACCGAATGGCTGCTCGCTCATTTATGTTGTTGGGGAAATAAAACTCGGGGAGCGTGATTTGATGCTTACTTCCTCATTATTCTTTGGTTTGAAACGACGAAGAACGATATCTCAGAAGCTTCATTCCGGGTTTTACACGAAATTTACTGATTCCCCATACCGAATAATGTGCTCACATGAAAATTGGAACCGTAGCGCGCTTTTTTAATATTCTTCTCCTAAAACTTTTAATTGCACGTCATCAAACGTTCTGCTCGGTGTGTTTCTTTAAGTTTCAAACGAGAACAAACTCCATCCTTCGAGTCACTTCCCAGCTTCACGAATTGTTTTTATTTATTTTTCTTTAATTTTCCCGGCAGCCACATGAGCACACCTTCTTCGAATGTGAACGGTGAGGTTGGAAAACTTCGATCCGGAGCAATTAAAATTTATGGTGTTAATTCTCACCCTTTGGAGCTAACTTTTTCAATCTGACTCTTTTAGAACCGAAAATTAATACCTTCCTTCGTTTGTTTTTTGTTTTTGTTTCTTTACAGGTAAACTTCTCAACATGACTCTGGCTGTTAAATCTTAAACTGTTTTCATTTCACGTGAGAACTTCATTGCGCCTCAAACAGTTTGCCGGAAACGGATGTTCCGGGAAAATTTCAAACAGGAAACTTCTCGGAAGCACTAAAAAGAAAATCGTTTGGGTAAGCTGTTTATTGAAAACAATTTAAAACTTTTATAGAGCGAAGTTTGTTTTGATCATGGTGATAATTGACTTTCAATTTAGCTTTATTCGTTTGAATTTGATTGAACAAAAAGTCAAAAACATATTAAAAGTACCAATCAACTTTGAACTCTTCTCGAAAAATCTTTATATTTGATGCCCTAAACGACAAAAATGACAAAAATGACAAAAATGACAAAAATGACAAAAATGACAAAAATGACAAAAATGACAAAAATGACAAAAATGACAAAAATGACAAAAATGACAAAAATGACAAAAATGACAAAAATGACAAAAATGACAAAAATGACAAAAATGACAAAAATGACAAAAATGACAAAAATGACAAAAATGACAAAAATGACAAAAATGACAAAAATGACAAAAATGACAAAAATGACAAAAATGACAAAAATGACAAAAATGACAAAAATGACAAAAATGACAAAAATGACAAAAATGACAAAAATGACAAAAATGACAAAAATGACAAAAATGACAAAAATGACAAAAATGACAAAAATGACAAAAATGACAAAAATGACAAAAATGACAAAAATGACAAAAATGACAAAAATGACAAAAATGACAAAAATGACAAAAATGAAAAAAAAAGACAAAAATGACAAAAATGACAAAAATGACAAAAATGACAAAAATGACAAAAATGACAAAAATGACAAAAATGACAAAAATGACAAAAATGACAAAAATGACAAAAATGACAAAAATGACAAAAATGACAAAAATGACAAAAATGACAAAAATGACAAAAATGACAAAAATGACAAAAATGACAAAAATGACAAAAATGACAAAAATGACAAAAATGACAAAAATGACAAAAATGACAAAAATGACAAAAATGACAAAAATGACAAAAATGACAAAAATGACAAAAATTACAAAAATTACAAAAATGACAAAAATGACAAAAATGTTCAAAGAAGTCTTTCGTTGAAATGTAAATTTAAAATAATAAATACAGAAAATATTTTTGAATCATTTTTGTTGTTAGCTCTTGATTACCTCACAGCAAAAATAAAAATCAAATTTTTATAGGAGTGTCCATCCGGATATCTTTTCCATATCCTCCGCCTCCGCTTATTTAAATTGATGTTCGATAAGCGTGAACAAAAAACGCTAAATGATCCTCATTAAATATTCAGTGAATGCCGAAATGCAATTTTTCTAGCTTGTGCTGCGGACAAAAACGAAAACAAACCATCGCAAAATTCCAGCAGCCGTCGATAATTCACCCGATGAATATCCCATAAGACCGGAATTCATTTTTCTTCTCCCCCACACCGTCCTGAGCTGAAGCAGGAAAACATTTTAAACGATCACCTTAAATGGATGAAGGCGCGTTCCAATCGGGGCGTTTGCTGGCCCCCGTCTTGTCAGTTTCCCGGATCATTCCGATTTGGCACCCAGAACAGACGAAAAAAAAAACTGCATTCGCTTGCATATTTCATTCACCAAATATCGCGGATGCTACTGATGCTGCAGCCGAAAATTCGTGATGCAACCAAAGAAAAATGATAATCATTTACTACCGAAAACGATTCGCAACTTCTCACTTAATCGCCCCTTCAGCTGAAAAGTGGATGCACTCTCGAGTGTGGGTGTTGCACCCGGTATTATGGGAATTTTAAAGAGGATCTTATAGGAGTTCCTTTTTTTTTGGATGCGCGATTTCGAGTTGATCTGGATCGGTTTTGGAGCATTTTTAGCAGCCGATGATGGTAGCACAATTTTTCTTATCTCATTTGCATGATGCACGATTTGAATAGTATATTTTACCCATGAGAGCCATGAACCGATGGGTTGTTTGCTTGTGGAAACAATCGGATGTGCCTTTATGCACATACAAATTTGGTTCATTTGCCTTAAAAAAGAGAAAGATGGCAAGGCTAAAAATCACAATTTTTTTTTTTAATAAGATACAAAATCAGGCTTCGAGATCGATCTGCTCTATAAGTTGAAATCTTGAAATGCTATGCCTCAAGAAATCCAAATTAACCGTTTTTTGGGGTTATCTAGGTATTCAACGTAAACCTGAGACTTGCGACATTAGACAAGAGACCTGTAACCTGAAACTTGAGACATGAATCCTGAGACCTGATAAATGAACCCTTAAAGCTGAGACCTGAGCCCTGAGAACTTAGACCTTAGACCTGAGACCTAAGCCTTGAGGCCTGAGACCTGAGCCCTAAGACCTGAGACCTGAGATCTGAGACCTGAGACCTGAGACCTGCGACCTGAGACCTGATACCTTTGACCTGAGACCTGAGACCTGAGGCCTGAGGCCTGAGACCTGAGACATGAGACCTGAGGCCTGAGACCTGAGACCTGAGATCGAAGACCTGAGATCGGAGACCTGAGATCGGGGACCTGAGATCGGAGACTTACGACAACTACTCATTTAAAGAGTCGGGTCTAGGAGGTCCCGAAATGTAAAACGGGTTGTCGATCGCTCTCCCTTCGGTCATATCCGCAGTTCAAGGGCATGACCCTCCGAACGCGTGTCGGACCCTCGTCGCTCACACCCAAGTACTGGTACCTGGTATCTTGGTGCACGCGCAGATTTGGCACATCTGTCGACGGTCTCTTGTGGGTTTCTTGGTAGTTCTCTTAGCCGTACATATGCGATCGCCGGGTCATGCAGACTTGTTTCGCCCTGTACCTTGCCGAGACCTTGGACCTAAGACATGAGACCTGAGACATGAGACATTAGACCGGCAACTTACGAGGATAAACGTGGCTTGGAAATTTGGCCTCAACATTCGGTGTATCCAGCAGAAGCTTATAAGTGTACAATTGCGAATGAATTTGCGGGTCACCAGTGGATACTAAACTGATTTGCCAGAGGCTGCATGCGTTGTAGCGAGAGTCATGCCCATCTTGGTTTTGTTGGTGGAGGACTCTTATTACTACGAGAATAGAGGCACGTAAAACGTGAGAACACGAGCCAGGGATATCTCCATGTCCAACTGTCAGCAGCTGTAGAACAGCTCAGGAAGAGGAATGTGGACCCATTGTTTGATCCCAAACACCAAGGAGTGGATGGAGAGAAAACTTGGTGAAGTGGATTTCTACATGACTCAATTCCTGACCTGATTTTATTAAGTTTCCCAACAGATTCGGTCATGTGGCCTCGCCACTCCGTCTGACATACGGTGACATGCACGAGACACCAGAACACGTGGTTTTCTATTGTCCAAGATTTCAAGAGGAACTTGCCAACATATTTGCCGCTTGCGGACCATACAAGAAAGAAGAAATATGGTGCAGAAGATGTAAGACGACACCAACACTTGGCATGCAGTCTATGTAGGAATCGCTCGGATGATTTCTACCCTGCAAAGGAGTTGAAGACTGAGGCAAATTGCGATTGGCATAGAATAGACTTGCGCGAATTGTGTAACTTTACTTTTCTTTACTTAACTAAATGAGTCCGAGCCTTTTCTTTTTTTTTTTACAAGATGGAAATTTGACTTCAAACCATAACAGCCGGGTGTTTGCTGCCGTGTGTGGGTTCGTCCCACTAAAACCACCTTGGGGTAGAGTTAGGCTGTGCTCATACACTTATACATCTCACCCTTTTCCTCTTTCTCAATTTTTCCTCAATTTCTCCTTGATAATCGTTCTGCTTTATCCATTTTCTCCTTTTTCCTCCTTCTCCTTTTTCTCTATCGCCAACTTCAGACTGGTATGGAAGACCCCGAAACGTGTGCCGGTTAGGTAACGCTTTCATAATAACTCACGCCCGTCACAGCATCCACTATCCCGGGGACCTTGAAACGTGTGCCGGTTAGGTAACGCTTTCAAAGTAACTCGCGCCCGTCACAGCAACCACTACCGCAGGATTTCTAACCACCAAGGCATGGCCGATTGAGAAACTACCAAGCTAGAATCCCGACACGACCACCCCGAATGGTATCTCCGCTTCCTTTTGCTGCAGGAAAGATCGTAGCTGAGTACGTGAGACCTTTTAAGTCCCACCACACGTATGAGTCCAGATTAGGGTTATACCGCGCTCTAAGATCGCGTTGCTTTTGAATTGAAGTGTCATACGAGGCCCAAGACCTTTCATTAACTTGTCAAATTTGGTTGACTATCTCGCTCTCTCCGTTCATCATCTTTCCTGATCCTTATCAGATCGCGCATGATTTGCGAGATTTCGTCGACTATAGCACGCCATGACTGTTCGTCGCGACACATTTCACTCACTATGTTTTCGGCGTTCAAATTTTGAAGTTGTTGACGCCTTGAATTGAACCTGGGGCAGACAAAGATAGCATGTTCTGCTGATTCCTCCGTCTCTACGCATTCCGGTCAATAAGGCGAGCGGATAAGCTTAAACCGATGAAGGTATTGCTTAAAACACCCATGACCTGAAAGGAACTGCGTCAGGTAGAAGTTGACCTCTCCATACTTCCGATTTACCCAGTCTGAAAGTCTCGGGATTAGCCTATGCGTCCATCTTGCGTTGTTCGATGCGTCCCATTGCTCCTGCCACTTGAGCATTGACGCTGCTTGTTGAATATTACGCACTCCTCTAACAGCTCTTGCTTTGTAACATTCCATATCCTCCGCCAGAGTTATGTCGATGGGAACCATGCCCGCGATGACAAAAGCTGCATCTGCTGATATGGTCCTGTACGCACAGGAAACTCGCATGGCTATCAACCGATGTGTGCTCCGTAATTTGGATCTGTTGCGCTCTACCTCTATCGCGGAGCTCCAGGCCGCTCCTCGGTATCGTAGTTTTGACAGTGCTACGCTCGCAAGGAGACGTCTCTTGCTACTCTTTGGACCATGGCAGTTCGGCATAATCCAGGCCAATGAATCTATGACTTTCGATGCACAGTATTTGACATGCGCACCAAAACTTAAGCGATGGTCGACCATTACTCCAAGGTATTTCAGCTGCTGTTTCGAAGATGTCGTGTGCCCTCCAACAGTAATCTCCATGTGCGGCACAACTCTTTTATTGGTCACGAGCAGAACTTCAGTTTTATGGTGAGCTATCTGAAGCTTAACTCCCTCCATCCAGATGCCAACCCTTTCTACGGACACCGTTGCAAGGTCTTCTACCTCCTCGATTGTTTCGCCGGTAATCATGAGCACGATATCGTCAGCAAATCCGACTATCTGCACGCCTGCTGGTAGTTTCAGCGTTAACACCTCATTATACATGGCATTCCAAAGCACAGGTCCGAGTATGGAACCCTGTGGAACACCCGCTGTTAAGGCAGTAGATCGTATCCCAGTTTCGGTTTCGTACGTCAGGATTTGATTTTCGAAGAAGCTTCCTATTATCCTGCAGATAGTATTGGGAACAAGCATCCTGTGAAGCGCTTTGGCAATAGCTTCCCAGCTGGCATTGTTAAGGCATTCTTAACGTCGATCGTCACAATGGCGCAGTGACGAACACCTGTTCGCTTCTTTTTATATGCGCGCTTCGCGTACTCTGTCACCATACGGATGGCGTCCACCGTAGATCTCCCTTTCCGAAAACCGAACTGTCTGTCCGACAGTCCACTTCCAAATGAGTCCGAGCCTATCAACTAAACTACGCTAGACCATTAGCGTAGTTGAAGCTCCCGGTTGCATCAGCAAACGCAGCACTTAAGTGTGGATGGCTAAAGGTGGGATGGTCTATCTGCCCTATATCCATCCCCCAGAAACTGGACATGTGTTCCAAGTTCACGGATTTTGGTCATAAGTCGTTCGAATGCACTGGGTAAGACAGGAGTGGTATATGCTTATAAAAGCCTGCAAAATGCCCTATCTGCAATGGAGATTACGCTGCTGGCAACCCTAGGAACCCTGACTATAAGAAGGCGCAGGCTTTACCACTCCGGGCGCCAAGATCATGAAAATCGTTCAACTCAACCTCAACCACTGCTACACAGCACACCAGTTGTTGCGGCTGATTACAGTTGAGGAAAAGTTGGACATCGCGCTAGTGACACACTCATATCGTAGAGCAGCGGATGGCATTAATTGGATGACCGATGACGCCAAACTGGTCGCCATATGGGTAACAGTTAGCTTTCCCATATAAGAAGTGGTGGTGACTGAAAACGAAGGCATGATGATAGCCAAAGTTAACGGGATCTTTTTCTGTAGCTATGCTCTCCTAAGATGGTACTTGGAGAGGTTCAATGCTATGGTTGACAAGATTGAAGAGGTGCTTACAAAAAGAAACCCCATTGTTACAGCTGGCGACTTTAACGCGTGAGCCTAAGAAAGGGGAAGCTGTCTCACAAACCCCAGAGGTCAAATCCTGCTAGGAGCCCTAGCAAAACTGATTGTAGACCTGGTAAACACCAGGACCTACCTCAGAAACGGGAGCGAGTCAACCATAGATGTCACTTTCGGTAGTCCAGGGTTGAGCTCAAGTATGCGGACAGGACGATAGTCTTGGACAGATGAACGCCTCTGGAAGACAACGCAATTGGACCAGATCGTCTTTATCGGAAGAACTGACGAGGGTACAAGCAATGCTGCGATGACAAAAAGGGCCAAGCGTAAAGACACTAGGTCAGACGACTGCAATAGGCCACCTGCAACGTGCCCAGACAAGTTGAGAGTGATCATCAACGAGCTGTTCCCACAGCACGATGTAACCAGCTGGCCAACAGTCCCGAACGATTGGGACACCAGCATAGAGGAGACGATTACGGTGAATGAACTTCGCGAAATTGCCAAGTCTTTCCAACCAAGAGAACGGGTGTTCCTTAATACGTGGAGGTGGCAGAAACTAGTCCTTCTGCCAAAAACGGGTAAGACTAAGATACCCATCGGCGTACCGACCAATCTTTTTACTGAGCACAGCAAGTAAGGTCCTGGAGAAGGCGATTCAGAACCAACTCCAAAGGTACACTGAAAGTAAAGGCGGACTCTCAAAGAAATTTTTTGGTTTCAGACAGCGGACAAAGCCAGGCTAACGAAGAGGAGAGTTCTCGTCAGAGGAATCTTTGTAGCTTCAAACCGTGAGGTCGAACGCTTTCTACTCAACAGCCCCCCGTCGATGGGGTCAATCTACTCCGACTGTGTTGTCCAGTCTTCCTGTATACCTTTGACTGGCAACCCTAGGATTTTTGGCCCGCGGCTTTTTCCACGCGTCGTGAGTCATGTCGAGAGCAACTTTTCCTAGACCTGTGACAGGCACGAGCTTAGGATAAGCTGCTCTTGATCGGCACACGAATGGGCATAAAGGTGGCAAAATCTCGAATCCTGGAGATAGGAGGTCGGGCTTTGAGTCTTTAGAAGAGAGGTCAGGCCTCGAGTCCTCAGGAGGAGAGGTTGGGTCTTGCAAGAGTAGAGATCAGGCCTATAATCAGCATGGGAAGGGGTATAAGAGTTTACCTCGATTCATTACTAAGAGAGGTCGGATCTCTAGTTGCTAGAGAAGAATTCGGGCCTTGAGTCGTGCATAGTAGAGGTATGTGTATGTCAACCTCGAGTTGATGCGAGGAGGGGTCCGATCTCGAGTCGTCAGAGGAGAGATCAGGCCTCGAGTCGCGAAAGTGAGAGATTTATGTGGGAACCTCGAGTCACTGCGAGGAGATGTCGGTTCTCAAGTTAGAGGAGAGTTTAGGTTGCGAGTAGTAATGATGAGAAGTATAGCTGAAAGTGAATTCGTCTATGAGTATTGCCTAGGAACGCACTAGAGGGAATAGGCGAATGTGTTCAACAGATCCTCAGCCCCCGGTGGAGTTTAGGGATTATGAAATTTACACGGAGTCACGAGTCTTCCCATTGTACCTATGGACCCAGAGTAGCAAACAGGAAGGATGCGATGACTCGCCGTGTCAGCGTAGTTGATCGGACCACAACTAGAAGATGACCTCGATCTGTCACGGTGGTTTTAAATTTAAATATTAACTTATGAGCGAGGGTTGCATTTGTAACGCTTATGCACGGGTATGACCTCCTTCCGAAGTTTTGTCTCAGGGCAGTTACTGGATTGGGTTATGGTCTAGATGTGCAGTTTTCCTTGGTCCCAATTTGTAAAATTTCTTCTTCGAATTTATCACCCGAGCATCTAAAAAAAAACATGAGACCTGTGATCTTAGGAACCAGGTATCAGAGCTCAAGTGTCTGGAATCAGGTTCCATGGCTCATGTCTCAGATCCCTGATAATAGGATAATTTTCCGCCGGCCGCAGGGTGGGTAGATGGCGAGCGCTTCCTGGAAGCTCTGTTCGATATCGGGACTCCAGACGCCTTCGGCATCGGCCGAGGACATATCATCGTCACTCATGTCGCCGACATCGAGGTGCTTCCCGTCGACACCGGGCCCATTGGTGTCGTCCGGGACCAACGAGCCAGCCGTTGGCCCGGGACCCATCGGTGTCCACCTGCTCGTAATGGTGCCGGCTCCCAGTCCACCGTCTACCTACCTAAGGGTCCAGCGCCGATTGTCCGGCGCATAGGGCTGAGATAAAAGATCTCCACTGCTGGCGATCCGGAGCCAGCGTCTTCACTTGCTTCAGATCCCTGATCATATGCCTTAAATCCTTTATCTCAGGTATCAGGTCTCACTTTCCAAGACTCAGAGCTATGATTCTTTCAGCTTCAAACAATTCTAAGTGTTTTCCTTGAAAAAAGGACATATTTTCTCTCAGATACCGTAATAATTGCAAAAACTGCGTAAAAATACCGTGCCAATTCCCGAAAACCGCATTAAAAAAAACTGTGTAATTCAATTCACTGATTTTGAATAAATAAACTCCTTTGCAAACATTGAAGGCTTATTCTATCAAACCACCTTTTACCACTTGTTTTTCGATTATAGTCGTTTTAACATCTTTATGACATTCGCGACTTTCAACAACGATGCAGTCATTGAAAAACTTACCCGGTACAACTGTGATCAATGTTTTACTCTTGAGTTCCAATGCACAGACATCGTCTCAGGAAGCAACTGGCGTGCCAACTGAGCTATATTACAACTCCACAAAAAACATGATTTTTAACTGACCTATCCATAGTTCAAAGGTAAACCCGTATTACTGTGATAAATAAGTGAACTCTACTACCAATTTTTCCTCAAATTAAAGAAAATCATTGGAAAACCCTGAATTTTTAAAGTAACCAAAAAATGGACATTTTAGAACATGATGTTCCGTTTTTAGACCTGACATTACCTCAACTTCATTTAAAAACAACCTATTGGCCAAACAACAAATTTTTATTTGATTTTCAAAAAAAAAAAACAAAACATTTCAAATTATTTAAGACGCGATAAAAATTTTTAAAAAAATATTTAGACGTATGGATAACCATCAGTATAGATTCGTCTTTATAAATATTTTTTGCTACATGTTTTAGATCCAGATTGTCTATGTACTGCCAAAAATTAATAAAGAGTTTTGCACAACTTTTCGAAAAATTACTAGTTAGTTAAGAGAAAATATTTCAAAATTTAATCTTAAATGCAAAAATGAACATAAGACCGCTGCAAGGTTTGCATGTAAAATTTTTATACCAAAATTTATACACTTCCCATTTTTTTATTATTTTCACAGGTAAAAAATCCCGTAAATTTTTGAAAGTGGTTCATTAAAATTAGGCACAACAAGCTTCAAGATTCAATGGGAAAACTTGATTTTTCATTCCAAAATGGCCAAAAGTATTTAACTTTAAGCGAAAATTGTTGATTAGATTCTGTACTAGATTTTATGTCAAAAACCATAAACCAATTTTGTACTACAAGAAAGATATTCGTACAATAATAAATTTCCGAAATATTTTGATTTTTAAAAGCATTTTTGACTGCTTTTTCAAAGATGGTTAACCATAGAATAAAAAAAAACCTCAAAAAATTATTCGAGTGAGTTTGTTTATAGAAACTTGACAAAAATTAATATGACTTAATAACGACTTTTAATAAGGTTTAATTTTTTTTTATTTTTAAATTATTAAAAATGTCCAACAAAAAACTACTTATACTAGCGAAAACTGAAGATTAAGTACAGAATAAACAACAGTTTGAAGATATATTATTTCGAGCATAAAGATAAATAATTTAAGAGTTTCTTTTGATTACCCCGAATGCCCTGAATCCAAATAAACAATGCTTTTTTTTCTTTATGCCTTTGTTATTGAAATAACCTGTTTTAAAAAAGGATTAATCATCTCAGGAATTTCTGACGTTTTTTAATAAAACATAAAAATTACAAAAATTTTAAAACACAATTTTTAAAGAACTTTTCAACTTTCCCCAAGACCCAAGCTATTTGCAAAAAAAAAAGTGTTAAAAGTTTTCTTTTCAATTGATATCTTCTTCTGTATCAAACGAAAATTTAAGAAAATGTTCAAAAAAGTTTTAGACCAGATTAAAATTATTTTTTACAGCAAAAATCAAATGGATTTGAAGCCTTAAACAATTTTTATTTAAAATCAAACGTTTTAATCTTTTTCAAGTAAGAATTTCAGTATGTAGTCTTAAATGCGGTCCGTTATCAGATCAGGAGTACTTGTAACAATATCTTTTCAAATTTTGTTTAACTAGAGAATTTAATTTTTTTAGATCATTCATTATCATCATCAAAAGGTAATTTCTTGATTGAGGAAGTATTATTAACTATTCCGGAATCAGTTTTTTTAATCTAATTAATTTTTAAACTTATAAACTCCATATCAACAAAACTAGAGTTGATCGATAAATTTGATGAAAGATTGGAGTTCAGGACGCCAAAATCTACTGGATCAATCATTAAAAAATAAGCAAATGTTCGCTTGAGTAACAAGCTTAATTAAAAAAATTGTTTTTTAATGAATCTACCTTTCTTTCAATGTGTTCCAAAATGATAAAATACTAATATTTTTCACCTTAAGATTTTGTTTGGATTTTTCAATAAACCTACAGAAATTAACAGTCAAACTTGTTGATTTTTTTGTAATATTTCAGAAAAGTTTGTCTTCTTTATCAATTCAAAGTTTTGTGTTTTGAAATCAAAATCTTCTTTTTCTGTTATTTCTCTATTTAAAACGATCATAATCTTCTTTTAGTGTATGAATATATTTTTTTAATAAGAAAAACATATTTCTACCTTTTGTCCTTTCTAGGACCTTATGTTTAAACTGACTGCGAAAAAATATTCAGAGCATAAAATTGTAAACTATTACACCTGCGCTTGAAAATTTGATTTAATTTTTTTTTTCCTTTTTCAATTGTATTTTGAATCAAACTATCAATTATGTGTTTTGAAAAATTCCTTCAAGTTCAACAGGGAAAAATCTAATCGATAGTTCACATTTATTATCATGGTTAAATATTGTGCTTCGGACGTCATTCGGAATACGGATTAGGCGCTGCCGTTCACTCCAGATTATAGTATTGGGCACGTAAGTTACACGCTATCCTCCTCACTTTTGAGCTGAACCGTTTTCAAATTCAATTTTTTTAGCCAGAAACCGACGATTGATAAACGCTATAGGAGCGCATCTGTTTCGGACAATAGCACGAATGTTCGGGTAAGAGAACATTTTTTCTTTTCACAATTAATATGTTTTATGCTTTATGTTTTTATTCTAGTTCCTTGAAAAAGATTAAATATTAATTCGAAACGTTGGATAGAGAACACATAAAAAGTGTTGTTATTCTTGACCGAAAGATCGAAAGCCGAACATAACCTTTAAAAAAATTTTGAAATTGAAGGTATTACAGCAAAAATTTTAAATCAACCCTTTATTGAAAATGTAGAAAAGACATATAAATCAAGATGGTTAGAAGTTTAAAAACTGATAAGTTTTGAGTAAAATTGATAAAAGTTTCAGGTAAGCTCGTTATCCAACATGAAAATTAAAGGTGACTTTAAATCAATTCATGATCTTTCATGGAGTCTAGGACTTATATTTTGCCTTGAAATTCTTCTTTCAGGGATACAGTGCTTTATAAATATAAATTCTCATTTTTTTTAAAAATATGGATAGATAAAAATAGAGCTATTTATTACATCATCTAAGAATGTTTAGAGTATTTTATATAAAACACTTTAACTCGTTTTACAGCTTTGTTGAAGGGTGCGAAACTATTTGACTCATGCTATAAGAAACATCCACGATAGAATTTATTTTAAATGTTCTTTGAAATTATGTCCAAATTCCCGTGTTTAACAGATTTGGGGAAAATTTACAAACAGAAAGCTTCAATAACTTTTTTTCAAAGAAGTCATAATTACTCGCAGTCTTTGGGAAAGTTTTTCTAATGTTCTACAATTTTGCCAATAAAACTTTGCATGAATTTTACCTATTTAAAAAAAATCTCAAAACAATAACCAATAGATAAAAACAAAGTGCTCCAAAATTGCTCAAAATAATCTCTTTAGATCTGTGAACTTCGGAAAAAAAATGAATTTTGTTGTCGTGTGTTATTAAAATTTCTGACCTGATCTGATATAGATTCGAATTAATTTTTTTTTCAAAATCTGGAGTTATATTTTACGTTTTCATTTCATATCCACTCATTTTGAAAGTCTTAGCCTTACATTCTGGTTTCATTCGAAAATTTCAATCACATTCGTTTGTTGGTATTGGATTTTAATATTGATTTAAAATTTGTATATTTGACTTATTTCAATTCATTTTCAAGAAAAATTCAGAGCGCAGAATAAGGACCATAATTTTGAACGATTTATTAATGGCTTACCGGAAAAAGTAGGTATCGATTGATTTGAAACTTTAAATGTGATATATTTTGTGATTGGAATTTGTGTGATGACCAGGAGTAATAAAATGGTTTTAGAAATCAATTTTATATTTTTTGTGCATTTTTGGTATTTTTATTATATTCGAACCCCCACCATGGACGGTTTTTTCGCTTGGGCCTAGCTTTATAGGTAATATAAATCTAGATCAAACAAAAAGTATTAGTACAGTGCCAAAACAGGAACAGTATGTTCAAAGTTGGAAATTTTGATTATTCATATTTTTTTAAATCTTTCTGTAGGTAAATTTTTATCTGATTTAAAACATTTTTATTTGAAGAACGATATTAAATATAAACTCTTGTTTCATATGATTGAAACATTAAAAGTGCGTTTGACGTAAAAAGCAACCATTTATAAACCATAAAGCACAATTTTCTTATAAGGATTGTATTACCAACCCTCTCATGGGCCACGATAATGTTGTGATTAAGCCACTAGGAAGGTAGTTTTTTTTTTCTATTTTCAATTTAAATGAAACTATGATTCCACTAATCGGTACAGGAATATGGAGTTTGTAAAACGGAAAACAAGCGCGACAAATCGTCGATGGTAAATAAATACTGATGACTCTGCGGTCTTGCCATGGAAACGATAATTGCCATCCATGTACAACATCAAAATCAACAATGGGGCACGGTGGGTTTAAAATAAGATTTTTCAATGAAAAGTTTTAAGGTTTTAAAAAACTTTGATGTTCAAGTTTTCTTTGAAAACTTTTAAAAAAAATTCAAAATTTACAACATTTAAGTTAAAAATTTCAAATTGAAATAACTCCACCGTCTTCTAGAACGCCGACTCACAAATGGGACAAGCAATTGGCGATTATTGACTCATGGAATTATTTTGCGATCGCTGGGTAGTTTTTATTTTATGCTTCACTCCCCTGGACTCGGTCGCGGGAAATTGTTATCAGTCCAATTCCGGGGTGCTGCCGCCAGCCAATTGAAAGTGACCGCTGATGGAGCTTTTAAATTTTATGGCTACCCGCAGCAAACAACAGGCCCGGGAAAAAGTTCCTCCGCAGCGGGATCCAATTAGTGGGTCCCAAAGGCCCCGGGATTTATCTTTGGGCTCCCGGTGGGAGAAATTTTATTTACTGGTTATTAAGATAGGAATATGTTGATTGTGACGCTTTTAAAAACAATTAAAGTGGTTAAAAACTGATCATGGTCGAATCGGGGAGATTGTTACACGTGGTTTATAAAGTTTTGCCGTTTCCAAAACCGGTAAATTAATACGGGCTTTAAATGGGCTGATTTAGTTGAAACTGTGGACTGTGAGATTTTTTTTTGAAATTATAGAGTGAGTCGTAAAAATTATTTGACAATTTTTACGGTCGCCACACAAGAAAAAAATCGTTTATAGTTAATCCTGTTCAGCTAATCACCTCCTAGAATACATTTTTATTCTACAGTTTTTTTTTCAGGAATTCTACTGATCAACTTAAATCATAAATTTATTCATTCGTGCAAAAAATCCAGTTTTAATATCCAGCCATCAAGTGGCTTCTCATTTCGACGTCTGGCTTAAGGATAAACTTTCCAGCCCTCTCGAAGTTGAAGTGATTTTTCATTCAATTTTCTCGTTCGCTCTGGTGGCAACTCATTCAAGCATCATCCACCATTGAGGGAGGACGAGGAATTGAAAAGTCCTGCTCCAAATTCCCTCCAGGCTCAGCCAAGCCAAGCTTGGTCGCCTCCCAGCATCGCATATTTGCGTTTCATTTCCATCAGCTCCCAACAACTAGCGACTAAGCTGCTGTTGTGTTGTGAAAGTTACGCAAAAGGAAAACTTTTCCCAATTTCCATTCAAAACTGATTCTCTCTATGACTTCAGCAGCAGCAGCTTGACGCGCGCATGTGTTCTGATCCTGATGATTTTTTTCTTCCTCTTGGTCGGCTCTTTCAGGAAACGTTTTGTTTACTAGTGAGGCTTTCATTGTTGCAAAGGACCCAGCTCGTTCAATGTTTGTATGTGTGCGGGGGCGTGTGTTTTCTGAAAGGCCTTCTAGGAGCCGAAAAGTCAACTCAGCCGCTCCCCGTTACCTGAAATCATCCCCCCTTTCCAGGCGTCCTTAATGCCCCAGCTGGGTTTCACTATATGATGATGAGTTTTACAACTTGGGTCGTTTCACGCCTCCATTGCTCGAAAACAGCGCCATTCACGAAACAAAACCCCAACCATCTTCGGTGAATGTATGTGTGCCCTGCCACATTAACCTTGACTGTTTGTTAGTGTGTGTGCGTATGCCAAAACATTCTCGGGGTGCCGCTCGACAAAACCCACTTTCTTTGGGACGAAACGCATAATGGCTAAAAGTTTTGGAAGCTAAAATACACAGAACCAAAGAAAAAAAAATTGTGGCATTCAGTCGGCTATAACGACGCCATTCAGTTCATGTTTGCACCCCCTTTTGTTGAGGATCGAATGGGATTTTTCGCCTTTTTCATTTTACTTTTCCCTAGAATATGGTTTAACCAACGCCAATCAGTGGCGCTCTTTAAGAGACGGATCTCTGCCATTTGAACGCCCATTTGCAGCAATCAGTGTAAACTTTTTCCGGTAAATAGTGCATGGCTTAGTAATTGATTCCAAAAAACTCCGTAAGCAAATGCACTTATCTGAATATAAAATTTGAACATGAAACGCTTTATGATATTTTCAAAATAAATTTCCAATGTTCCGAGAAAAATGCATTTTTTTGAATAAATGTTCACATTTTAATTATTCGTAAGCTTTTTTTTCTAATCACAGGGTCTTAATGATTATGTGCTCTCAAAAATATTTGTACCTTATCATAATGGGAAAAAATTAGAAAACTTTTTTAATTTAACATTGTTCTATACAACCCGCCATATGTTGATTAAAATACGATTTGAAAAATTGAGCAAAAATACAACCATTATCAAATTTTAAAAAATGGGCAGCTTACAAGACAAATGCGACAGTTAACAAGAGGGAGCTTCTCAAAGCAACTCATAAAGTCTATTCTAATTTATTCCAATTTATTATTTTTATGTACTTTTTCATTACTTCCCCTACCCCCACCCCATCTTGGTGTTTGAACTCTGAGGGACAACTCTGAGTTTACCTTGATCGAGCTTACAAAAAAGGTAAAATTCACCTAAAAAATGGAAATAAAAAAAGGTAAAGTTTACCTCTTAGCAAGATGAAATTAACATTAATTCAGCACAATTAAAAGACATAATTCACCAAGAAAAAAGGAAACTCTAAAAAAGATTGTTTCTACCTCTTCGAAGCGAAACTTGCCTTGTAACGAGATGAGCTTGAATGGGGAACCGGTAGGATGTACGTTTTTGAACATTGAATCGCAAAAAGGTGAAACTTACCTATTTTCTAGGTAAATGTAAAAAAAGTTAAATTCAGCTTTATGCCAGGTGAAAAAAACAGGTAAAATTTAACGAGAAAGATGGATGAAAAACAACACCCTGCTTCTCGCTTCTGCACCTTTTTTATTCCGTGTGTGGCCTGCCAACCATTACACAATAGGAAAATTTAGCTTCAAAATCCCATAAAAAACGAAGACGCAGATTTATGCACCTGTAAAAATTCTAATAATTATTTTCTAAGAAACTCAAATCTGCCGTCAGATTGGACTTGAGACATCTCAGTTAGGTGTTATTGGACCTAACTTACCCAGAAATAAGCTATTTTCCATATATTATTATTTAACAAAATTATATTTGAAGTCATTGCAATTTAACAAAACGAGCTGAAACGGTTTTTAAATATTTAAAATTATTTTAAACGTTCCATCTACAGATGCGGAGATTTGTTTTGTCCCCTTTTACCTCATTGAAAATAAAGTCATTTTATCAAATATATACATATATTTAATTGCTTTATATCTTATTACTACTACTTTTGTATTAAAATTTAGCATTTCATAAAATAAGATGATCAAAATAGCCTTTTTATGAGAGAGGCCTCAACTGAAGGGCTTAAAACTCATGTAACAATTCATTAATCTTCATGAAACTTTCACATCACATCAGATTGTTCCTCAAAACAGTTTTATTGGTTTTTTTTCCTGAAATTCATTTTCTCGAAGAAATGTTTGTTTTTTTTTGCTGGGTAATAAAAGACAAATAACACATCATTCAAATGTCAAATCGCAAATGTCGGTCAAATCTGTTGGCAGAAAATTTCATATTCGATAAGTACTGTTTCAGGTCATTGAACCTGCGGCTTCGTTTTTTTTTTTTTGGGATTTTTAATCCAAATTTTCTGACTCAGCGAAATATTCATGAATGTACACCATTTGTGTACGATATTTATGCGTTTTCCCTGGGAAATGCTTCTTATTTTCACGAAAATTACGAAAACTGGAGCTAACGATACACAAAGTTTAAAGAAAAACTGTCTACAACAAAAAAAAAAAAAAACAGCGAAAATCAGCAGTTTGAACGTCATCCAGTATGATCAGGATTGTTTTTTTTTTAATCGTGCTTAAACATTATGAGACACTGTTGTTTTTGAATTTCTCAAAACCTGGGATGAAAAAGCTTCATTTTCGTTAAAAACTTATCCATGATTATTTGCATTATTTCTTTATAAACGTTTACATGAGTTAATTAGATCTTTGTAGGTTGATATAAGAAAATTGCATGTTTTGTTCTGAAAAATCAACATCATTTATGTTTTTTCTGTGAAACCGAGCCTGCTAATGGTTTTTATACCATTTTATATATTCTTTAAAGTAAATTTTCCGTTGGATAGCTTTGTCTAAGACCGTTACTTCGTTTTTTATAAGGCAAAAAAGTTATTAGCTGTAAATGTATAGTAAGTTTTTTGGCATTGAAAAACAATGAATTCAATAGTCATCACTACTGGTGTCTAGCGAAGAATTGCATGAAAAGAAGTCAAAAAATTTCAAGTCCTGTCGATGAGCAGTTGTATCTTTTTCAAAAAATTCTTGATATTTGACCCTTATGTTTCTCTCAAATTATGCTTCACCTCAAAAATTAAAATTAGTTTTTTACAACAAAAAAGAATCATGGATTCGGGTAAGATTTCTGTGAAATATGACTGCTATGGTGGCAATTGATGCATAAAAAAATTGAAAAATGAAATCGAAAATATTTCTTTAGTGCAGAATGACTTGGAAGTACATAGAACATCGAAATCTGAAATTATTTGAGGCTCTCAGAACCAAAGGGGTATAAGTGACAATATGATCAAATTTGAGTAAATGATGCCATACGATTCTTCACATTCCAAACTATATTTGATGAACGACTCGAATTTTTAGAATTTTATTTACATACTTTTACATTCGATAGAAAAATACAAATTCTCGAAAAACATATGAAAAATGACCAAACACATCAATTTAAAAGCATGTTGTCTCGAAATAAGCTTTTATGCACTTATACCCCTTTGGCTCCAAATGCCTCATTTCAAAAAGAAATGTTAGCCCGAAAATCGACTTACTAAAACGTTTTCGGAAATCCGATAGATAAACATATATAATATTAAACATGAAATGTTCAAGAATAAGCGTAGAAAGTATTTAGCAGCCCGTTTCAATTCACATTTTAAGCTGTTGAATTGATAGGGTATCTTTTAATCTGAAAGTGAAGCACGTGTAGGAGGTTCACTTGAACTCATCTCTTGTATCTTTACACGTTTTAAACGTTTTATTTTCTCTGGGATAGCATTTGAATAAAAATCGAATCATATTGCTCTTCGAGAAAAATGGCCCCGTCCCACAGTGGTCCAAAACCCAGAAAAGCTGGCAGAAAGTCGATTTTTGAAGCGCTCATATTTATCTATCCAAATATTTCATCGTATTCCGGCATTTTCAAGCTTAATTAAACCATGGAAATGATAGTCTTAAGTTTACCCGTTTCGGAGTTCTCAAAGAAATGCTAAGAAAAGATTGAATATTTTTTGAAAAATTCGCAAAGATTTGCTTACATTGAAAAACGAATAGATATTCAAATCGCGAATATATATTGCTTTGCAATTATTTTTATATTTTTGTTAGGCATATTTTACACTTTATCTAATAAAAATTTGTGATTTGGAATAAAGTTGAAATTTTTTGTGTAGAATTTAGTTGCAAAAAACGATAAAAACTTTGAATTTTATAACTTCAACTAGAGATTTAAAAAAAAACTCCACATAACTCTACTCTAATTTTACGTTGGATAGATTCCCACATTTTTGGGCTACAAAATATGGCAAATTGGGCTGTCTTTTTTTGCCATTTTTTGGAGAACGACGTCAAAGAGTTGAACCACTTTTTTCATCAAATTTGACTTCTAAGCTAATAACCTCCGGGATCATGAACTACATTGATAATCTCTTTTCAAACATCCATTCATAAAACATCCTTTTCATATTTTCAAGCACTATCATTTGAATTTCTGTGTTATTTTTACTATTAGGAAAACTCCCAAAACATAATTAATTTACGGTTTCTCAAATATTCCTCTGAGTATTGTTCAAATCATAGAACCTTTTTTGCTGTTCAATATTCATGAGAACCAATTGAAACTTAAAAAATTGTTAGAAACTTTTATGGTATTATTTTAAAAATATGAAATATGAAATAAATTTAGAAAAAAATATTAAAGTTTAATAAAAAAATAAAGAAAATATGAAGCAACAAGTTTAAATTTCTCATTTTTTCATTGGTATAATAAATGATCATTCAAGAAAAATCCCACAAACTTTAATTTCAAAATTTTGATCAGAAGTGGCGAAATTGTTGAACAATTCTCATCTATCATAAACTTTCTATAATGACTCGTTAATTAATGAAAAATTAAAAAAGTGATCGGTACAAGTGCGTTGTCAGGTCAATTTGTATTGATTTAATTTCATATGTATTGTAATTTTGAGATAATTTTAGATTCAATTAACCTTTCTAGGATGCAATAGATTTTGCAGCAACATGTTGGAAAATTTTAATACGAGAATTTACTTACTGAGATATGAAAATAAATTAATTTTTTTGGATTCTTACAATAAAAAAAGAAATTTGAAAGAAAATATGAAAATAATATGTTATTTTTAGTGGATTTATGATTATTGAACAATTTTGAAAGGTTTCAGAGCAAAAATTGTTGAAAACATACTTTTTGCCAGCTTTTTTGAGAATTGGAGCACTGTGCGTCCCCCCGATGGCTTTATCCGGCCCTGAAAAAATCTCTAATAAACTTCAGTTGCATTCAATCGATTTAGAAAAAGTTAAGTTCAAAATAGACGAGAATCGAAACAAAGAGAATTAGAAGATCGTTACGAATAATCGATCGATCTTTTCAAATCAGATTTTAGTGTTTTTTCAAATTCTTTGCATGAAAAAAAAATGAATTAGCTCGGATAGTTTTCGATTCGATAT
Organism: Uranotaenia lowii; assembly: GCF_029784155.1. Classification (NCBI taxonomy): domain Eukaryota; kingdom Metazoa; phylum Arthropoda; class Insecta; order Diptera; family Culicidae; genus Uranotaenia; species Uranotaenia lowii. The sequence continues at coordinate 365,456,448 of NC_073692.1, read as the reverse complement.
TTCGATCTTTCAAATTATTTTTCTCGTACAGCTGAGATATCAAGATCCAATTTTGATTACCGATAGAAAATTGAACAGTGCCATCTTTTCGGCGTCAAGTCGCATCGATTAACTCAATAAGTTTTAAATTAAATAATTTCGGCTTTTGTGAAAGTTTTGTCGTCAGATTTCGATGTATCTAGTAGGTTCTTAAATCCAAGCGTTGGAAGCGTTTTTTATCTAGGGATAAGAAGCTTATTCTATCTTTCAACCTCCGTTTCCTATTTAATTGCATTTTTTTTTTTTGCAAAAAGTTGCTCTTTCTTTTTTAGAATGAAACTCATCGATTTATCAGAGATCGATCCTCAAGCCCCGACTTTTAACTATCTTTCGACCGTTTATCTGAATCGATCTGGGAGATTGATCTTTTCCTGATGATCGAAAAATCCTTGTCTTAAAATGATTGCTGAACGAGATAGTCTCAATCAGATGACGCCAGAGGCTTTGGGTTCAAACATAGGGTATTGGTTAATGATTTTGGGGTTTTGAAGTTTAGTGTAACATATTTTTGTCAAAACCAGGTCATTCAGTCCAGTAAGTAGTTCTCAGTTTTGTGATGAGATATTTCGATGATAAATGCGATAACTTCTAAGGCGGATAAACTTATCAAATAAATAAATTAATTGGACTCCTCGATTTTATGATTCCATGGGTAAAAATACAATAACTTAGTAAAAAGAAGTTATCGAAAAATGTTCCCAAGATTTGCGATTGATGGTGACTAACTTTATGGTAACGTGTTAGATTGAAAATAAATCGAATGTAACTATGCAATGCCGTTTTCAGTCAATTTTATGATAATTACAGGTGCACCTACTAAGAATGGTAAAATGAGCGTTTTCATTATTTGAAATTTAGGCTGAAAAAAATGACGTTTATATGAGCATACGCAGATTTTGAAAATTTTAGAACATTGATCACAAACAAAGGATGTTCATTGTAAGTTATTTTGGATAAACACGCCAAAATAGTTGATATTGTCTTTCCCAATTTTGAGTGATGGAAAGTTTGAAATGTAAAGCGAGGCGGGGAAAACATAGCTTAGGTTTTTTCGCTGTAAATGGGCAATCGATTTTTTTTAATGACCATCTGTACACGTTTACTAAGTCGACACTCATGACATTAGTTATACTACTTGGTAGAGAACTAGCAAAACAAAAATAAATTTTTACATCCTTGACAAATATATGTTAGTTATAACTGTTGCAAGACGTAGGCAGATCGTTTATAAACAAAGAAAAAAGTAAAGGTTCTAATATTAATCTTTGGGGAACACCTGATATGACCGGTGCAGAACTATTTAGAGAATCATTGCAAAAGACATGCTGAGTTCGCTTTTTTTTATAGAAATCTAATAGAAAACTGTGCTACGTTAGAGCATAAATTGATAGAAAAGTTTTTGAGAAGTTTTATAGTTGAAACTCTGCTAAACCCCTTAGAAAAATCTATCGTCAGCAAAACTGCCAACTGATTCTTGTCAAGCGCACTGTGAATATCGCCCAGTACTTTGGCCAAGGCTTGGCTTTGGCTTTGGATCTGAACCCCAATCGAAATTCGCTGAGGAGGTAAGAAGAATTTAAGAACGTTTGTTTTTGATGATTTTATATTCGTTCGAAAACCTTGGAAAACACACTCAATATACTTATCGGGCGAAGATATAAACGATTTTTGCCGTTGAATTTCACTGACGCTTATTACGGTTTTGAAAAGTTTACGAAGAGGACAAGAGGACATCAAGAAAGGCATTGCTTTGCTACACCTTCTAAAAATTAATAAATTATGTGAAAATAATTTCATCGTAAATGAATTTTCAATATCTTTACAATGAGAGCTTTCTTGACGACTCTCCTCTGAAAGAAGGAGAGGTCTTGAGTGAAAAAAAACCTCTCTTGTAAAAAGTAGTGTCTATAACTTGAAAAGTTTTAAAAAATATGCGCCATTCCCGGAAGACCTCCGCCATTCCCGGCTCAGTACTGTATGGAATCTATCTTTAAAAAAAATAGAAACATTTTTCGTACTCGAATACTTTTTCTTCCAACTTATAAAACAATCGTGCGGAACTTCTTTTCTTGTGCAAAGTGTTTTTTTAATAACTGTAGAATCATTTCACGTACCCTTTCACTCTCCCCTGTGAAATAAGGTTGAATGAAAAATGAATTTATGAGCTTTTCAATTTATCAAAACAAACGTATGGTACCTCTCTTCTGTTTCCTGTCCCTTGAGGGGAACCAAAGTATCTTAGAAATATATCTTGTATTTAAATTAGTCTTTCCAATTTGTAACCATCTGCTAGATAAGAACCCGAGTTATTAAAAAAAATTGTATGGGAGCCCCCCGTCCCCCTTCTTACGAATCATTGAGAAGAGGAAGAAGCCTTAAACAATCGAAGCAACAAAATTTTACTCAAATACCCTCTGCTAGTAAATTTGAATGATAAGTACCGAGTGATACAAAAATACTGTATTAAAATCTTCCTCCTCCTTCCCCTCCTCACGTTGATGAGAAAACATTACTCGTACTCGAATATCAGAATGGGAGTAGTCTTATTAGCGGCACGTCATCAAAACATACGGGAAAATTGTGCGTACTTCTATGATAAATTTGTTTCTTTTTTGTTCAATTAATTGATTCCATTTTCTCGATCGGTTCTCGAGTTATTCAAACATGTATATTTTGTTTAAGAAGCCCCCTCCCTTCGAAAGAGTGGGAAGGGTTTTAAACTATTACAGAAACCTTTCCCGGCTCTCAAAGACCTCTCCTGCAAAGTTTAAAACAAATCGGTTCAGTAGTTTCCAAGTTTATAGGGAACAGACTTTCAGATAGAAATTCATTTTTATATGTATTTTCCAAACAAAACACCATCAAATAATTCCAAATCACGAACCGCCCATCCATAAATAGCTCATAAACGAGTAAATTTTTGTCATGCTGGGTCCGAAAATTGGTCCCTCCCAAATCATCATCAAAAAGCTATAGCAAATTGCCTCGATCGAATTCCAAATGGTTGCAATTAACTTTATGGTGCGATCGTTTATTTTGTTTTCTCACAAAAAAAAAACTCGTTGATTGACCACCGGCTCCCGATTGCACACTTTCAGACAGCGTAATTTTACTGTCATTCATTCTTGAACCCACAAATCACTGCATCTAATGTCTCTATCCGGGGCTATTTCATTATTCAAATCTTGAAACGAATCCACCAAAATTGGCATGGAAATGTGGGGGTGTCCGTCTTTCGGAGATTCCGTCTTAGATTGTCTTTTTTTCCTCCAGTTGTGCCTATAAAGTAGATGTGAAACTTTAAAAATCCATTAATACTGCATACTGCTTGCTCAAATCGATCGTGATTTGCATCCTCTTAAAGAGGGAGTATAGATTAGCTAGGAAGAAAAAATCACTCGTAAATTAAGTCAGCAGTTAGAAGCGTTTTCTCTAGATATGAGCTATTTCTTTTTATACTTCTGTTTCTTAGACCTTTCCCGCCTATTTGAACGCCCTGGAGCGGACACGACTTCAATAAAAATGTTTCAATTTCGATTTGGCGGCCCTCTTCTAGGTTCCATGGTTGGTTTTACTAAAAGCTGGACAATTTATGGGTTTAAAGGTTTTCTTTCGTCGGACGCCTCAGGAGGTTTATGGGGCGCAAAATTCTGCGACCGCCAAAGCAAATCTCAAGCCAAAAGATTAAGCCGTGCGATTGCCTGGTTTCCCTAAGATTCTGCCAGGAATTACGCCCGTTTGAAAACTCACGTGACAAATGTGGCCACTGGTCGCCGGAAGGTGGCTCGTGACCGATGGATTTTTGCGAAACGAGGTGCATGGACGATGCCGCGTCAGTATATTTGCTTTGGCTGCTTGAGGAAGTTTTCTAGGATGGCGAGCGTTTGCATTTCAAAAAGTGTTGAAATTGGTACTAAATTAAATTTGATTGCTTTAACTGGAAGCGATTTGAAGCAGTAATTGAAAATGAATGCAAAAATGGGATAACTTTTTGTTGAAAATAAACTTAAGGAACAGGGCACTCGAATAAACCCTCTTGTGGTAGAGAAAATTTGAAATACTGTTTGGATAGTGGTGAAATGTTATTCGAACTTTCGAACATTAAAAAATCGCCCTTAGTTCATAAAAAGATAAAATGTATGGGCTCACTTCAATAAAACTTATGAATTTTGAAATTGAAAATTGGATCACTTTAACGGTCGCCATGCAAAGGAAAAAAAATTGATGTAAATATTTGGGCACTCTAAAAATTTTTTTGCAAAAAATGTAAAAAAAAAAATGACAAAAATGACAAAATTGACAAAAATGACAAAAATGATAAAAATGACAAAAATGACAAAAATGACAAAAATGACAAAAATGACAAAATTACAAAAATTACAAAAATGACAAAAATGACAAAAATGACAAAAATGACAAAAATGACAAAAATGACAAAAATGACAAAAATGACGAAAATGATAAAAATGACAAACATGACAAAAATGTCAAGAATGACAAAATGACCAAAATGTCAAAAATGTCAAAAATGACAAAAATGGCAAAAATGACAAAAATGACAAAAATGACAAAAATGACAAAAATGACAAAAATGACAAAAATGACAAAAATGACAAAAATGACAAAAATGACAAAAATGACAAAAATGACAAAAATGACAAAAATGACAAAAATGACAAAATTTACAAAATTTACAAAATTTACAAAATTTATAAAATTTACAAAATTTACAAAATTTACAAAATTTACAAAATTTACAAAATTTACAAAATTTACAAAATTTACAAAATTTTCAAAATTTACAAAATTTACAAAATTGACAAAATTTACAAAATTTACAAAATTTACAAAATTTACAAAATTTACAAAATTTACAAAATTTACAAAATTTACAAAATTTACAAAATTTACAAAATTTACAAAATTTACAAAATTTACAAAATTTACAAAATTTACAAAATTTACAAAATTTACAAAATTTACAAAATTTACAAAATTTACAAAATTTACAAAATTTACAAAATTTACAAAATTTACAAAATTTACAAAATTTACAAAATTTACAAAATTTACAAAATTTACAAAATTTACAAAATTTACAAAATTTACAAAATTTACAAAATTTACAAAATTTACAAAATTTATAAAATTTACAGAATTTTCAAAATTTACAAAATTAACAAAATTTACAAAATTTACAAAATTTACAAAATTTACAAAATTTACAAAATTTACAAAATTTACAAAATTTTTCAAAATTTACAAAATTTACAAAATTTACAAAATTTACAAAATTTACAAAATTTACAAAATTTACAAAATTTACAAAATTTACAAAATTTACAAAATTTACAAAATTTACAAAATTTACAAAATTTACAAAATTTACAAAATTAACAAAATTTACAAAATTTACAAAATTTACAAAATTTACAAAATTTACAAAATTTACAAAATTTACAAAATTTACAAAATTTACAAAATTTACAAAATTTACAAAATTTACAAAATTTACAAAATTTACAAAATTTACAAAATTTACAAAATTTACAAAATTTACAAAATTTACAAAATTTACAAAATTTACAAAATTTACAAAATTTACAAAATTTACAAAATTTACAAAATTTACAAAATTTACAAAATTTACAAAATTTACAAAATTTACAAATTTTACAAAATTTATAAAATTTACAAAATTTACAAAATTTGCAAAATTTACAAAATTTACAAATTTTACAAAATTTATAAAATTTACAAAATTTACAAAATTTGCAAAATTTCAAAATTTACAAAATTAAAAAAATTTACAAAATTTACAAAATTTACAAAATTTACAAAATTTACAAAATTTACAAAATTTACAAAATTTACAAAATTTACAAAATTTACAAAATTTACAAAATTTATAAAATTTACAAAATTTATAAAATTTAAAAAATTTACAAAATTTACAAAATTTAAAAAATTTACAAAATTTACAAAATTTACGAAATTTACAAAATTAACAAAATTTACAAAATTCACAAAATTTACAAAATTCACAAAATTCACAAAATTCACAAAATATATTAATATTTCAAAAGTTTCATGAAATAAAAAAAAATGGTTTTAATAACAAAAAATGACAAATATGATAAATATTAGAAAAAAATTACAAAAATCAGAAAATGGCAAAAAAAATTACAAAATTGCTTAAAAATATTTTAAATGTACGTTTGATCAGAAATGTGCTCAACTTGATTTCCAAACTTCAGCTTTTTTAAAAGAATAAAGGTATTTAATTGTATGATCTTTAAATTTTGATGAATTAAAAAATATCAGATCTTTATTTTATTTGATGTTTTTTTCCCAAACCCGCTGTCATCCAGAATGATGACCATCATGACTTTCTCGTCGGCGGCGTAATTAAGAGTAAACTAACCCAATCGTCCCCTGCTTAATCCTGGCAATTTATCCAATATTCATTCGTTTCCCGGAAAAAGTTAAACGGAAGTCGTTGAGACGGTCATCATCCAACCCAGCGAAGCTTCTTATCTCCTCTAGCCTTCACCACCTCGCATTTCAGAATCTCCGCTTTTAATCTGCCTCTGTTAGCTAGAATTTTCCATGGCTAAGGGACTTCCCGTTACCCCAAATTAGGTTAAATTCAGCATTACTTCGCAAACTAAGCGAAAAGGCAAGAAAAAAGACCTTCCGGAAAGTCCTCTGCCGGTTTCGGTGCCCCAAAAGTAAAGAACAAGATTCAAGACTCGGAGACGACGGACGCTTTTGCTTATCAGATTATCTGCTTAGCTGTCGCCTGAATCTCCTAGATTTTCTTTTTTTTTTTTGGATTCCCAAATGCGAAAAGAATAAGACAGGGACACCATCATCGCCGTCATCATCTCATGGCAGATTCAGTGTTGCCAGTCGGAGTGTTTGTTTTATCTCCGGCTAAAATCTCTCTCCTTCCCCAAGTTTTCCTTTTAACAGGACAAAGTTTGGTGTCCCCGACTTGGGTCGCTTTTTTCTCGTTCATGTGCCCTTCCACATTCCGGGAACTGTTGTCTTAACTTTGTTGAACCAAGAACGAAGACGCTGGTGGCTAAACTTTGTTTCCTTTCCTTGTTTTCCGCTGGGCGTTGAACCGTGCCCTTTTTCTTCGGACAAGAGTTCCGAATCCCAGCCAGGCCGGGAGCCAACAAAATCCAACCGAATGAGGATGTCACATTTATTTCATTATTAAATCCGACATCCATCCCATACAAAACTCCACAGCAAGCTTCCCACTTTTTTTTATTCAAAAATAACACAAAATTTACTCATCCCCCCACACTTTCGGGGAAAACTTTTTACGAGCCGAGTGGGATTTCTCCGGGCTTCCTTACTTCAGCCAGTCATTCTGTGGACACAGTGAGGTTTATCTTATCAGAGCCTGAAACCGATCTGGACCCGGATCCTGACATCCTGTCGTAGTCCTGTGTAAATTTTGGGGACCAAACGACATGTACGTTGTAACTTAAAGTTGGAATGTTCGGATGCCGGATTTTAGGGACCGACCATGTTTGCTGGCATATCAACACTCACTCCACACCACTTCCTGGCACGAAATGGGGGATGAAAATGGGGAAAACTTGTTCCTTACCATCCTTAATGAGTGTACTTAAAAAGTGGTCACTACTGAAGTTGGGAATCGATTTTGGGTTACTTTGCAATGGGAAAAGAGATAAAGACAACGAGATAAGGACGTTAAAATATACTGAGTAGGAAGTTACAAAATACTCATACTCATACTCAATGCTTGCATGGAAAACACAAGTGAGAATTCCATACGATTTACTGGAGCATCAAAAAAATTAATATTTGAATCAGTGTAAATATTTAAGTGTAATATTTAAAAATGAACATTTTGTTTTTGAGAGCATGAAGATACTTGTTCCCGGGGAGCCTCGATTCTTCAGCCATAGCTGGAAATCTAATGTTCCTGAAATATATGTCAAATGTAGAAAATTTTAAAAAAGGATCTTTAGTTAATGAACATTTGATTAAAAATTTAACAGAATGTGACTTATAGATTTTTTATGCCTTAATTTTTCTAGAAAAAGTTTTCTGTAATGTTTCCTATCTGTTCAATTGACTCTTTGGGTTAAAAAAAAGGTTGTCACCTAAATTATTCAAAATGAATTCAGATTCAAATTCAAATGAATCTTTCATGAGATTTATCTTGAAATTGTTGGATAGCTTTTCGAAAACTAAATTCTACAAAAGATACCTCCAGTCTTACCAGCATGGAACAAGATTTGATGCGGTTTCCGAAAATGATCTTAAGAAAAATGAGAATTGGATCCACAAAATTCGGAAATATCCACTGAACAACAGAAACATTATTTTCCATTGGAAGTTGATAGTTTGAAAGACTTTTTTTTTTCTCGTTGAGTAATGAGTTTCAAAATTTTTTTCGATGTCAAGCGTGTTTAATCTGAGAAATCTGTTTTTTGGTTATGGCAGACTATTCGCAGAAAAATGAAAAAAAAACGCTATTAAGATTAATTTAAAAAAAGGTTTTCTCACTTCTGTACAATTATGACTGTCTCCCAAGTAAACATGTACTTTAATGCAAAACTTAAAATTATTTCAAAATTAGGAAAAAAATTGCGTTTATTTTGAACCGGTGTTTGCAATCAAGAAGTTTCCAATGGTCGGCTCAGATTATTGTCTTTTTTTTCACGATTCAGGATCCGGGTTAAGCACGATGATGAAAAATTCAACCCTTTTCGGTAACAAAGATTTGAGATTTTTATTCTTAGTACCGTAATCCGGGGTAAAATTGATCAATTATTTCGATAAGTTTCGATTATTATTCCTGTTAAGGGGAATGTGGCATGTTTCATATTTTTAAAACCAGTACTGGACTCCAATAAACTTAAAGCATGGTTGCAGAAAGTTATAGGACTTCTTTAAATTTGATTTAAAAATCGATTTCGTCGTTGTTCAGGAATTGATGCTTTGGGGTAACATTGATCAGTCTACATTTTGACGGTTTTAACGAGTTTTCTTGATCATAAAGGATACAAAACACCTTCACAACTGTTTGCAAATTCTTATTTATCGATTTTACCTTGCTTTTTCTCACTTATGGAGTGATTCTTTTCTTGATATTAAATTTTATTCTGTTTCTTTACAATCGGAATAGAAAATGTATTTGTTTTTTTAAATTCCATAGAGTAAGTTTCCAGTTTAGGATTCTTGTTTTTGTTTCGAATCATCATTTAACATTGAAACAAAAAGCTGTGCTGAAATCGTCCTTTAAATTTGGTTTTACATTTCCTACGAAATTTGATTCATGACTTTCGAAAATCATACGCATTTTTTCACAATTAGATAATATTTTTCGAATATGTCGGGTAAGAAATACAAAATTGAAATAAAGAATAATCATTGAAAACCAAGACAACCGAATTATTATTATGGATTCATGATTGAGGGCTCCGAAAGTGACTTCAATTCTTGGCACATATTTCTAAATTTCGGAAACGATTTTATGTACATTTCAGAAAACGTTTTGAAATTCCGAAACAGATAGAAAATTAAACTTTTTAATTCAAGTTCAAAATTTAAATTCAAATTCAGCTCATAAATGAGTTTCATAATCAAAATAAAATTATCAAGATAATTATTTTGGCGAGGATTGAAATTGCAAGAGATTGCAGTCTGATAATTCTGATTTTTAATTCGATCTTAGAATTTAAACAAATTTAGAACGTCTGCACAACTCAGCTGAAAATGACAGTAATTTAGTTTAATTATAGTTCAACTTGCAAAAAAATCGATCCACAGGAGTATATTTTCATGAATTAATTGATGATACCTAAAGATACTAGTATCTTCTCTTCAATAAATTTCAGGGATTTGTTTCGGCGTATTGTTGATCATTATTAATTTGGCAGTATTTTCAAGAATCAAACTTCAAACTAAAATCATTAACAAAATTGAGTTTGCATCCGATCTGTACTGCAAAATTTTAATCTTTGGCTTTCACATTTTAAAATTGGATTAATTTAAAAAAAAAACTTAATGTAAGTTTAAATCAAATAAGCAAAATTAGGCTGGTCAGATAACCCGGTTTTACCCGGACTTGCATGGAAATTTTATAAAACAAATAGGGAAAGGTTCGGCTGCCGAAATATTGTTAAAAAAATTGTTTTTGTCCAGATTTATTCACATTTTATTGGAAAATAAAACAAAAAATTGCATCATTATATTTTTAAATTTATAAAAATAAACATAAACGATTTTTTGGGGACAGAAATACGATTCAGCATCTGATTTTTTCCCCTAGATTTTTGTTGAACAGTTCTTAAATATTTGTCAAATACTTGCAAATATTGACCGGATTTTGGTTTGAAAATTTGGAAATAGAATGTTGGAATTTTTCCAGGTTTCAAATAAAATAGCCCGGATTCGCCTGGATACGTGCGGGCGAACTTCTGGCAATCTTAAGCTGAGTTCACCAGATTTTAATGCAAACTTATTATTTCAACCATCGAGGAAACTCAGTTTCCTATTTTGGTGCTAAACGATTCTTGATACAAAAGTTTATCATCATTTGAACTATTCTAGTATGTATTTTCAAAAGTTTTTTTTACACGATAAACTTGTTTCTATTTAACTAGAAAAACGAACTTTAAAATGAATAATCAAATAGTATTCAAAAATAATTAGTATTTTAAATTTTTTTTTTGAAATCATGCATTGTTTGAGCAAAAATCGCAGAAAAAAAAAGTCATCTAAACATTCCCCCCCTTTCCCCCCCCCCCCCCCATGAGTCAACTCTTCCTACGGCCCTGCTCGAAAGCAATCTCAATATTGTTCAAATTGCCAATGATTGCCATTCCATGATTTATCGAAGCCTCCAAGACCTCCAAAGTCCACCAGAATACCCCAAGGGACAAATAGTACATTCTCAAAATTCAAAATAATGACCAATGACGGCACCGGCCACGTCCTACAAGGCAATAAAGATTAATAGAATGGATGTTAGTGGAAGACTTTTTAAATAGGTTAAGATTGCCAGAATTTTCAAGCACGTATCCTGGCCGGACTAATTCATGATATTTTACCTAAAAACCTGGCAAAATCCAGGCATATGATTTCGAAATTCTCGACTAACATTTCGCCCAATATCCAGGCAAATTTGATCAAAACCTAGAAAACGGTAAAAAAAACCTAAAATTAAATTTTCCATCAAAATTTGTCTGCAGATTACCAAATAAATGCTTTCTTAAAACTTTTCATGATTATTTTTAATAACATTTGCTAAAAACAATTTCTTTTTTTACGCATGAATAAAAAAAAATCTTCATTGCTATTTGTTTTTTCATATTCGACCAATAAAGTGAATAAATCCGGGCGAAATCCGAACCTTTTTCAATGAAATTCGGGCAAGCGGGCCGGATCGGATGGTTTCCAAATTTTTTTTTGAATGTCCGGGGAACCCGGTTAAAACCGGGCAACCTGGTAAATACATATAGTTCACATATTTTAGTTTTAACCCTGTTTGATTTTCAGGTACCGTAAAATGGGGGACCTTTGATCACTTTTTTTTATTAATTTTCGAATATTTTTGAAGGGGTTGCTTTTTTGTAACACTAAACAATTTTGAAATACTAACTGAGGTAAGGAGTATAAAGCGTGATCATTAATAGCAAAAATTGAAACGACATTAGTGGCTATTACTAAATGTTTGTTACAAAACCAGATATTATTTTTCGGGGAAACTTTGACCACTATGGTTTTTACGTACCTCAACATCTTCAATATTATTGTTTTGATGCCAATTAGCACAGTAGGTTTAAAACATCAATGACAGCATTTTTTTGTGTGGACTCAATTGAATTTTTTAACGTTTTCTTTCAAAAACAATTTTACTCAAAAGATGAAAAATGTTGCTGCAAACATTTAGGGGCAAAAAGTATAAACATTTTTCAATATTTTTTGGCCTTAAACTGCCGAATTGTCCCATGTGGAAAAACGTGCATACCAGAAAAACGCTATTGAAATGTGAGCTATATTTCCTGTTTTTCTCTTAAACTGAAAATTCACCGACAGTTTTTTCGTAGTGAACAGTTCAAGTTAGTCATTTTACATTTTTTTATTTAAAAATAAAATCACATTTCCTGCAAAAAAAAACAGCAAATTAGAGCCAAAAATGCTCCGTGTGACACTTTTGCGTAGAATCATAATCCAACCCGACGCTAGTTCTATGAAAAATAGTCACGCGGCTACAATTTTTCTATTATTTTAAAAGCTCGAATAGATTTTTTATCACAAAAACTCAAGTTAAACCGTAATTTGATTTGAGAAATACCTTCCCCTTTGTTTATAAAATGTATGGTTTTGTACGAATCCTGTAAGTTGTGTCTACCAAAAAGTGTTTTGTGAAAATTTTTCTGAATAAAACACTCAAGGCTTCTCGCTCCTCCTCCGCCCTCTATTTCAGTGTTCTTTTCAGTAAACTACATTAAATTCAACAGTTCAAACTTATCTTAAGAGATTTTTCTTGATAAAATTTGCATTTTTCATAGAATTTTCTCTAGTGTGACATTCTTGCATAGAACTATCAACATAGAGGCAACCACCTTGATGAAAAATTCGTATAAGTTCGGAACAAAGTATACCGTCAACTGGGGCAACATGCAACAATTTTCAACTTCAATGGCTTCTAAAATCTTAATGCTTACAGATAATCGTACCTCTTGTGCACCAAAAGTTTAAAGGTTGATGGGACACCAAACTAACGTAGTCAGAAAAAATATTGGTTCTAACAGTTAGTTTTAAATTTACAAAAACATGCGATATTCAACCTACTAATAAAAAGGGGTAAGTTGCAACAAACTCTGTAATTAATGAAAAATCAGATGAAAACGTTTGAAAATTTAAAGTTTTTGATACATTTGTGATGTCATAACGCATAAAGCACCAATTGTAGTAATTTTTGGTTTTGTTTGAATTAAATTTTACATTTTTTCTGTCAAAAATCTTTTTAAGGAAAAAATATTCTTCTGCTGCATACCTGAGGGGTAAAAAATACTACAAAATATTCTATTAGCTTAAATCAAGAAAATGAATCTTAAGATGAATGAAATTTTTATGTTAACAAACGCATAATGCAAAGCAATCATAATTCAGAATATGGAAACGCGATTTATGAGATTTGGTTCAGGTTTTCATTTTGTTGCATTTTGCCCGAGACAGCTAACTGAGTTATAAAAATATTTATTAAAAAAAAATTGGTGATTGTTTGAAAAATATCTATACACCAACAGTGTTGGTATAGAGTAATGAAAGCAATATAAAGTTTGTAGGTGATATCATTAAGCCAATCCGTCATACTAGGCAAAGTTTTATATGGCATCGAAAAATGCAAAAAATTGTACATCTATTGCTCGATTTTTAAATGTTTTTCTTTCAAGATGTTAAAAACTATGTCATCATCAATTTGTTATCATTCAAAGATAACTTTATCACAGTATATTGAAGTTAAAATTGAATGAGTGGTGTGGTATACAAATGTTGCATCTAACCCTGCTTTTGCATGATGCCCGTTTGACGGTACTTGTTTGAGCTTTTATTCGAAAGTGAACACTTAAATGATGACCCAAATGACCCAAAAGTCACATGGGTCTTGCTTGGAACGGCAGTAAAAACAAATGAAATTTTACCTTCATGCAATTTCCAAGGTCCTCACACTGTTCCCATGTTCTTTTTTTATTGAAACTTAAACATTTGATAGGGGATTAGCCATTTTTTTTTATACAGGCTTCCTCATAGAAAATGTCCGATTTTTTTAATATCCAAAAACTATAATTCACTGACTATAAAAATTAATCTAAAACTTTACCTTTATAAAGGAAAAAAAACTTTCATATAAAACAACCCATTTGCTTCTAAATGAAATCTTTTTATCAGAAGAGGTGTTTGTTTGTGAGTCTTCGAAAAACATAGAAAACAGTTTTCCGCTATTTAAACTTCAGACTAAGTTTATGATGATTGTCTGCAAAAATTTCATGTTGATCGAAGTTACCCCGGTGATCAAAGCTCCCCCAGTTTACGGTGCTAACAGCAATCTTTCATTTCCTCAAGTTTTCTGTAAAAATTGTTTAAAATATAAAAAAATCTCTACTATGTGATGCAGATTTTATTACATCAGGAAGATCAGAAGTAAAAATATTGTATAAAATTGGCCCAAGTATATTGCCCTGAGGGACACAAGCTCTAATGGGTGTCCTTGCAGAGCATGAATTTTGGTTGCTTACATGCAAAGTTCAATTTTGAATAATTTTGGCGAGATATACAAGAAAATCAAATTGACCTAATTTAGCTACTAAACCATTGTGCCAAACACTGTCAAATGATTTTCCAATATCAAGAAGAGCAACACCAGTTGAATAACCTTCAGATTTGCTAGCGTTAATTACATTAGATACACTCAAAAGTTGATGTGTAGAAGAATTTCCATGACGAAAACCAAATGGTTCATCAGGGAAAATAGAATTCTGATTAATATGGATCATCATTCTATTCAAAATAACTCTCTCAAATAGTTAACTTAAAGAAGGAAGCTAACTAATTGGTCGATAACTTGCAGGCTCTGAAGCACTTTTTCAAGGTTTCAAAATTGGAGTTACTGTGGCATTTTTTCATTTATTGTGAAAATAACCCAAGTGAAAACATTTATCAAAGATTTAAACTAAAAAAATTAAAGCGCATTCAGGCAATTTTTTAATAATCCGTCTTCCTCCGGAGCTTTCATATTTTTAATTTTTTTTGAAAACCAATTTAAGTTCATCGATATTTGTCTCACAGGAACTTTCAAATACATTTTGTTTAGAATGAATATCGTCAAATTCTAGGGAAATTGGAGTTGCAACGTTTAAATTAAAATCATGAGCAGTCTCAAATTGTTGGGCTTATTTTTGAGCTTTTTCTGCGTTAGTTGAAAGAAGTTTATCTCCATCTTTCAAAGTAGGAATTGGCTTCTTGGGCTTTTTCAGAATTTTAGTTAATTTCCAAATTGGCTTTGAGTAGGGTTTTAAGTCCTCTACTGCATTAGCAAAATTTTCATTACGAATAAAGTTTAAACGACGTTTGATCTCTTTTTGAAGGTATTGAAGCGGCTTTAGCATTGACTATTGAAGTTGTCAAATTTCCTACAGTCAAATCAATATCTTCTATTAAATTAAGTGGAACGTTTACATCCAAATTACGTTCAATAAAATTCTTATATCGCTCCCAGTCAGCTTTTTGAAAGTTAAAAGTTGTTTTTAAAGGGTTTTCAATGGGACTTTGGGATAAAGAAAAAGTTACTGGAAGATGGTCTGAATCGAGGTCTGCATGAGTAACTAATTGACTACAATGCTCGCCTAAATCCGTTAGAACCAAATCAATTGTGGAGGGATTTCTAATCGAAGAGAAACAAGTATGCCCATTAGGATATTCAACAGTATGATAACCTGCAGAGCAGTCAATAAATAAAATATTTCCATTAGAATTTGATGAAATATTATTTCAAGATCGGTGTTTTGCATTAAAGTCACCAATAATAAAAAATTTAGATTTATTTCTGATGAGTTTTTGTAAATCTCCCTTCAAAAAATTTTTCTGTTCTCCGCTACATTAAAAAAGCAAATATGCAACAACAATTATAATTTTCCCCATAGAAGTTTCCGATTCAATTCCAAATGTGACTTTTGTGTTGAAAGTGTCTAAATTTGAGACGACTATTGATGAAAATAGCTACACCCCCACCTTGTCGATCAAGTTGATCATTTCGCAAAATTTTAAAGAAAGCATTGCTTTTCAAGTTATTGTCCGGCTTTAAAAAAGTTTCAGTGATGGCAGCCATATGTATGTTTTGAGTTTTCGAAAATAAAAAGAATTCATCTTGGTTAGCCAGCAAAGATCTAGCGTTACAATTCATAATATTTTAACATCTATTTGTATTCATGAAGGAATCGTAAAATTTTGATAATTTTGTTAGCATATTTTAAAGAAGTTTGGAAAGTTTCAAGCATTGAATTTGTTTTCATCATAAGTTGCATCATTTCCATTGAATTTTGGATTTAAAAATGAATTTTTTTGTATGGCGACCGTCACAAAAACTTAAAAAAGTTAAAAATATTAAAAATACCATAGTATTGCACCCTGTATAAACATGCCAATTCACGCTCATCAACAGGAGATTCTCTTTCGGAATGACAATCACAAAGCTTCATCATTAATCCTCATATTTCCCGCACCGCCTGGCTCCCAATTCTGAACCAAGGAATTAAAAATGGAACAATTTTTCACCGAAACCTGTCACAGTTTGGTACGGTTTAATTTTTCTCTCTTGCAGTCAGCCAGCCAGACGATGACGACCCCTTTTGATGGATTCATTTTTGTTTACCTTTTTTTGCCTGGTGTCGTCATCCAACGACGGCGTTGTTGGCCGTTGTTAATTTCACTTCAAACCGACAACTGTCGCACCACCGCGCGTTTTCGTTTCGGAATGACTTTGTTTGCATCCCTAATGGGGATTGTTTGTTGTCGGGATTTTTTTCCGGCTTTTATAGAAGGTACCAGCTCAAAAAAAAGCTGGTGGGTGGTTTCATAATTTTGCTTTTTCAAGCATCGGGGCGATAGGATTGTTGTTTCAGAGTTTTACTTTTTTTCGCAATCATCAGGTGGTTTGGGTAAGCCTCAACAGTATAGAAGGCAAGGAGGCAGGATTGCTTCGTGATAATTAAGGCGTCGGTTTTCCATCCGGTCGAGGCAAGGGTCGGAATTTGGCTAGGGGTGGCAAGTAATTTGAATAATACAGAATAAACTCTAATGTCGGTTGATCGACGGGGCTGGAGAAGAAGGGGTTTTCAGTGTGTTTGCGGAAACTGGTGGCGTTGGAGTGAGGAATTCATTTAAGGGATTTGCCGGCTATCAAAACGCAATGAAAGACGATTAATGGGGAGGGCTTTTGATGTTTTAAATTTGGAATAAATTTCTCGGCGTTTGAAGATGTTTCAATCAGCACTAATTGAATACAAATATTTGCGGAAACACCACGCCATGTTAAAGGCGTTTAATCCAGCTAAGGATTTCATTTTCTTGAATATATAATTAGGAGATAGAACTGACACAGTACCTTAAAAAATCTGTGTAGATATAGATTATTTAGTAAATTGGGAGACGGCAGATGCTGCTTAATTTTAAGATAACTCAATACTCTTGATTTCAAAAAATCCTAAACTCGCCAATCGATTGTTTCCCTCCATTCCGAAGCTATCACAATATTTCGAACCGGCACACTATCGGATTTCAACAAGTGTACCGAGGTCCTGATTCGAATCAAACATCCCAATCGTGTTCGGCAATGTCAATAAAAGTGATACAATCTTCAGCCCTCTCTTCAGCTGAAACCATCTGCCAAAGTGCACTTTGTAGCTACATAGCATCCGAAACGAAACAGCAAAGTGGATTGCATCCGAGAGAGAGGGCGCCATCATCGCCGGGCAGCATCGTCATGGCCCCTGATTTGCATAAAATGGGGGTGCACAAGTACTTTTTGCGCTACTATGTGTACATCATCATAAGCATCAGCATTCAAGAGTCATCCTTAGACCGTTGGCCCAACTGAAAGTGCAAAAACATTCGTTACCTAGCTAGTCGTCTGTCTAGCTGGTTAAACATTGTAACATCCTCTGTGTTTACAGGAAGCTATCAAGAGGGAGCCGCAGTCGCGATCACGCGATTTTGAGAACGCGCGAACAAGTGATTTGAGTAAATCTAATTCATCGTTTAGTGTAACATTTGTTTGAATGTTAAGACTGCTCAATTAGAAATCTTTGCATTTATTAAAAGACAATTGTTGTCATTTGTTTATTTGGTAGTTTAAAAATTACCACTTAAAGAACTCTTTGAAGAAATCTTTCGATGTGAATTTCATATAATAATTGAAAAAACACACCTTTTGTAAATAGAAAATGTTTAATAAAATCTTTAAGTTATCGCTATATTTTTTCTGAGCATCTTCAAATCAGCGCAAGATACTGTATGCAATTTTGTTGCATACAAGCTTTCGTGCAATTTATTGCATTTTATTTGTTTTTCGCACTTTTTTTTACTATCCCCCTCCCCCCCACAAAAGAAGGATTTGAAATTTGTTCCGGCCTAATTTCTTTGAATACTAAACTGAATATTTTATTATTTACTGAAGTTTTTTTCTTAATCGTGATTAATTCTTGTTTCTTTTGTTCCATTTCTAAACATTTATTTAATTCTAGAATAAGATCATTAAAATCAAATTCTTAGGTATGAAGCTTCTGGAAATCTCTTTTTTTATTGAAATAAACAATATCAATTTTGCAACCAATAATTTATGCCTCCATGCACTTAATATTTTCAAACTTTTTGTATATTATAAAATGAATTAATGGTTAATTTCTGATAGTTAAAACTATTGAAATTTTGAATTTTAAGATTAAAAATGGATTGAATTATTAATCTGGATTTCTACTTGAAATTTTATTTATTTTTTTGTGGATGAGCTAAAAGCAGTATCGGTGATATAATTGGTTTGAATCATGAAATTCAGCCGTGTTGATCAGAAATTAGAAAAATATCTTCCGAATGTTCAACTTGAGCGATTGCCTTATTTCGAGAAAATATTCGAGTGAAGACGGGATAATTTTAACACTGGGTTTATTTTTCCCGGGTAAAATTGAAACACAGGCATGTTTTTGGCGAATAGAGAATGGTTTTTTTTTATTGAAAACTGTTAATCTAGGGTTGCCATCCGTCCCACTTTTTTGTTGAATGTCCCGCCGTCTCTCTTTTTCCTCAAAATGTCCCGCTTTTTAGCTTAGCTTAGCTGGATTGACTACTCACATCCACTTTGAACTATGAAACCCGAAATGCTTCATCATGAATTTCTGTTTACAATAGTAAGGTTTATTTATTAATCATTAAATGATTCCATTATTGCTTCCACATTACTTTTAAAGCATTTCGAACTCCATTGTCGCAGGCGTGGCTCAGTAGAACGAATTCCACATCGCCAATGGTTGCTACTCCGTGATTGACCGAGGCCATCAGTTTTGTTCAAAGGTCACAAGAATGGTGCTTGGGATTAGCATATCATCCTCAATGCACAAAACAGATGCTCTCTCTTTGTACATCAATAACGGCGCCGGCCACGTCCTAGTAGTCAATGGATAGATTGGAAAAGGTAGAAAGGGATGAAAGATCAATTTCGTGCTTTAGGACCGAGGTCACCTCTGAATCCTAGCAAAATAATTTAAGATTGGAGGTTCGGGAGAAAAGGATATGAGTTGGATACACTTTTGACTAGTGAAGTGACAAACCAAATCCTATACATTGTACTATGCTTCTGTTCTTTACTAATGGCACTCAAGAATTATAAAAGGCATACTGTTTTTATACTATTAACTTCCAATATTGAAGAATCAAATGGGAAAAAATGAAATAAGGGTAAAAAAATGTGTAAGTAAACCAATGTAAACGGTATTTCTTTAATTTAACGAATTACAAATTAAATTTGAACATCATGTATATTTGTATCAGATAACCCTTTTTAAATTTTGTCAAAACTGATTTTACTTTATGAATATTTTAGCATTATTTATTTTATTTACATAGTATTCCGTTAGCGTTATATTACCAAAATAGTTAATTATTAGTTCTAGGTTAAGCAAAATTTCAAAGTTTTGGAATCCAGGATTTATGATCCCAACAAAATTGGAATTCTAATGAAACTGCAACTGTCTGTCGATATTTAACTTCCTGAAATACTCTTTAACGTCGATTAATTGTGGCCAATTTCGTGAATGAAAAAAGGTTTGTAGTTTTACAATAATGTATGTAACTACAATTAAGAAATATTACCTAAGGCCGTTAATCAGAAACTACACTATACGATAAACTCAAATCGATTAACCCGACGAAAATGAAAGTCAAAGTTTTTCATTTCCACTAAAACGCTAAAATTTTATCACTGTGAACTGTGAATTTTCAAATTCTAAGCTAACCTATAGCCTTTTCGCTTATTTTCCACTAGCACGGGCTCACTTTTTGCTCATGAACAAACAAAATCTTAACCCTGAACGACGCGTGTAATCGTCCCGGGCGGCGATTTTGTTTGATTATGAAGTTAGCTATTACCTCCGTGCCAGTGGAAAATATACGAAAACGCTATAAAAGATTTGAAACAAAAAATAAAAGTACTTAGCTTTGTGCTATCAGCTTTTCTAATGGTGAGCGTTCCGGGAGCGAAATTGTCCAATTCAGGGATCGGGAACCTAACAGGCAGGAATATCAAGGTTCGATAGTCCCTAATTCCTCCATCATTTCCTTGATGAAAATACAGTCCAGTTCCGTCAGGTTCCTTGTTGATGCAATGGCTTTTGCACGGTATCACGATTGTTCTTCAAGCTTCTGTCAAAAACGTCCTTCTTGTAGCGTTGACTTTCCTCAAAATGTCCCGCTTTTTCATGGAAAACTTTTACAAAGTTTAGTGACTCAAATGAAAAAAATCAAACTTTATCCTCAATTTCAATAAAATTCATTGGTTCAACACATAAAAACCCCAAAGTTACAGTAAGACTTTGATTCAGTTAAGCGTTCTTGGAGCAAGGTCAACCAATGCAATAAATTACTTTAAAAAAAAATATTATTTAAGTTGCTTCCAGATGATTATACATCGAAATTTTTCAACAGAATCTTTAGTTAAATTGCCTTTTTGTCATACACCACCTTGTTTGATTTGATTGTCCATAGTATACAATGATAGAAGTTTTCTTGTGTTTTCAAATTTTAAAAATAAATTTGAAATAACTATACGTGTTACTGCATAAAGGTTTTTAACGTGTTATCAAATCAGCCGTTTACATATAGGACTTAAATAACTCTCTCTAATAATGTGTTAATTTGCGAGAACCGTGGAAAATAACCAGCAAAAAACCGTGTTAATCGAAATCATGTAGGAAAAAACTGCAAAATCAATTCGCGTTAAAAAGACCTTAGTGTACTTTCTATGAACAACTTTGACTGGTGTTAAATGGTGTTAATTGTATTGCCATACGTCTAAGTATGGCAATACAGTTAAGCTTTTTTACGAGTTTCTAAAATCTCCCGCTTTTTTGTCGTGAACTATCCCGCTTTTATGTAAAAGTATCTGGCAAGCCTATGTTAATCATCATTAAAATTGTTTTACTTTGATAACGGTTCAAAATACATATATGAGGTTCTTGGAGTCAAAGGGGTAAAAGTGCATAAATGCTTATGAAAGACGTGAAATATCGCAGCAAACGTGCATTCGAAGGATGAATAAATGATTTATAAAAAAAAAAAGAAGTTAATTTCCTTTATTTTATTTAAAACTATTAAGATTAATTAAAAAAAAGAAGTTAATTTCAAGAAAACACATTTTTAATTTCATGTGTTCAGCCATTTCGCGTATATTTAACTAAAATTTATATTTCTCTACCAAACGTTAAAATAAAGGGAATCAAATTCTAAAAATCTGAAACAATCACCAATTCTAGACTTAATTCTGAAAACCCTCTGGGGGTTTATATGTAAGTACCTACGTCGAGGCAAATATAATCAAAGCTCATTTCCTTTTAACAACGTTCTAGAACAAACATTCAAAACAAGAAAAATGATTTTTTTTTTGTGGAGGAAAATAAAACTTATTTCAGTTTTTGAGAGCTGTACTCGTTCGATCTGAACTTATTTTTTATTCCTTCAGGTAGTTTTCTTTTTATTTGTTCACTAATATTATGAAAATGTCACCACAGTGAACTTAACAGATTCCCTTAGGGCCCAAGGGAAACCAACCTACGTTCCAGTGATAGGTGTCCAGTGACAGGTGATCTAACAGTAGTAAGAGATGTAGTCAATAAAAACGAATCTGTCCACGTGGACATCTAGGAGTGGGGTTTCCAAAATGTCCGCGCTTGTTCACGGAGGGTGGAGGGGGTATAAAATCTCATTTTTCTGACCACGTGGTGTCTGAAATAAAAGAACTTTTTTAAAATTTAAGTTGTAAATTACATGATTTCAAACAAATCCATATAGTTTGCGTAAATTTTCTTGTTTTATTTTATTTGTAAGCAATTTTAAAATATACTTTACGAAAGTTTTAGAAGTCTATAGAGAAAAAAAATGTTTAAAGTATTTCATATAACCAAATTCACTTCCATACTTGACTTTTTCAAAAGTGTCATTCTATTAAAAGAAAGATAAGGATCTTGGAACGAAAAATCCCAACTTTTTCGTTCCAGGATCCTTTTCTGAAGACCTCAAAAATTAAAACTCAAATTTTAAGAAGCATTTGATAGCAAACATTTGGACAATTTCAAAATGGTAATGTTTTAAAAAATCGGTTTAGTAGTAATATTTTATAACTTAAACAATAATTCGGGTCTTTATGATCCTTACCGGCTAATTGTTTGTTTTTTGCTGGGTGACTCTGGTCTCAAAATGAGAAATTGTAGAGCTTCTCATTTTAGGTGAAATCAGAAAACTAGAGACTATGACTGAGATAAGCGGAGAATCATCGTCAATGATCAAACAAATTTTACAGCCAATGATTGAATTTGTTGTAATTTGTGGCAATTTGTTAGAGAAAACTTGAAGGTTTAGATTAAAATGAGATAATCCGGTGCTCAGAGAGAGTGAAAATGTGCTAATTGTTGCAAATTGTTGCAATTTGGTAAGCAGTTGTGGAATTTGTATCATTACCACTCCAAATGCAAAGAATTCTTTCTCCACTGCAATCCCTCGCTAAAAAATCCAATCTCGATAAATGAAATTAAGAAAGGTGTTTTGAGCTTTTCTTGTACTTTCGAAAAATCAACTGTAAGTATGACGGAAATGAGGCTCAATATTATAAACAGTATAGAATTCTAAGGGATGTCCAGTTTGGGTGATATTCTGAATTTATTTTTTACTTTCATGAAGTATTCATGATTATTTAAAAAAATTTTTTTAGGTTTTATTTTGACACTTTACCATCATTATGGCATTCGTGTCTAATTTAAAATTGTATTTTGTCAGGAGTTTTCGTTAATTTTTTAATTACCTTTTTTTTAACAAATATTATGTAGCTTAATAACTCGAACCACACGACCTGAAAAAACTCTCACAAAAGTGAGAATGAATGTTGTAACTTTTTTAATTGAGTTTTGATTCCAGGTTTCGTTTTCCATTTTTCTGGGGTAAAAATGACGAAAACCCCCGTATGCTATCATGCTGGGCAAAAAATTTGAACCGGAAGCAAAGGATAGCTCTCCCACCCACAATTTTCAAATAAGTTGGTCACAGATGATGCATATGGTCCAGGCGAGGGGTGAAAAACCAACACCCGGTGGTGATGATGCGAGTTTTTTGCGGTTGTTTGTCTTTTTTTGGGGCCAAAAACTTTCCTCTTTAGCGCGCGCCATCAGCAAAAATTGGAAGGTGAGCCAATGGGAAGAAGAGGCAGTAAATCAAATTATTCTCGCCTTCTTCCGTTTCGGGTCACTTCTCCCTTTTGGCCCTTTGCTTTTCCTACGTTTTTCAGCAGTCAACTTGTTGTTTAGATGGGTTTCACTTTTCTCAGGGTCGCCAAGGCGTCCGTCGTCAATTTAAAACGGTTCCACGTTTGCGAAATTATACTTTCGGAATGAGTTGATGTTTCTTTTCCGTTAGGAAATTTCGGGGAAAATTTGAGGGGGAAAGGGGTCTAATTCTAGTCATCAGTCTCGGCAGCTGGTGGGTGCGAAATGGAAGAACTTTTCCTATCTAGTTTCGGGCGGGAGTACAGTTGTTGGACCGTCAGTGTCAGTCGTTAAGATTGCTCATCACCTCGTAAAACATGTCTGTCCCCCCTTCGAAATTCAAAACAACGGAAGTTTCCTGCTCAGGTTGGGCCGGGCAGTTATCGTTATTTTTATCATCCAAATTGTTGCGTTAAAGTGACAGCAAAACGGTTTCAGCGAAGATTTATACTGGCTCGAAGCATTCCGGGAAACTCTCAAAGAGGTGAGAGAATCATGCTGCGAAGCCAGAAGCCAGCAGCAATGGTCGCATTGAAATGAATCAACAACGACAAAAAATCAACCCGTAGGTACAACTTGCCCACAAGAAAAAAGAATGAATGAATGGATTCGGAATGAAAGGCCCAGACACTAATCGCAAATCTTCGTCCTCCCCCTACTCGCGGGAGGTGGAAAGTTCGGCCACTATTTTTAGTACGAAACAACGCCAGTGATCCAGGCTCAGGGGCACCGAGTTCATCATATGAATAGAGACATTCTCACACAGCTGGGCTCTGTTTTTCGGCTCAGATTAGGCACACAGGTCAACAAAAAGTCAGAAGAGGAAAAAAAAACTTCAAACCAAACGACGCACAACAATGGCATTATAAATCTTTCCCGTTGACGCGATTTTGCGATATTTTTGAACCTCTGCTAAGCCCAACTCAATTCAGGGGTCTCTAGCACTCAGCCTAAATACCTTCCATTTGGTCAGCGCCATTCAACAAAACCAGTCATTCAGTCCATGTTTTTAGTTGCGTCAAAGGGAATCTCGCTGCTGCTGGTTTCAACTTTGTTGACGGACTAAATCACCTTTTTCGGAATCGGGTTTTGACATTTTGGTGCATTCCCAGTCGCAACGCACAGTCAAAACGATAGATGACAGATGGATTTTCGATGGAGGAAAAATAAAAACCATCGAAAAATGTAGTCACTTTCACCTGACACCCTCACTCGCTAAGCCTTGACTTCAGACAATCAGACATATGTTTGTAGCTAAGTGGTTCTACGTGTGTGATCAAAGTTGTTTTGACCCTGATACTTAACGAGCAATCTCTAAGCTGACACTGGCAATTGTCAACCGAAATACGTAACTGTCAAATCAAGGGGTATTAGATGAAGTTGAGTTTTGCAAGAATGGTCAAATCACAGGTTGGTTCAGTGATGTTTCTTTGGGAATGCAGAAACCGTATAGGTTTTATCATTCGTTTTACAGATACCGTTTTATTTGGTTAGAAAAACTTAAATAAAAGCGATAAAAGAACGAAAGTCTCCTACATCTTCGAATTTCAATATATAAAAGATTTGGAAGGGGGCGAAATGCGAAGTTTTCGCATTTCGCATTCGCCCAACCTAAACTTAGTCTGGTAGCCTGCTATAAAACTTAAAATGTTACATGGGGTATCTAGATGAGGCTGAAAAACAAAATCTTCTTCTACCTATATAAAAATAAATATTTGCTGTCTGTCTGTTCTAACCGATTTATGTGAAATTTTTGGGATCGGAAATGATTTCTAGAATACTTTCAAACTAATCCGACTTGAAGGAGGGGGGGGGGGGGGGTCCCATAGAAAATTAATTTAAATATGACACAATTTGTACATTTTCCGAAAACTACTGAACCTGTCAACAAAAAATTTTGTGTGTAACCGTTTTCAAGGCCGGAAATGATTTTAACCTTCCAAAGCCGTTCGCTAAATATCCGTTTCCTGGAAATATGCGTTGTAATTTGATTTCGTTCTCCTGGCTGTAAATGTTAACAGATTTTGATGATATTATATTCATTGTGTAGGTAATTTATTCTAATTACTCAACATTTCAAAATAAAGTCGATATGTATTACCAGGATTTCAGAAACTGGTTCAGAAAGTTAAAAGTCCGAAAAATCAATTTTATTTTTAAAATACTCATAACTTCTGACAGCTTTTCTGTATTTAATTATTTCATTGATATTTGAAATTGTCAAGAATCCATCTATCCGACAATGTATAAATATGTTGGGGTCCAATGAAAGTTTTTACCGCTATGACAGATCTTCCGGTAGAAAAAAGTCTTACTTTAAAAAAACGACATCCAGTTTTTGCTTTGCTTAGCTGTATTTCATTTCTCAATGAACCGATTTTAAAAACTCAAATTTTAGTTTTTTGGCGTTAATTTGATCATTATTTTCATAGAACATACTTGGTCTGTCAAAACTACCAGTTCATCAGTATATTGGAATGATGATTAAGATGTTTGAAATGTGCGCTTCGGGTCATATTGACCCGAACGGCTTTGGAGGGTTAATAATACTTTCAATCCTCTCCAAATCCAAAAAGATGAGGCTGCCATACAAAATTAACATAAATCTGACAAAATTCCCAGAAAAATTGGAAACTAGTGAACCGATCAACGTGAAATTTGGTGGGTAGCCGTTTTAACGACCGGAAATAGTTTTTAAAATACTATCAAAACTATTCCAATTCTAAAAGCATTGGCTCCCATACCAAATTTACAAATATTGACGAAAGTTTAACAATCCTTGAAGGATGTTTGTATAAAATTGATAAACGAAAACGTTTGACATATTTAGATGATTTATTGAGTTGACAATTAAGTTTCTACTAAACAAGATCATATAATGTATTGATAGACGTTTCCCATTTTAATGTAAAGGCTCTTTTATTCAATTAATGTAAAATATATATTATAAACAAATCCAATGTCTTAATGTTTCCATAAAGTTGGGTCTTTTTTTGAAAATGTAAAAATTTGCTTGTCTCTGAATACTCCTCCCGCTTCCTAAAAGGGCCTTTTTATTTCAAAGGTTTACATTTTATATTGAAGATCGCTCCTATTTTCTTCTAAAGTGTGACTCCTTCAATCTTCAAACCTTCAAGTTTTGTTGAGACTTAAGACAACCTAGAAGCTCATATGCCATGAAAAATAGTTTACTTCTGGATAATTTTGAATTTTAATTAAAAATGAAGTTTATTTTCATTAGAATAGTTTTAACAAACTTATTTTTCACCAAGGAAGGACTAGCAGAGTACAACAGATCAACTAAATGGGGCTAGAACAAGCTTTCCAGATTTCTCTTTCTGGACGTACCCAAACTGGGCAAACCCCGGCTTTTTTTTCTCAAAAAATTGGCAAAATCCTAACATTAAAAGTCGAACAATTTCTGACAAATCTATGAAAATTATTTTCTTATACAAACACATCATAATTTTAAAAAATGTACGAAAGTTAATTTTGATGAAACAAGCTGAATTTTTTTTGTCAATATCAGGTTTTGGTTTGGATTTTGCTTACACAGTGGATGAATCATGGCAAAATGCGGGCTTTTACTTTCAAAACCCGGGCTACCGGGCTGGACTTTTCCCAATTTTTACTTTGAAAAACCGGGAAAGTTCGTCAAGGAACACGTCGATATACGGCTCGAGTACTGGAAAACATTGTTGTGGGCCGACGAATCCAAATTCGAGCTATTCAACCGGAAGAAGCGAGATCATATGTGGCGCAAGTCGGGTGAGGAACTCCAAGATCGCCATATCCAAGGAACAGGCAAGCACAGAGGAGGTAACGTGATGGTGTGGGGGTGCTTTTCTTGGGGTGGGGTGGGCAATTTGGTAAAAATTGACGGAATCATGACAGCTGAGTCATATTGCAATATCCTGCGGGAAAACCTCGAGGTATCCCTCATTGAGACGGGCCTCGAAGAGCGCTTCGTTTTACAGCTGAATAACGATCCAAAGCATACGGCCCCCTATCTGATGAAGTCATTTTTCCGTTCCTGCCGCATCAAACCCCTTGAATGGCCCCCACAAAGTCCTGATCTGAACCCCATCGAAAATCTGTTGGCCATCCTAGATGCTCTGATTGATAAGAATGCATGCGTGTGAGGAACTCGACCCACAGCACTTGCACAACCTTGTTGAAAGTATACCGAAGTACTTGCAGGAGGTGTTGAAGGCCGAAGGAGGCCATACCCATTATTAAATCGTTCTTGTTTGCCTTCAGTTTGAATCAATTTGAAGCTGTACCGATCTGGACACTTTATTTTGCCCCTGTTTTTTGGAATATTAACTGTTTTTTTCTACCATTAAAACTTTTTTTTTACTAGCGCAACATAAACAAAAATTGAAAGGAACATAATAAACAATATTTAAAAAATGATTACGATGTGTTTTCGTTGAATTTTAACCAGAAAAATAAAACAAACAGAAAAAAAATAATTTGGACACTTTATTTTGCCCCTCACTGTAAGTTATATAAAATCTGAGAAATTGCAAATTGACAAAAGGTACTAAAAACAACTACCTTAGAAATTTCGTCAAAAATTCTGTGTTTCGTATTTTGAAAATCTAAAAGTGCAAAAATATGCCAAATAACGTTAACCTTCTTATCATCTTTTTCAAAATTTATCTGATGTGACTTATACAATTTTGACGATTCAATAATTGAAAAGTATTCAGTCAGGAATGTCATATTGACACTCTAGGGACTGTAACGGGTAAACATTTCAGGAAAGGATGAGCGTCGAAAAGACGACCTTTTTTAAGGGAGAAAAGATTGATAAAACTTTCACTGAATTCAACATAAGTTACCATTTAAGGTTGCAATTTTTCTACGTTTTTCAAATATAAGGTGTTCCTGATGACCTTAATACATTTCGTTTTGGATGAGAAAAATAAAATGCGAGAGTGGACTGCTGAAATTAGGTATACGGCTTGAAGAGCTCTGAATTTTTCACATTGGCCACAATCAAGATTGACATAAAAAGCTCTGTCTTTTGGCGAAATAAAATTCTGAATTTCTGTGATGTTTTTCAAAAATTCTGTGATGGTTTTCTGTGACGCTTTTTCTTCAAGTTGCATTGAGAATTCTTGAAAAATTGAGTCTTTTTTTAACATTTTACTTGTGAAAAAAAAGAGTAAACCTTACTAATCTCATCAAATTTTTCCCAATCTGAACTTAGATATCCGAAATTTATATTGACATTAAAAATTTAAATTTTAAAACATGTACAAAATTTAAAAAAATCTGTGATATCTGTGAATCTGTGATATCTGTGAATATTCCCAAAATTCAGTGTTCTGTGATGAAAATATGCTCAAAATTCTGTGAAATCACGGATTTTTCTGTGATTTCGGAATCGGTGGCCACAATAAGTGACGCATATTGCATGAAAAAAGCTTAAATATTCATTTTTGGCTCGGTTTTGTTCACTGACAAATTTGCTTTGCTCAATATGTTATCTTCACATCAAATTTGAGTATTATTTTGTCCTTCATTCCAGCCTAATTTTCAGAAATAAGAACTGCTGGAAAAATCAATAAAATCAATTGCCTCAAAAACAGCCCAAAATGTCTATAAAATGACATTTAATAATAAGACATTTAATAAATCTTTCCAATACGTCGTTTTCCTCAAAATGAGCAGCATTTTTCATAATTAAGGCAAAACTATACTAAATAACTCTAAGGTTCTTTAAATTACAGTAAAATTATGATTCAGTTAAACATTCTTGGAGCACGTTCAACAAATGCTATGTAAATTACTTTGATAGGAAAAAAAATCGTTGAAGTTGCTTCCAAGTGATTATAGATATATATTTTTTTGCCGGAACTCTCATTAAATTGCCTTATATTATACATATTTTTTTTCGACTGAATTGTCTAAAGAAAGATTACCAAAATTTAAAAAAAAAAATTATTTTTTATCGTATCCGGGCTTGACAAATCTGGGCTATTATATCTAGAAACCTTGCAAAATCCAGACGTTTGATTTCAAATTGTCGACCAAAAATACGGGCAATATCCGTTCAAACTGAGTCGTGACCCAGGAACTACTCAAAAAAAAAATACTTGAAAACTTTTTTTCATCATAGTTTATCAGTAGGCTCTAAATCATATATAAAGCTTCAAACTTTCTCAAACGGTTTCGTTTTGGACGATAAATTAAAAAAAAATTCAACACAATTTGTTTTTTTGGTTTGATTTGAAAAATAAAGTGAATAAATCCTGGCAAAAAAACGGGATTTTTCAATGAAATCCCGGCAATCAGGTCAGATTGGACTATTCCCAAATTTTGAATTAAATGAACGGGCAAATCCAAATAAAACCACGCAACCTGGCAACTTTAGCCTAAAGTATACAAAAATTGAAGTTTTCTAGAGTTTTCAAATTTTAAGAATAATTTTGAAATATTAGCGTCATAATACAAAGATTTTTAACGCAATATCAAATCCGTCGTTGCAAGTAAGACTTGAAATATTTTCTCTAAAATAACGTGTTAATTCGTAAGAACCTTGGAAAAAAATCTGACTTACGGCAAAAAACCGAGTAAATCGAAGCCATGTAAGAAAAACTGTGCAAAATCAATCCGCGAAAAAAACCTTTGTGTACTTTCTATGATCAATTTTGGCTGATGGTATACTCCTACGTTTGGCTATCCAAGTTGGCTTATTTAAGTGTTACACTTTTTTGGTTGTGTACCGCTTTTTCGTAAAATGTCCCGCTTTTTTTTAGATTATTTCACAAGCCTTTTTTAACCAGGAAAAGGTTAGTTTCTGGAAAAAATAAAAATAACTAAATTGTTTAAAAACACGTCTTATTAAAAGGCTCTGGTATAAATACTTGAGTAATTTTAGCCAAAACTGATATCTGAGGTCATAATCAAAGATATGCTATATTTAACAAAATCTAATTTTTGGTAAAAACTACGAACGCTTCATAGATAAGGACCTAGGCTAGGAATATTCTTATATCTATTCAAATCTATCACTTTTTACGACATAAAAACCTGATTTTATCTTTTTGTTTTCAAAATCTTATCATTTACCTTGAAAACGGCTGTCAGTTTTCATTTGTGAACATTTCCTTATGTAATTAAATTGTGTTTTTTGGAAGACGCAAATACGGTTTGCTTTAGCCCAAAAGCCAAAAATCCGTATTTTATTTTGAGAAAAAAAATTGTTAGAAAATTCCTATGTATATGCAAAACCTAGCAAAAAATATAATTGCATTCTACTAGACTTATCTATAGATTCTGCTCAAAGAACTGAATTTCAAAAGCTTAGACAGAAAACAACAGTTAACATCTGCTGAAAGTTGTTCTCCAAAGCCCAAAAAAATATTTATCAGGAGAGTAATGGCACATATTTTTACCCTTTGTAGTTATACGAATATGAAATCGAAACTTATTCGAATTTCTTAAGTAACTATTAGTTAAAAGTTTAATGAAATGATTTTGGCTCTTAGAGTTTACAAATTTTCTGCCACTTGTTTTAAATTTTAATTTTATCAAACTCATCAAAATAAATTATCTACAGTTAAAAAAAATCCTAAAGTTCTATATCAAAATGAAATTTCGTGATGATAATTTCAAAACAAAGGTATTAAAATTGCATCATGTGTAATCAGAATTTTTATCGAGGAAACATTGTTATAGTTATTTAAATCTTCAGAGTTAACAGGCTACACAAGAAATTCATACAAAATAATTATTCTGGCTATCAGAGTTATCAACTCGTTTGCCAATTTCAAAATACAGTTTAAAAAAACCTTAAGTTGTTGTAGAAAATGCAATTTTCTTATTTAAATCTTGAGAGTTTACATTTCAACACAAGAAATTGAAACAAAATCTAGACTTGAGATTCTTTAACATGAAATATGTAACGTGGAATCTCCCAATCGTGATATTTTTTTTCAAATTTTGAATCACATTTATCGATTTGCAGTTAATTTTTTACAATTATATCAATCTTATCATCACATCTTCTTGAATATAATTCGATGGAATCATTTCTCAATGTAATTAAGTTATATCTTAAAATTTAAGTTTAAATACCAACAATTTTTGAAGGAACGATTATAAAAGCTTAAACATATTTGTAATAATTTTTAAGCAACGCATTGTCAAAAGTGACCGAGCCCGCCTATCTGGAAATATTTAAAAAAAACAGACCTGCAAGAAACAGATGATTGTCGATTTGTTTATGTTTCTGAATTTCATCACGAATCAGGGAATGATAAGTTTTAAAAGATTATGGTTTCAATAGAGGATTTAGTTCTACATATGTGTATTAAATGCTGGTATTTCGTGAAAATCATCAATTGGATGCTTATTTTTGCTAATAGAATTAAAATTATGTCTTTATCAGATCTTCTATTTTAGATTTGAGACAAAATCAAATGTTATTTCTACTCAAAAATTGTGTATTGATTGATATTAAAAAAAGAAAAATTCAATTTTAATTCAACCTATTTGATATTCAAATTGTGAATAATTCAGGAATATTCAGCTAAACAAAAATAATCATTTATGTTTCCTTTTTTCTTTACAGGTAAATATTTTCCAACGATCAGTGATGTCCAGAACAATAAAGGTATCCCTATAAAATACATATCATGAGAGATGTCATCGAAACTCATCCCAGAGTTTTGAACACATTTTTTAGTTTAAAATGATCAAATCAGAAAAATGGAAATAAAAAAAAAGTCCGAAAGTCATGGAAAATGACCATTTTTATGACTGCAATGAGTCAAAAGTATAGATGAGCCAAAAATAACAACCTGCTCTTCCCCTGATTCTGTACCCCACTTAAAGCACCTCCCGGGGAAAATGGCACCCACAATAAAACCGTGTTGGTTTTCCATCTAGAAAGCGAAATAATTCTAAGTGGCGTTGGTTCCCTTCCACCGATTCCTTCACTTTCCTTCTCAAATCGCCTCAATCTATTTGGGAGGATTCTGAATTGGACAAGGGAACGATGAATGTGTAGAACAGCAAACCAGCAGAACCACAATGACCGGTCGTAAAAATTTTCGCCAACTTTTATGACTCAACAACTGAGTTGGTAGCCGGGAGCAGCTTGCTTCCTGAGACCGGGAAGACTGGTCAGGGCAGTAAGGGGGGATGATGATCATTCATATTGTGCTCCCCAACACTCATAATGTCTCTTTCAGCCAAAAACTAATGATTTAACGAGGCACTAAGATGTCACTTTTGACAAAATAAGCATAAATTTGACAGACGCTGAGTGTTTGGTAAAGTTTTTTTTTCCTTCAATTTCACCATACGTATGAACTGAATAAATATATCAAAATCTAACGTTGTAACTTAACTGCAATGAATCCTACAATGCAGATGAAGTTTCAGAACAATAATTAAAAGAACTAAAGCAAATGATTAACTTTGATGGCGGTCCTCAAGAGACGAGCAGAGGATAAAAACAATGATTCTACTTCTGCAGTGCTCAATTTTCAACAGTTTTTCACACCCACACAAAGCGAGCGCCTTGAATCAGAAAAACCATCTTCGCATATTAATGCATCCTTCCTTCCAAGCTATCTTTAGCTCACTGCGCCATAAGTTGAGCTGGAACAGAAGAGTTGTGAAGCTGTTCATCATAAAGTCTGCGATTATAACTCTAATAAATTTTATTGCCAGCGCCATGAGTAGGAAAGCAAAAAAAAAAAACGAAGCGAAAAAAGCGAACATTAATTCAACCGGGTCTCATTTTCTTCATCACTTCTGTTTCGGGAGCACTTGAGAATAGAACAAACTGTGCTGGGCGTTAGGAAGGAACCGAAGCGAGTAATAAGCTGCCACTGGAATAAATGTTTTTCCGTCCATTGTTTCAGCTTTAAGTTGTTGAAAAAATGGACTGAGTAAGAAAGACAGAAAGACAGAAAGACAGAATGACAGAAAGACAGAAAGACAGAAAGACAGAAAGACAGAAAGACAGAAAGACAGAAAGACAGAAAGACAGAAAGACAGAAAGACAGAAAGACAGAAAGACAGAAAGACAGAAAGACAGAAAGACAGAAAGACAGAAAGACAGAAAGACAGAAAGACAGAAAGACAGAAAGACAGAAAGACAGAAAGACAGAAAGACAGAAAGACAGAAAGACAGAAAGACAGAAAGACAGAAAGACAGAAAGACAGAAAGACAGAAAGACAGAAAGACAGAAAGACAGAAAGACAGAAAGACAGAAAGACAGAAAGACAGAAAGACAGAAAGACAGAAAGACAGAAAGACAGAAAGACAGAAAGACAGAAAGACAGAAAGACAGAAAGACAGAAAGACAGAAAGACAGAAAGACAGAAAGACAGAAAGACAGAAAGACAGAAAGACAGAAAGACAGAAAGACAGAAAGACAGAAAGACAGAAAGACAGAAAGACAGAAAGACAGAAAGACAGAAAGACAGAAAGACAGAAAGACAGAAAGACAGAAAGACAGAAAGACAGAAAGACAGAAAGACAGAAAGACAGAAAGACAGAAAGACAGAAAGACAGAAAGACAGAAAGACAGAAAGACAGAAAGACAGAAAGACAGAAAGACAGAAAGACAGAAAGACAGAAAGACAGAAAGACAGAAAGACAGAAAGACAGAAAGACAGAAAGACAGAAAGACAGAAAGACAGAAAGACAGAAAGACAGAAAGACAGAAAGACAGAAAGACAGAAAGACAGAAAGACAGAAAGACAGAAAGACAGAAAGACAGAAAGACAGAAAGACAGAAAGACAGAAAGACAGAAAGACAGAAAGACAGAAAGACAGAAAGACAGAAAGACAGAAAGACAGAAAGACAGAAAGACAGAAAGACAGAAAGACAGAAAGACAGAAAGACAGAAAGACAGAAAGACAGAAAGACAGAAAGACAGAAAGACAGAAAGACAGAAAGACAGAAAGACAGAAAGACAGAAAGACAGAAAGACAGAAAGACAGAAAGACAGAAAGACAGAAAGACAGAAAGACAGAAAGACAGAAAGACAGAAAGACAGAAAGACAGAAAGACAGAAAGACAGAAAGACAGAAAGACAGAAAGACAGAAAGACAGAAAGACAGAAAGACAGAAAGACAGAAAGACAGAAAGACAGAAAGACAGAAAGACAGAAAGACAGAAAGACAGAAAGACAGAAAGACAGAAAGACAGAAAGACAGAAAGACAGAAAGCCAGAAAGACAGAAAGACAGAAAGACAGAAAGACAGAAAGACAGAAAGACAGAAAGACAGAAAGACAGAAAGACAGAAAGACAGAAAGACAGAAAGACAGAAAGACAGAAAGACAGAAAGACAGAAAGACAGAAAGACAGAAAAACAGAAAAACAGAAAGACAGAAAGACAGAAAGACAGAAAAACAGAAAGACAGAAAGACAGAAAGACAGAAAGACAGAAAGACAGAAAGACAGAAAGACAGAAAGGCAGAAAGACAGAAAGACAGAAAGACAGAAAGACAGAAAGACAGAAAGACAGAAAGACAGAAAGACAGAAAGACAGAAAGACAGAAAGACAGAAAGACAGAAAGACAGAAAGACAGAAAGACAGAAAGACAGAAAGACAGAAAGACAGAAAGACAGAAAGACAGAAAGACAGAAAGACAGAAAGACAGAAAGACAGAAAGACAGAAAGACAGAAAGACAGAAAGACAGAAAGACAGAAAGACAGAAAGACAGAAAGACAGAAAGACAGAAAGACAGAAAGACAGAAAGACAGAAAGACAGAAAGATAGAAAGACAGAAAGATAGAAAGACAGAAAGACAGAAAGACAGAAAGACAGAAAGACAGAAAGACAGAAATACAGACAGACAGAAAGACAGAAAGACAGAAAGACAGAAAGACAGAAAGACAGAAAGACAGAAAGACAGAAAGACAGAAAGACAGAAAGACAGAAAGACAGAAAGACAGAAAGACAGAAAGACAGAAAGACAGAAAGACAGAAAGACAGAAAGACAGAAAGACAGAAAGACAGAAAGACAGAAAGACAGAAAGACAGAAAGACAGAAAGACAGAAAGACAGAAAGACAGAAAGACAGAAAGACAGAAAGACAGAAAGACAGAAAGACAGAAAGACAGAAAGACAGAAAGACAGAAAGACAGAAAGACAGAAAGACAGAAAGACAGAAAGACAGAAAGACAGAAAAACAGAAAGACAGAAAGACAGAAAAACAGAAAAACAAAAAGACAGACGGTCTTCACGACGGTGTATCAGACATCAGACATCTGACATCGGACATCAGACATCAGACATCGGAAATCAGACATCAGACATCGGACATCAAACATCAGACATCAGACATCAGATATCAGACATCAGACATCAGACATCAGACATCAGACTTCAGACATCAGACATCAGACAGCAAACATCAGACATCAAACATCAGACATCAGACATAAGACACCAGACATCAGACATAAGACATTAGACATAAGACATTAGACATCAGACATCAAATGTCAGTAATCAGACATCAGACATCAGACACCAGACATCAGACATCAGACATCAGACATCAGACATCAGTCATCAGACATCAGACATCAGACATCAGACATCAGACATCAGATATCAGACATCAGACATCAGACATCAGACATCAGACATCAGACATCAGACATCAGACATCATATATCAGACATCAGACATCAGGCATCAGACATCACACATCAGACATCAGACATCAGGCATCAAACAATAGATATCAGATAACAGTTAACAGACATCGACCTTTAAACTTGTGATGCCAGATATTAGTTTCATGAAATGTTCGATAGGTTTTCACATTGAAGACCACTTGAAAAATTCAGCTGAGGTTTTTAACAGGTTCTGATAAAAATGACCTCAAAATAACTTCTTTTTTTTAGAATCCGCCTCCTGATTCAACAGAAATGGTGTGAACAGAGAATGACAATTAAATTTTAATTAAGAGATTTATCATACTTCAACGCCTCATTAGAGTAATTAGTGGAATCTCACGCTACACATAAAAATATTCCAACTACAATATATGCTTTTCGCTCAATTCCATACCTTCATTGGTAAGTTTCTTGTGAAAAAAACTAAAGCATAACCTGCACACAATTTTTCAAACACATTTTTGCGACAAGCACCACATAACTTTTTTCCTCCGTGATTCTTTCCTTCCAATAAGGAAGAGCAAAAACCATGGTCCATTCCCAGACTCAGGTGTCGTGTAAGAGGAGCATAATGGGTGTAATTTTAAATTTTTACCACCACATTTTGTCATCCTTGTTGTCGTCGCCGTAGCGCGATTTGTACGGTGAATTTTCCCGTACATACTTTTGACAACCATTTAAAAGCTTAATAGCTTTCTCTTTGATGGGCTTTTTGGAACTTTTTCATTAAACTCGTAGCCGGGTTGTTTTTTCCTCGCTCTTCCTGTTCTGGGGTCCATTGAAGGCGGATGACAAACTGAAGCTTTCCGGAGTTGTTTTACAGTCCGGGGACAACAACAACCTACCAAATGAATCGTAAATCTTGGAGACCGAGCGAAATTATCCTTCCAAATGAGACACCCATGGCAAAAAGGTTGATCTTCTGCCCAAAATTGAAAGTTGGTACCAATGCTGGAGGAAACGCAATTTTCAACGTTCCCAGTCTACATCTAAATTTATGTAACAATCAACTGTGGTTAGCAGTACATTACACATTGCTCATTTACCCGGGCTTCTCCCTCGAGATGGCGAGGTGGACATTCAACTCGGTGTAGTTCTAATAAAATCTAACACCATCTGGTACAAGTCCATTTCGATAGCGGAGTTTCGAGCGGTGGGCACTTTCAATTTTACTTAAACTCTGATTACGATACATAAAAATTTAATGAATATAATAACAAAAGTCATGAAACTATAAAAAAAATATTACAAAAACACAATAATTATCTGGAACATGAAAAAATGTATAAATTTTAATTAAGAATTGTTTCTGGAAATTTGTAACATTTGTATTCATTTTGTAATTTTGAATTTTTTTATTATTATAATTGTAAAAGTTGATTTTGAAACTTTACCAGGTTGTCACCAGGTGGCATATTTATTCTACTCTCGCTTCTTGAGAAGGAAAATGATATGAGGAAAATATTAACAATTATTGGAAACATCAAAGAAAGTGGATATCAAAATAGCACAGGAATGGAGATCCATGTTACCGATTTTATACACGCAAGAAACAGCAATTTAAAAAAAATGGGAGACAAAGTACAACCGTGTACGTCTCGGTGGTCGAGTGGTTAGCGTGGTAAGACGGTAATCGCTGGTCCGCTGATGACATGGGTTCGATTCCCATCTCGGTACTGGGTGTTTAATGTTAATCTTAAGTTGTCCATGTCATTTATTCAGTAAAGTATAAAAAAAAAACTTTCAAATTATTTTAAATATTGTAGTCTAATGTTATGAATGAATTGAGAACGATTGAATAACTTCAACAAGATACCAAAGACTAAAAATAATTCGCAATAATAAATAAAACACGTAAAAGAATAAAAAACAAGTTATAACACTGGAACAAACATCTTTTATTTTGTCACCCCCCTTCGACTTTATCCGAAAATCTCGAAGAGGGGAGTAAAAAAGTTTTGATTATTTTTGGCAAAGTT
Organism: Uranotaenia lowii; assembly: GCF_029784155.1. Lineage (NCBI taxonomy): Eukaryota > Metazoa > Arthropoda > Insecta > Diptera > Culicidae > Uranotaenia > Uranotaenia lowii. Next base: position 365,418,187 of record NC_073692.1, on the reverse strand, counting down.
TGATGAATTCTTCGGAAATTCAAACAGTTGAAAGAGTGAAAGTCAAAATGTAAAAGATTAGAATTTTTTCACTTTTAGATTTTTTTTAAATAATTGATCGTAAATAACTCGATTACTTATTTTGTATGATTTGAATTGTATGCAAGTTAATTGCATGCAAGCTTTTGTCTAAATTGTTCAAATTTACAGAAAATTTAGATGCTTTGTTATTAACCACCATTTCAACAAGTTAACCAAAAAACGACACAAATAAGACCAAAAATAGATATTTTTTAAAATTAGACACAAACCAAGAATTGGGAAATTCTTTAACATTGAAATTATAATAAATCAGATTAAACAAAATCTTACTGCACTTGAACATTGAAAACATGAAAATATATAAAAATACAATACTGAAATAAGCCCATACTTTGAATCTCATAAAAATTGAGTTATATTAAAATGAGACGAACCAAGCTAAGTTAAAAATCTATAAATCTAATATATAGAAAACCATTAATGAAGTGTTAAGAAAACTAAGACATGACACAAGAATGAGCAAATTCAATAAAGGGGCTTGTGATATAGCTCAGTTGGCTAGTCAGTTGCCTCCTGAGCCGATGTCCATGAGTTCGAGCCCAAGAGTAAACATCGATCACGGATAAGTTTTTCAATGGCTGTCCGCCAACTGCATCGTTGATATAAGTCGCGAATGACATAAATATGTTAAAACAACTTTAATCGAAACAAAAAAACCTACGAGAAATTTGAATTCGAAACGTTAAAAACGATTCGTTTTATAAAAGAAATTCTAATGCTAAGAGAGACAAATTTATAAGAAATCAGTAAAATATCGCATTTCTCAAATTTATTTGCAGACCCTGAAAGCGTGTGTTTAATTTTTAAAATTGACTTAAAGGAAGAAATAAATCATTCTATTCATTCTTCTTCAATTCAATTCGTATTCAATAAAGTTATTTGTAGTTTTCAATATATTTGGTAGAAAAATGGATTCAATAACCCTATGATCTCAAATTGCTGTAAATCAGAATTCGATGAATATTTTTGATGTACTAATTAACATATTTCTAAAATTTAGTATTCGTATTTTGAAAATATTATTCAATGTCAATAGAAAAAATGATCAGTTGATTAAAAAAAAGTAATCTTATCCATTTCAACAGATAACGAGAAACAGAATAAAATAAGGAAGTTTGTACAAAAAAAATTGAAGCATGAAATTTCATTCCGTAAACTGGGGGAACATTGATCACTTTTGTATTTCATTTTCGAATATTTTAAAAGGGGCTGCTTTTTTGTAACACTTACACTTTTTAAAATACTAACTGAGCTAAGGAGTTTAAAGCAATGATCATTGAAAGTAGAATATTGAAACGACGATGGTGGCTGTAATTATCCGAAAAGGGTAGGCTATAACTAAATGTTTGTTACTAAATCAGATTTCATGTTTCGAAGTAACTTTGATAACAATGGTTTTTACGTATCTCAACATCTTCAAAATTATTGATTTAATGCCAATTAGCACAGCAGGTTTCAAACATCAATTACAGTTATTTTTGTTTTGACCCAATTGATTTTTTTACGTTTTCTTTCAAAAACAAAAATATGTTGCTTCATGCATTTAGGGGCAAACTTTTATTCTCAGATTTAGTTAATGATGATTATTTGCAAAAATTTCATGTTGATCAAATTTACCCCGGTGATCAAAGCTCGCACAATTTACGGTACCATGAAAAGTGTTGTTTGAAACACTGCACGTTCGAAAATTTGGTATACAGTGAAGATTACTTTTAAAACGATTTTGAAAAAAGAGAAAGGCAATTGATTGAAACAACAAAACATTTCAACAAAACCTTCTTTAGCGCACTTTTTGTGAGATCAATTGAAGATAGACATAACAGTTTCTAGGATCCACCGAAAATGAAAAGAAAATTGAGAACATTCAACCCACAAGATATTCACCTTCAGCTTTAGCTGGAAATCAGAAAACATTATTACTATAATTTTTGCCCCTGGAGGAAGACATTACATTAAGCATGGGGTGGCTGGTAAAAAAAATTGCTTTTTAAAATTTATAGTAACAAATTTTGACATTTTTTTTTGTTTGATTGATTATAGAAAAGGTCCATTAAATATAATTAGACAGCAATGTTATGAAAATAGTGTCTCGATTCACCCCATTTTGCGGTACCATGCCAGTTGAATGAACATAATTAACGATTGGATGAACATTATTTATGAGAAAAATTAAAGGCTCAACGTAGGTTTCTGGGTCAGCTAGTTAATTTTTTTAAAGTAGTGTTTTGGAAAATCGCTGTTATTTCTTTAGAAATTTTAAATTCTAACAATTGTTTTTATCTCAATCATTCATAAACATCTTCCTGCACTCAGTTAATAAGATTTGGAAGATTTTGCATAGTCGTATAAATATGAATTAAGATTTTCTACAATTACACTAGTTTGCGAAAAGTTAAAAAAACGCGAACTTTATTGGCTAACCTCAAAATTAAGGGCCTAAGTTGCATTTTGGCCGAAAAATATCCTCTTAAATGCAATGAGTACTTTTGATGCATTGTATTTTATACGACAATATTCGGCTTAAATACAATCTTTTAATCGCAATAACTTTTTTGTTTTTGGTTCAATCGGGTTCCAATCTTCGAGTTATCAATGAAAACCCAGTATTTTTCGCATCTCTCGAGCAAAATACCTTAAAATCTCATTCACGCTTGAGACTCAAGCAACCCCTCCTCAGATCATTCTGAAATTTGGCATGTGACCTTCTGGTAATCTTATAATTAATTTTGACTTAAAGCGAGTGAGATTTACTATGTTTAATTCTTCCTAAACTACGATAAGTACGCCGCGGTTCGTAGAATTATTCAAAAATGCAAAAAATACTGTTATGGTAAAGTTACCTCAGCATCTTCAATTTTCAACCAATTTTGATAAATAACCACTTGAAATTTTTGTTTTTCATTGACATTTAAGGGCATTAGAAAATCATATTTTTTAAATGTTAGTATCGAGTCTTAAACTTTCGCTGGAACAAATCAATATCAATAATACTGTTGATCAGACGCAAAAATAGTTTTCGGATGATCGATAGAAAGTTTATTCGTCTTTAATATGCGAAAAAGGGATTGTAAAGTAAATTAATGTTACTCAGTCAGAGATATTTGAATATGAGTATAAGTGCATTTTTAATTTTATAAACTGTGACTGGTGAGTACCTTGACTCAAACATTCAGTCAGCGAAACTTTTTTTTTTTTTCGTAGAGGAATGAATCCAACTGTAAGTTAAAATTTCAGGGACTAGACAAGATGAAAATTAATGTTGAAAAACATGTGAAAAAAATTCGCCTTGTCTCCCGGTAGGACTTGAACCCACATCTTGCGCCTCTCCGGGGCCCATGTATTAACATTCCACTACAGGATATCGACACTCGACCAGTATAACTTTCATACGCCAGGTTGTCTCCTGTAGTAGAATGTTAATACATGGGCCCCGGAGAGGCGCAAGATGTGGGTTCAAGTCCTACCGGGAGACAAGGCGATTTTTTTCACATATTTTTCAACATTAATTTTCATCTAGTCTAGTCCCTGAAATTTCATCTTACAGTTGGATTAATTCCTCTACAAAAAAGTACATTTTTAATTTTATCAAAATTTCATATTTGGCGCATAATTCAAAAACTAAGATTTTTTTATATTTCATTTTCGGATTCAGTGCCCGATTTCGCATTCAATGTGATCTTCAGTTTACTATGTTCAAAAATGCTGTAAACTAGTGTTATTATACGACGGTGATAGGCCATAACTATTATAAGGCTCAAAATCACGGCTTCAAACTAATTCGGTTGTGTTATTGAAATAAAAATGTTATTATTCCACTGATTTAATAACTTCTATTCTCATTTGGAAAAAACATGCATTAAAAGGTATAATCCTTTTCGGAATAATAAAAGTATTTTTCAAAGATATATCAAGTTGTACATATATTTTTTTTTATGAGACAGGGGAGATTAGGGCAAGAATTAAAGTGAATGAGTATCTAATATTTTCAGACTGAATTGATATATTGCTAGAGTGTGATGTGAGACATTTGAAAAATATGATAAGAAGCAGAAGACGTTTTCAAATTGCTGAATCATTAGATTGAGCTGATTCGGGGTAACTTTTGAATTTCTCAAAACCTGGGGTTTGATTCAAATCTCATCCATGATTTTAGCAGAATTTTTAAGTAAAGTTTACATTGTTAATGGTTTTTGTGCCAATTCATAAATTCTCTTAAGGAAATTTTCCCCTAAACAACTTTATAAACGATCGTACCTTCGTATCTTCTTGGGCCAAAAAGTTATTAGCGATTCAACTGGGATATGTCTTTTGGTATTGAAAAACAATAAATTCTATTGGCGTAACTGCTGGTGCCCTGCAAAGTTTTGCATTAAAAGTAGACATATAATACGATCAGCAGTGATGTCAATTGAATTTATAGTTTTGCAAATTCCAAAAGACACTTTTTCTTTCACTATCACTTTATGACTAACAGGAGTTAGTCCAATATGTAAACATTCCTTCAGGAATGCTATGCTCTTCCGTAGCCCCGCGATACACCTTTTCAACTTTAAAAACGTATTTGGCTCGATCGGCTTGGATGCCATTTTCACTCTAATATGTGTTGTGAGTCTACTTGGTTGAATAATTCTACTGAATCAAAGCCATCAAAAGATTCCCTTTAGTACCGGTATTTGAACTTTTTTTTACCGTGGTTGAATTAAAGGGAATCTTTCTATCTTTTCGATTGCAGTAGAATTATTCAACCAAGTAGGCACATAAAATAGAGACGTTTTGGATTTATACCGCCCTAGTGTTTCTTTGACGTAATGACATGATGCCAAATCGGGCCAAATTATGACGGGTCCATCATGCTTCATTATCGTCGATCAACGCTTCTTGAGGCATTCCTTAATATAAGGGGAAAGTTCATATAACGCACCATGTGGCTAATACGCGCCACTCGTGTTTTGAAGAATCTGTAACATTTTAAGCCTTCAAAATACTACCAATTTGTTCTAAATGCTGTGATAGGCCATAGCAAATATGAATTTTTCCTTGAAATACCTCTGAGTCTTAAAAATTTTACAATTTAGGTTTTTCTTAATTTCGATGTAAATTTTAATACACTTTCAATAAGGTGTCACCAAGCAGAGAAAAATGAATAAGACAATATTTTATGATACATCGATAGAAGAGAATCCAAACTATGATTTTAAGCTTAAACATCGTACTGAAATCGCTAAGATCTGCATTTTATGGGTATGTTTTATCACGGCCCATGCGCTCGTTATAACGCACCAATCGTAATATGCTGAAAATAGCATTAATTTTTCAAAACGGTAAATTTTCATTGAAAATCAACAAAAACTCTCAAGCCATATTTTGAGTGTTAATTCAGCCCAAAACATCTACTTTTCATTTTGTCAGATCTGCTTTCAGGTGTGTTCGATGGTTGGCGCGTATTGAATACACATCGGCGCGTATTTGCAACACAGTTTTGCTCTGTGGCTTTGAATATGGTTTTTAAAAATCAATTTTTTTTAACGAACACACACACATATGATCTCAATGAAACTTCATGTTTCTTTGAAAAGATTTAATTTACTTAACTTTAAGGCGTACATCTTTCAAGGATATTATGGCTAGCATCTTACAAATGCTTAAACCACTAGACCACAGAAATAGTACTATGTGTGCCGTGATCGGGATTCGATCTCATGGACTCTGACTTAGAAGACTGGAAAACTATCCTCTAGGCCACGGCCGGCGACCAATTTTTTGAAGCAACTAAAGAAATTTGAGTACTTAAAAAATCATAGTCATTTATAGAAAAAACTTTATCAAATCGATTACACTCGTTTTTTACACAAATTGTATATGGAATACATAGCAAATCAGTGATTCGCTTAGGTGGCGCATAATAGAGCATGTTCCCCTAGTTCAGGGTGTTCATTGTTTCCGAAGTGACGTACGGGATGTATTTTTTGCCGCACTCACAAATTGCCCGCTATACCATCACCTTCTTGCCAAATTTTTATGTGAAAATGGTCTTCTCCGTTACGGGGATATCCTTGTCCTTGCGTACAGTGAAGTATTGTAGGCCAGGAAGGGTTTATAGTTCAATTTCACATACGTTTCTCCGTCCATGAAAATGCACCAAAACTTTTGCAAAATATATGCAGATCAAATTACTTAATAGTGTATGTGTGCTTATAACATTTTCCCGTTCAGTTTTTTACTAGCAATAACCCAAATTTTAATGTGTTGGCCTTCACGGCCAATACCAGTTGTCACTCTAGAAACACTTAATGTCTTCAGAAAAATTATTGAAAACTATTAGAAATATATTTTGGTCAAATGGGCAGGTTAACAGGTTTCTGTAGGTTAACAAACGGTCATTAAAACTTAATGATCATATCCTAGAAAGATTCGATTTTTTTTAATGGTTATTCCAACGATTATTAAGTTAATCTTCGATCAGATATATACAATTTTGCTTTTTTCAACAGTTCAAATGAGAGTCATAAACTTGACTTCCCATTAAAAGTATCAAAAATCAAGTAAAAGTAAATCATATGTTAGTTTTTCAACTTCAGATTTCTCAGCACGAAATGAAATAAAAAATGTTGCCCACCACGCAATCGTTGTTAATCTACGGTAGCCGACGGGCAATACGAGAGACCTTTTATGGCACTATTTATATCCTAATCCAAACTCGAAATGGAATCGCCAACGCGCCAATAATAATCTCACCAAGCCTTTCTGCAGGCAGCCTAAGGATTGCAAGCGGCAAATGGTCTAACAACCAGAAGGCATCTGATTTTCCATCTCTTTCTCTCTCTGTATAAAATCCGTAATAAAATCTAAGCACCGGCAAACGCCGAATAGCCTCTACTACTAGGCTATATGTACCGATAGCATGCTCATTTGAATGTCGTGCAATTTTCCAAAGGGAGACCGAGATCGTGGGGAATTCACATATTTGCCCCCGTTGGACTCGGAATGTAATTTACCTTAATTTACTTGCAACAAACCCGTATGTTGGCGGTTGTCGCTGCTCGGCCCATCTGTAGGGAGTATGAATGGGCCAACAGAACAGTAGCTCAATGCGGTTCGATTCCCCTGGAGCCAGGTTGACATTTTCATCGTCGTCTTTTTTCGTGCAGTGGCGTAACCTCGATGCAACGGAACTCTTTCTCTTTTTCCCTTGTCCTCCTCTTCCGAAAAGGAACGAACGCATTTGGAGCTACCACAATAATGCATCCGGCAACCGACGGCAGCAACAACAACACCGGTTTGGATTTTGGGGTGGCCACCCTCCGTGGAACCCCTCTAGGGCCAAACTCGGGTGCGTTCCTAGCAAACAAACAAACATTTACCTCTCTGTGCTGATAATTACAGAAATTTAATTTCATTTTGCTGCCGTCACGAGCCGAAAACATCCCTGGAGCGATTGTACTGTGAGGTACCTGCTGCTGCCTACCTTTTGCAATGCTTTGCGCCATCAAGGGCTGGATAGCTACTTCCTAGTTGGTGAAAAAGCTCAAACAACTCCTGGTGCTATCTAGCCATCGATAACGGTAGGAAATACTCACTCGGTAGGAACTCCGCCAGACGGAAGCTTTCAACATTCACGCACTGACGAAAGGGTTGAATTTACAACAAACATGGGATATCTAAGATAGAAAGCACGTTGATCGTAAATATAACGAATGTTTCAAAAAAAGATACAACGGCTCACGGCGTGACGTGAACCCGCAACTTTCACTTCAGTACAAAACCACGTTAGCCAATAACACCACAGTGATCGTGACGAAATAGGCTCCACCACATGATGTCAAGCTCCGTCAGTCGACTGCTGGATCTTATATTGATACACTCCATGTATAACTTGCATGTATTCATTGCCTACTCTCTGTTGTATCTCTATCACCACCCATCGACTCTGGATTTAAGCCGAGCGCGTACATGTACGCATGCATTACCCTGTTTCATCACGTTCACCGTGGTGTATTTGGCTAACGCGCCGTTGAATTGGAGCGGAATTTCGAGTTCATGTCCCGTTGGTGAACCGTTGTATCTTATTTTCGAAAAATTCATGATATTTACCTACTGCTTATGTTTTTCTTTCTTTGATATCTGATGTTTTAGAACCCCTAATAAGAATGTTACATGAGTCGATTAAAGGATGTTTAATAGATAATTGCTTTGTAAAAGTTATGGCTTACGCTGATGACATTACACTGTTCATCCGGAATAATTTAGAATTTGATAAAGCTTTAGAACTCATAAACTATTTCAGTATATATGCTAAAATAAAAATAAATATTAATAAATCACAATTCATGCGATTTAATAACTGTGTTTCAGGACCTCATTTGATCAAAGAAGTAGAAAACATGAAAATACTTGGCGTTCCTGTAAACAGAACTTTTCGTAGCACGGTAGAACATTGTTATACAGATTTGTTAAAAAATTTAAATTTCTCGATTTCTCTACACAGTAAACGTAATCTTAATTTGGTACAAAAAATTTTTATTTTAAATACTTATATTTTATCAAAAATTTGGTATGTCGCTCAAATACTTCCACCAGAAAATAAACACATTGCAGGAATCAGACAAATGTGCTGTAATTTTATTTGGAAAGGATTCATATACAAAGTTTCGAAACAACAATTATACCTCCCTACTTACAAAGGCGGTTTATCGTTACAGGACGTTGAAATCAAAGCTAAAAGTCTCTTTATAAAAAATATTTTATATAAAAATAAATTCCCACTACTAAATGATGATGCATTTATGTTAAATCAAATCACTAATCAAAATCTGACAAGAAATGCTCGAGAATGGATATCTGTTGCTTTAAATTTAAAACCTTCTACTCACCTTTTTACTTCAAAATTATTTTACGATCATTTTTTGAATGAGATGAACATAATTCCGCGAGTTATGAATGAGTTTCCCAATATGACGTGGACTAATATGTATGATAATTTCGCGAAAAACTGTATCTCTAGTGAAGGCAAAACTGTACTTTTTATGGTGTTAAATGACTTAATTCTAACTAATAGTAAGTTATTCAGTCATAAAATAGGAAGAATTAGTTCTCCAAAATGTCCTTGTGGTGATTTAGACTCAATCAAGCATAGAATCAACCAATCTCAACCAGCCCAAGTCGTTTGGAATTTCGTATCAGGCATCATTCGAAATCGAATGAAAATTTACATCATGGATCCAGAAGTCTTGATATCATCTGTTATTGTAGAAAAAAATTGCAAGCTAAAGGCTGCCCTGTGGTTAGTAGTTGAAGCAATGTGTTTCAATTTAAATAATCATGGAAGAAATGACATCAATCGAATACAAGATTTCCAGAAACGAATTCGCGAAAAACGTTGGAACAGTAAAGCCATCTTTGATAAACATTTCAAAAATTTTTTGAACATCTGTTAAAAAAGCTTATAAAAGGTCAGGATTTGAGTATTTTTCTAATTTTTTGCAATTATTGTTACGTGAACACAATGTAGAGATTTTTGTAAAAATAGATGTTTAATAGTTTGGAAAATTGATTGTAATAAAAGGATTTTAATAAACGGAAAAAAAATTTTTTCACTGATACTTTACATTACTTTTGAAAAGGTGATGTTCAATTTTCAGATACGAAGAAGTACCAAGACGAACTCAGAACATTATGTTTGAACGAATAAAAGTTTATCATCGTGATAAAGGCTTGCCGAATTTAAAAAAAGCGAAACACATCTAAAAAAATGCGAGACATTTAAAAAGCATAAGTTTTGGATCGCCCCCTCAAAACATTCGAATTTTGTGCAAATCCTGTCCCGTATTGCTGACTTTTGATTTCATTCGAAAGTTCATGAGCAAAACCTTTATCGTATGTTCTTCAAAAAAGGGGTTTGACTTTAAATGGCTTAAATTTAGCTGAAAGTTTGAACATTTTCTAAAAATTGCTCATAAAATTCAAATCCGGTTGTCTCAGGGTGGGGTGAACGAAATTTCAAAATTCAAGTTCCACTTGTATCCTCATTCCACATTTATCAAAAACTCATTTGTTTAATCGTTGAAAAAAATGTGAAATGTAATTAAAAAAAAAAAGCTTCTTAAGTTATCAACCAAAAGTTTGGGATCACCCCTCAGTATAGCGTATCGGTCAAAAGATTGGAATCAGTCTTATAAAACCTGACATTTTATTTCGTTCGTACCTTCTTGTCAAACAACGCTTTGCAAATCTGGTAAGCTTATGAGTTGTACCTGCTTCATGAATATTTAGTAAAACTATTTTTTCAGCATAATTTTATGAAAACGTTTGCTAAATTTTTATCAAGGATTAATCATCTAATTTCATAATCTTAAGATGTACCTACTAAAAAGGACATCATTTTTCATCGCTAAGGCCGATAAATTAAAGTACCTAACATTTGCTAAAGTTTGATCATTTATTCAATGGTCCAATAAATACATGCAAAGTTGTTTTGTCCATAAATCAGTCATCTTACAAGTTGTTAGGAATCTTCTGGGATTCTTTTTAAGCCTTTAAATCGCGGATTATCAATACGTTGTTTGACTACAGAGATACAAACAAAATAAAATTTCATGTTGAGAAGACTGATCCCAAACTTTGGCCGATACAATACTGAGTGGTGATTAAAACTTTTTGGTCGATAATTTGTGTACCTATTTTATTTATTTTGAGTAGGTACAATTCGATTTTTTTGCACGTAGTTGAACGAAGGGGTTTTGTTATTTATAAGTTTTGTTTATTAAAATTTATTCATCTGACATCCTTGCCTCCATGAAATTAAATACTAACACTTTCTTTTGCTATGCTTATACAATTAAAATGCTTGATTTTTCATAAGGTTTTAAGATAAAAAGCGATTATATTGAAGTCTTGAAGACGCCGGTTGAAACGTAGAAGTCGATCAGCTCGGAAAACCAGTTGAATATTTTGCATAAAGCACACAGATGTTCATTTTGACCATAATTGGTTCGTAGATTTTCAATCTGAAAAAAACTCGTACCTCATCAATATCCTGGGTCAGATATACAAACTTTTAAGACGTAGAAGTTCCAGGGAAACAATGTCATCTTTGATGATTTTCTAAAAAAATGTTAGGCTGCAACGGTGGATTGGACTCACTTAGGTTGCTTAAGTGCCCGAATTTTGCCCAAATGTGTTTATTTTATTCACAAAATCAAAGAAAAGTTAAAATTGCTTGATAACAATTATGTATTTTGGATAAAAAAAACAATTTTTTGAGCAAAGTAAATCCAAATGAACTAGCTGATGTGTTTTGATGAAAAAAAACAACTTTCCAAGTTTTTTCTTCTTGATTTTATTTGAAAAAAAAAAATCCAAATTTGCCTGGATATTGCCAAGATTTTGGTTGAAAACATTTTCAAATTTTTTAAAAAGCTCGGATTGACAATGTCTGGATAAGTGCGGAAAATATCTGGTGAGATTAGGTTTTAATAATTTCCAATGTTTTGATTCCAATGTTTTTTTTTTACAAAAATCAAAATTTGTTGTTGATTTTCAGTTCGGTTCATCATTGGGACAAAATCTTGATTCAAATCTTGGCTGAGCTTTCATAACCAGAATAAAATACATTTTCCATGTTCGAAACCATTTATTCCAGAATATTGAAAGAAAACATTCAAAATAACAAACCATTTTCAAAATTTGGATTTGAAATTTTAACTCTTAATTCTTTTGCAGAATTGAACCATTGAATAAGTATAAGTACAAGAGCTCCATCATTTGGAATTTTCATACAGATTGACAAGTTTAATCAAGAATAAATAATTGAAGAAAGTATTGAAATAAACAACCAAAGATTCAAAATTCAAATAAGAGATTTCTGGTTAAAGATGCCGTTATAAAATGTCCTTTATGGTTTATAGTCCTATGGGAAGTTTGGTTTGGTATTTGGATTCGGAAATTGATTCCAAATTAGGAATTCATAATATTTATTTAAATTCAAAATGAAAAATTTAGATTCGCAATTAAAAATCAAAATTGCAAAAAACAAAACACAAAACAGGTGAAAACAACTGATCTCAACTCATTTTCAAGGTAGCGCTCATTAGAAAATCTCAATTTTATTTTTATTTATTTTTCACAGGGTTTTGATTTTGAAATACATTATTTTTGATAATTCATTGTTGATAAAATAACTTGCACTTAATCTTCAGATTCATTGATTTGTTCTTCATCATTACACATATCGTAGATGATTCAAAAATAATGATTTAAACTAAATTCTGAATTTATCGAGAATACAAAGTAAAAAATCAAAAATATTTTCTCCAGGCTCTCTAATTCTAAAATTTTATATGCTTCGACATGACAGTAGGAACTGGGAGGGCCCTGGAAAAGCAAGTGAGGCATTCTACTTTACATTTAAATTTTTTATTCTTTATTAAACTTAAAGTTTCAAGAGTGAAAATCACGACTCAGAACTGATGATAAACTCCGGAAACTTATTCTTGTTTCAGAATTCTGCTACTGTTTTTCAAAACTTTTCTCACTTGATTAGTTCAGTTCTGAATATTTTATTTTTAATAACATGAAACTCACTTTAGAGTAAGGTTGCCAGATTTTTCTCAGCACGTGTCCGGGCCGGACAAACCGGGCATTTTTTATATTAAAACCTACCAAAATCCGGGCATTCGATTTCAAATTGACGACCATAAATCCGAACAATATCCGGGCAAATTTTGTCAAAGCTCAGAAATTCCTCCACAAAAATTAAAAAAAATGGAAAAAAAAATTTCATCAAAACTCATCGATAGATTTTGAACCGTATTGTAGGCTTCCAAAAATCCTTTCATGATTATTTTTATAAAACTCCTTCAAAAAAATTCTTGTTGGAGGTGTTTGCTGTTTTTTTGTTTAATTTGAAAAATAAAGTGAATAAATCCGGGCAAAATCCGGGCATTTTTCTAAGAAATCCGGGTAACCGGGCCGGGCCGGAATATTCTCAAATTTAGCATTAAATAAGTCGTATTAAAGTCGTATTAAAATAAATATCAAGTGGATCTAGGTTATGATAAATATAGATTAAAACCTAAAGCAGCATCATAAATATTTGAGATTTAACCCTCAAGGCTCCATAACAATTTCATTTCTGTTTCATATTCTGATCTGGAATTTTGATATGTTATTTGAACAATTCAAAAACCGTTTTGAAATTCGGAAAGAGAAAATTGCAATTTTTAACTCAGGTTAAGAATTCAGAATCAGAATTTATTTTCAAAATACAGGTTTAGCCTCAGACTTGTTTATTAGACTATCAATCAAGATAATAATTCCAAATTGCCTAGCCTGTTGAGGAATAAAAATTGCAATAAATCACAGAATTATAGTTTTGATTGTTGACTTAATTTCAAAATTTCAAGTTTTTATCCAAAGTCAGTTATTGTACACAATTGAACTGAATATTGTAAATATAAATCTTTTGTGAAATTTTTTACGTTTTTGGCTTATAACTTAACATTATTTAAATTGCAGTTAATTCAAAAGCCAAACTTTAAACTTAAATGTTAAATTTGGATAAAATTTGCACGAATCAGATTTTAACTGCAAAATTTTAATCTGTTGTAGTTATTCACTAAAGAAAATGTTCATAAAAGGGTACATTTTTTAAGTTGCTTAAGAGTTGATAGATTAGACTTACACAATTTGACGAAAGAACAAGTTTTTTTTTAAAGACGTTTTAGGTTAAAAAAAAACTTATTCTTTGCTCAAACTAAATAAGCTTAATCTGGCAGACTGTTGAGCAAATTCTAAGATTTCCACCATCGATGAACGAAAGTTCCCTATTTTCTACCTCAAGCTTCTTAAAACCATTTTAGCTTTTGTTTGAGGTTTATAGAATAAAATTGATAAAATTAAAGTTTTTATTGTCCATGCATTGTTAGATCCAAAATATCATAGAAAAAATCGGTTACCAAGCCCCCTCCCCCCCTCCCCCCTCCATGTGGCGGTTCTTCCAACGGCCCTGTGCAAAGACATGTATATTGGGGATAGAAAATCGACACACTTGAACATTCCCATAATGTTCGGGAAATATTTCTTCAAATTTAAGTTTTCCTGGCCACAAATGTTCATCGTTTTGATGATAAAAGATTTTGAGTGTTATTCATCCCAATGTCTAAGCCTAGTAAAATAAGCTATTTTTTAATTGCTAAGGGAATAGGGAGTTCCATGGAATTGGTGAAATTTGATGCAGAAAACATTCAATTCTGGCTTTGCTTCACTGTATTTTATCTTCAATATGGACTGAAATGAAATGAAAAAAAGTACAATTTGAGTCCAATTGACCCGAACTGGTCACGAATCAACGATAAGAAGCTATTTAACTGAAATAATAAATCAATGTTTTCATACCATTGAACTTAGATAATACCTTCAAATATGTTGAATTCCTCTAAAATGCAAAAAAACACTTTCAATTCTCGTTTTTAAATTAATAATCCTTCCGATTAGAGTTCTTTTGAATTTTTTCTTCATTCTATAGAACGGTGGTTTTCGAATTTTTTTTCACTCATTGCCCCGTTTTGCTAATTTTTCAAACTCAACGCGCCCTGGGCAAATTTTTCAGAAAATCTTTAACATAAAATGATAATCCGGAATGTTAAAAAACCATTAGCTTTTGGCTTTATGTAATTGTAAGACTTAAATCAAAATGCACTCAAAGTTATTTGAGGCCTTCAGAACCAAAGGGATAGCGGGTATTTTAATTGTAATAATGGTTGATTTTGAACTATTAATGTCAAACGATTCTTCAAAGTTCAAAGTTAATTTTGAAATCTTCAGATATTTTGAGTTTAATTTACATACTATTTCGTTCGAAAGGAAAATGCAACTTTTCGAAAAATATCCTCATATTACTCTAAATCTGTAGTTATACAGTAAACACTAGATTCTACACAGAAAAAAAAATCTGAATCCTTAACGACACTGAAATTGAAAATCTCTATTATTACATGACATGGAACGCGATTTATTGATGTAAATTTACAAAATAAAAACAGTTGAATCCTTAACAGCACTGAATTCTAATGACACAAATATTACATGACACGGAACGCGATTATTTGATGTATATTTACATCACATATGATGTAAATAAAAAGAAGCATCACATACGACGGAATTTTCAGTGCGAATTAAATATTACACGTCTTAATATTTTACATATCTTTCAAATTTTACACGTCTGTTGAAGATTGCAGACGTGTAATATTCAACTCGCACTGAAAATTCCATCATATGCGATGCTTCTTTCTCGTTACATCATATGTGATGTAATTTTACAATTTTTTTTTGGTCACACGAAATTCTCAACAACACTGAATTGGAAATTTCTCAAAATTACACGACATGAAATATTACAATACACTGAACGTGATAATGTCATGTAAAATTATGAACTGTGAAGAACAAGACCAGACAAATGTGACAAAAACTGTTAAGTCAAGTCGTGCGCCAAAGTATTTTCCCCGCGCGCGAGTAATTTAATCGGTGTTGATGGTTCCGAGAGATATCCGAAAAACAGGGATGCGGTTCTGGAAGCGGATTCACGGTGTTCAACATTGGATCCGGTACTTCGCGGAAAAAATAAAAGAAATAAAATATAATGTGTGTTAAAAAATATTTTGCCGCTTAATAAAATAAATCATATTAATTATAGATGAGTTTTATTTTTATTAACAGACGTGAAAATTCCAGTATTGAATCATATTAACAATAAATAAAACAAAACAAATGCCAATTGGAAAGTTTTTCTTCCAACATTCAGTGATTTTATAATTTACATCATTTTTATTTTACACGTTGCTAAATTTTACATCATTTTTTATTTTACACGTTGCAAAATTTTACTGGCGTGTAATTTCCAACTAGCACTGAATATTCCGTCATATATGATGCTTCTTTTTATTTACATCATATGTGATGTAATTTTACAGATTTTTTTGGTAGTGTGTATGTAAAGTTTGCTAGACAATTACAACAGTTGTACAACAGTTATATGTAACTTTGAGGCTACCGTAATTTCGAATAATAAACTTAAACTTAAACCTAACTTACCTAAACCGGTTGATTTGTTTGTTTTGATGTCAAACCATCTATCTTAAATTTTGGTGGAATTAATTCTATTTTTACAATAAATTTGCATTTTTCTTTAAAAATTAATTACTGTCAAGCCGTTGGAATAGCGTGAAAAATATTATGATTTCTTGATATTTGAATTGGAGTCCTGTTCAAGGTTATGCACCATTCACGAATTTTAAAGATTATTTTGAATCTAATAACTGAATTCCGGCAATCTAATAAATAACCGAATAGATAAAAAGTTAATTCATAGCATATGGGACCATTGATTTTTTGAATGTTTTTCAATTTGTGATTATTTAATAATGAACAAATAAGAACTTAAAAAAATCATTCATTTTTTCTATCCTAAAACTCTATCACCAAATCACAGATGACGCCTTCTTACAATTTTTTTTTCGAAGGTTTTTTCTGTATAGTAGATTTTTTGAGGCAATGCCTTTTAATGATAATAAAGCATTGCTATCTAAAACTTACTATTTTTAATATCTCCCAAAATGATCTTACAAAACAATAATAACATGTAGATAGTATACAAAATGTGTGAAAATAAAATAAAAATCTTGTAGATATATTTTTAGAAAAAAAAATTGAGATACTGGAACAAAAATTTTCTTGCAGCTCTGTGAAATTATAGATTCTTTAGTCTTGAACCTTTTGCATCGAACTTACTCGTTGTTATTTCAAATCTACGTAGTTTCGTGATTTGTGAGAATATGAATTAAGTCCTCACCGCCCTCTTGTGCCCTTCCATCGCCCCCGAAATTTAAAAAAATGAGTAAACCGACCCCTGAAGGCTCTCATCGCCTCCAGGAAGCGGTAGAGACCACCTTGAAATTGGATACAATCAAATTTTTTCCTTATTCTGCATGCATGTTATTTAGATTGAAACGATGAATGTACAAAATATTTAAGGATCTTTAATGAATAAATTGGCCATAGGAAGCAATTGGTTTTATGACTCAAAAGTTCAGCTCTAAGTCATGTGCATTATTTCTGGATATAATAAAGGTTCATTTGACTGGAAAATTGATCGCAGTTGAAGCTTGATTGAAAAAAAATTAACGGTCGCCATTAAACGATAAACAATGTGATTCCTTTTTTAACAAATACCTATGCCCACCAAGAAATCATTAAAAATTAAACTAGACTTCAAATAGAGTTATTATAAAAATAATATAGATTAAAAGTTCATTCAATTTTCCCCGAACAGCAGCTCTTTCGTGTAGGAAAAATTATTGCATAATTTTAAACAGTTTAAGAGTTTTTCATTCTACGGACTGAACTGCGCTTTGATTTTTGTATGAATTTGAAATTCAACCCTGTTATCAGATATAAACAACTGTCGCCAGACAAAATAACAATTCAAACGGGACGGTCCAAGAACTCTACACCTGAAGTAACTTCACTCTCCAAATCATCCCCCCTTTCCTTCACCGGTTGTCGGGTATTTTAAGGAAGCTTTGAAACAAAATCACCCACCATCATCAACATCATGTGCGCGCCCTATGTTTGTGTTAAATCGATGTAAAAAAAAAGGCTAGCAGCTCCCCCTGGTGCTCGATGCAACGCTTCTTCTGCTCCTGGGGAGTTGTGTTTTAATTAAAAACCTGCAACTGTACCTCTACTTTCATTCCACCCATCAACCAAACCCACAAATTCCATGCGTTTCTCTTGGTCTTGTTGGAAGGGGCCGGGATATTTTTTAATTGTAGCAAAAGGATTCGGCTCGATTTACAGCTGGAAAACCGCAAACGATAGAAACAGCCACCAGGCACGATTTAATTGTTGAATTGGCTCCCCGTTGCATCGACCAGTAGAGGTTTCAAACTCATAGAGTAAAGAAAATGGCTTCGGGCTAGGTGAAAATCGTATTACAGTACGAAGGTATTGTTGGAAAATAATTAGTTTAAAAACAATACAAATGGTTCCTGGAATTTAGAAAAAATAGTTTGAATTCGTTTTATTGTGCCAACACCAGAGTGGCAGACAAATGTGTCATGTCGTATTTTGAGAACCGACCATATACATTTTGAAGAATGGCAAAAAAACAGACCTGTGCCAAATTTCAGCTCAATTAGACTTGATTGAGAGGTGTTTCAAAGCGTCCAAAGTTTTGGAGTTTTTACCCTAAAAATTCACCAGAGACGAGATCAGAGGAAATTCGGGAATTTTGAACTTTTACTTCGATGCCAAATGACTTGAAAATGCATGAATCGTCGAGATATGGTGAAACCTGGACAAAAAAAAATTGTCCAAAAAATCTACTTTCTAAGTTTTAGTAGATTTTCAGAAAACACCATGCATTTCTAAGTCATTGGACAAAAAAAATTTAAACTTCGATTTTTCCGACTCTCTTTGCTACCCCCTTTGATGAATTTTGAGAGCAACAAATCGAAATTTTGGGTGCTTTAAGGCACAGATCTGTTTAGGCCGATCTACAGAATTTATATTGTCGATTCTCGAAATTCGATCATGAATTTCCTGACACCCAAACCATCACGTTTATTTTTTTTTAAGTAGTCACAACATTGAATGTTCTCGATTTCAATAGCTAGTGTACTTTCAATCATAAAATCTGTCAAATGGAAGAAAAATTGTAGAAAGCTTCCTGAACTATTTAACAATCACCATCAACGCTATAATATTTTCAAGCTCCAGAATAATAAAAACCACGTCTTTCACCGATGGCGCTAATCCCCTCATGCAGAACATTTTTCCCAGAGCACGTATCTCGCTAAAAAGCTCGTTTTGTACCGAAAGCGAAAAACCGTCCTTCTGCTCCAGGACACCAGCCAATATGGGCTCACCCGTTCCGAAGAATCCTTGTTTAATCTTCCCTTTTCCTCGTTGCTCTGTTTCATGAAACTTGCCATTAGGCGAAAAGTTTGATGAAACACCCTATGGGGAGATTCATTACTATCACCAGCCATAGATATACCTTAGCAGTCAAGGTTCAGCGAACGATATGAATAGAATGGAATGGAATGAACGAACGTGTTTGTGTGGAAAGCGACGACCCTTTGGACTTTGGATATCAGCTGGAAACGACCACCTCCAGCGAAATGGGGTTCTATTTCCTGTTTTCACATCCGGTCGACTCGAAACTAACACGGGGAATGTGTGCGTGTGTTTGTTCTTGTTTGTGTATAATCTAATTACAAAACTAGACACATAATTTATAATTACATTGTTAATAATTAAGCCACGGCGCGTTGCATATGGCTGTGGAGCTGTGGTTTCAGGCTAGAACCACGGTCGCTTGCTTGAAGGTGATAAAATTTTAGGGTTTGTTGATGTTGAAGGGATTAGTATAAATTTAAAGGAAATATTTTATCAGAATAGGTTTGATCTGTCAAACACTTAAGCTTTTTATTGTTTAAGCTTGTAATCAGAAGTAATCATTTAAAAGTCAACAAATTTAACAGTGTAATAAATAAATAGAATTAATGATTGAAAAGTCAACAGCGAAACATTTAGCATTCAAGTTGAATTTGAATTTTATCATTAGATTGAAGAATTTTTTATTCCAAATTCACTTTTTTCTAAATATTTGGATATCAAATCCTGTCCTAAAATCGCAATCAGAGTCATTTAGTCAAATGACCTTAATGTTGGTTTGTCACATGTCCCACTTTTTTTTATCAAATGTCCCATACAAGTGTACACACTTAAACTTTTCTCCAGTGGTCGGAACAATTTAAAACTGTATTTTCAACAGCTGAAGTTATAGGACGATTTCAGGACAGCAAAACAGCTCAGGAAAATAACTGTCAAATTGTCTTGTAGGCTCGCGTCGGCTCTCTCCTGTGATTTTCATGATGTTTTAGGTTTATCCTGTAGGCTCAGTACTGTTTTCTTTCAATACTCACATTGAAATTCGAATTGAATTATGCAAAAACATTTATTATCAAATCCATTTATAAATATTAATGAGAAGCGGTATATCTACTTTAAGTAAAAGTTTTTTTTTTGTTAAAATCAACAATTTCTTTGCTGGTCTTGGCATTCCATGATGTTGGACGGCATTTAACCAGAAAACAAACAAGAAAAATATCATTTTTTTTTTGGAGAATTTTGATGAATGTTACCAGGTTCTGGGCAACATTCATTTTGCAGATTTTAGGGGTAGCTAGCGAAGAAAAAAGCTATAGTTTTCATTATTGAGCTCCATTGAAACTCCGTCGGTTGGTCCTTCGAAACAAATTGTTCCAAGGGCGCGACTTGATATGAAAAAAATATTGCTTAAGTTGCTTTCAAATGATTAAAGATCTGATAAAAGAATTTTCACCGGAATAATTATTCTTTATTATACACCACATTTTTCGACTCAAAATGAAAAGTAGAAATTCTTCTTGTTTTTGGATTTATTTTTCTTTGTGATTGAATAAATTAACTGCCGTGGGGTTTACGTTTCGGTTACTTTATTTAATTTCAACAAACTTCAGAACCAAGTAATATAGAAAATAAACGCGAAAAATATTCAATTAAATTTTAGAAACTACAAAAGTATAAGTGTCAGCGAAAGATAGAAGATATGAAAGATAAAAAAGTTTATAAAATAAATTTAAAAAATTTCCGTTTATTTTTAATAATAATTAGTTCTGAAGATGGTTGAATTTTAATAAGTTAACCGAAACGTAAACTACATGGCAGTTAATTTATTTAATCACCGAGAAAAAATCAATCCAAAAACGATAAGATGACAACATCGATGATTTAAACATTTTTAGATACAAAAATAGGAATTATGGGAGAAAAAGCAAGCATAAAGTTGGACATCTTTTATTTTAAAAAAGAAAAAAATGTAGAACGCCTAATTAAGTTTCAAAGAGAAGAATTTTTAAATGGAAATTTCAATTTCAAAATTCAATTGAAGTCACATTTAAAAAAAATTAAAATCAATTTTAAATAACTGAAAGAAGGAAAGGTTTTGAATATTGAAATTTAGTCGATTTAACCGAGGATTAAGATTTTGAATAAATATTCTAGTGTACAGTACTTTAAAACAAATATATTCAATAATTAAAAAAAAATAACATCAACATATTTCAGAAATCGCTGAAAAACGTTTTTGTAATTTTGCTTTAAAAGATTATCATTTATTAAAAATATTGCTGAAGACAGCAAAACCATTGACAAGTGGTTATGGGCCCAGAATAGTTTGGAAGTGAAGAAGTGAAGAAGTGAAGAAAAGTTTTCGCAAGATGGTTCTCCCCAGAGATGATGGTTCCCGAAGCAACGAGAATAGCGGCAGAGGCCCAAGCAGCAGCAGAAGCGGTACTGGCGGTGTCCCATCCGGTCAAGGCGACGGCGGAAGGCAACCAGCGGCCGGTGCGCGTTCTCACGGAAGCTCAGTGAGCCTGCCGGCTATCGAAAAGTTGAAGGGACGAATCAACTACTCTTCTTGGTCCTTCTCGATGAAGATGATTCTCATCCGAGAAGGGTCGTGGCGTGCTGTCAAACCGAGAGACGGCGACGATGTGGATCCGGAAATGGACGAGCGAGCGTTAGCTGCCATTTGCCTGAGCATCGAGAAGAGCAACTTTAGTCTGGTGCGAAATGCGGAAACAGCTCAAGAGGCCTGGAACAAGCTGGAGAGGGCATTCCAGGACGATGGGTTGAGCCGACGGTGTGGTTTACTGGACAAGCTGACGTCGGTCAAATTAGAAGACTTCGAGAGCGTGGAGGATTACGTCGATGAGTTGGTTACGACAACCGACAGCCTGCGTGAAATCGATTTCGAGGTTAACGACCAGTGGCTGGCATCTTTGTTGCTGAAGGGTCTTCCGGCTTACTATGCCCCGATGATAATGGGCATCCAAGCGTCGGGAATGGAGCTGACGTCCGATGCCATCAAAACGAAAATTCTGCAAGACGTTAGGTGGCCATTGACGAGCTCTGGTGATGAAGGTGCCCTGTACACGAAGCAAAAGTTTCGGCGTTCGAAGGGTGCTTCTCGGTCTGGTGGTGCTAGAAGAAAGAGCGTTTGTTTCAACTGTAATCAACCTGGCCATTACGCAGCAAACTGTCCCGGTAAACAAGGTTCTTCGAATCCAGACAGAACGAAGAAAGGCAAGGCATTATGCGCGGTGATGACGGCGAGAAGTTCAGACGAGTGGTTTTTTGATTCGGCGGCCAGTTCCCACATGACCAGGTGCGACGATGGTTTCATCAAAGAGGAAAATTTCGTGCATTCCATCAGCACGGCAAACAACGAGACGATGCAATCTGTTGCCAGGGGCAACGTCACCATGGTGCTTGAAGAAGGTCCCATCGAAGTACGCGATGTTCTTCTAGTTCCCGATCTGGCAATCAACCTTCTGTCTATCAGCAAAATTTGCAACGAAGGGTTGCGGGTGGTGTTCCGAGCCGGTCGTTGCGAGGTCCTGGATGAGGATGGTGCCGTAATTGCATCTGGATCTGAGACAGATGGGCTATACCGGTTGAACCAAGGGAAACCGGCGAAGTCGATTCCAGCGGAAACATCAGAAGAATTAATGGAATTGTTCTGCGATGTGGTTCCAAATCAGCCGAGAGTCAACCGAGCAACAGACAACCTGAGTGTGGTTCCGGAGCTCGAGCCAAAAGTCGAAACACTGCAGGATGATCATCCAGAAGCTGAGCCAAGTGTGGTGGCGCCTGATGTTGCGCTCCCGTCGCAACTAAAAACAAGACCAGCTGATGAGCAGCAAGGGTCGAGGCACAGCGGTAGGAAGCGCGTTTTCCCAGGGCGTGTGAATGTGACCACGCAGGAAGAAGTGAACGGGCTTGCTGAAAACGGGACGGTGGACCTAGGCAGGACGGCGATTCGAAACAAGTGCATTTCCAAGCGCAAACGAAAATCCGATGGTCGACACGAGCGATACAAGGCAAAGCTAAGGGTTTCGAAACAATAACCGTGATAAAATCGAGCATGAATTTTTCGAGTATTGATAAAATCGAACAGTGATAAAATCGAAAAACCACTGTACATTCAGAAAACATAAATTTTGATAATGAATTTCAACAATTATTCAACGTCCAACGTTAAAAAGACAGACCGCAAAAACTGACTTTGATTAAATGATGAACCTTATTCGATAAACGATGATGAAAGTTTTTTTTATGTTGAAATGTTATGTTAATATGTAGGTGAATTTTATGTTCTAAAGTTAAAAATTTATTTAGGAGCATTATTTTTTGTGCGGCCCGCCGAAAAAAATGGAATTCAAATTGCTCGTTGGTTCAAAAAATTACTCACCCCTGTTTAATACTATTACCAAAATATACTCAAGTATTTTAAATGAGTTTTTACCTACTTTTGGATGTTATTTCAAAAACATGAGCTGACGGATAAAAATTGATTGCTCATTTTGAACCAGCTACTTCTTATTATTCTAAAAAAGGCTTTGAAATTTGTTGCAACATGGAAATTTTTAATAGTGCTGCCTTGTATAACCAAACAAAAAAAAACGACAGCAAATTCCGATTTGTGATCATTTTAACAAAAAAAAATCATCTTATTCCGAAATATCTGGAAGAAATCATTTTCAACTGAAGCCGGTTCGAACTTTATTTCTTGCAATTTCAAATTAACTATCTTTGAAAACCATTTTTTTAAATGGAACACAAAAAAGATGTAAATCCTAAAAAGATCCCAAAGCAAAATATTATAAAAACTTATCAAAATAATAATAAAAAATTTGGTACCCAATTAAGATTAATATAAGGTTGCCAGATTGCCGGTTAACCCGGATATTTTAAATAAAATTTATGAAAAGTCCGGTTCGGCCTGTTTGCTTGGATTCCATAGCAAAATTCCCGAATTTGGTCCGGATTTATTCACTTTATTTACCAAATACAACAAAAGAGAAGTGACATGTGTTTCAATTTATTTTATCCATGCGTACAAAACGAAACTTTTTGAGATTGTTTTATAAAATCTTGGCCAAACAAAGCTTTCATTGTTTGGCCAAGATTTTTTGCCGACGATTTAAATAGAATGTCCGGATTTTCCCAGAATTTAAATATAAAAGCCCGGATTTCTCCGGTCTGGATACGGGCTGAAAAAAATCTGGCAACCTTAGACCAAAATAATTAATGGTTTTTCAAACTTAATCCTCGAATACAATTTTGAATTTGTCAATTAGTTATTTAACCTACTTTTTCGTGATTTAAGGATGTTCGGATAAAAAGTGGTCAAACTAAATTGTATGTAAATCGATTATTAATGATTAAAAAAATCATACTATCTTTCTTTTTAAAGTTCAATATGTATAAAAGACGGAACAAATACTTTGATTCCGGTCGACCTGGTCCAAATTGGCGAGACTTTCGTTTGACGCTTGCCATCAGATTTTGTATAGTCACCTTATCCACTTTCTTAGGCGCGGAACGACGGTTTGCTTTGAACTTTTTACGGTTAAGGTAGTGACTGCTGATCGCAATGAAAAGCAAAATCTCACGGCAAAAACAAGATCTCCGAAGCTGTATACGACATTGTCGACAAAGTTTGATTGTTTGGAAATGGACGACGAAACCTACGCCAAGGCAGACTTCAGACAGCTTCCGGGACAAGAGTATATCACAGCAACCGGAAGGAGAAAGCTGGCAAATACTTTCTAAAATTATAAACTATCAAAGTTTGCCAAGAGATATCTCGTTTGGGAAGCTAATTATACCTGTGGCTTTAAAAGCGATATTTTCGTTGCAACCGGGACTGTCAATCAGGAAATTTACGTGAAAGAATGGATTTTTCAACCTACCATTATGGAAAAAATGCCTTGGAATTATTTGTCGCTAACAACATCTAGGTGGTGCTCAAGGATAAGAACCCTCCCACCACACCATAACTTTGCCCAATACTAAAATATTACACGATAGTTAAGCAGAAGACTCAATAAACTGTAAGCAGCGAGAAGCAGCTCTAAACAAACTGGTGGCTTCTAAGCAACGAAAGGCTCGCCAGATTTGGCTTGGTCGACCGGAATCTTAACAAATTTTTCTTCCATCTTTTATACAATTTGAATTTCAAAACGAAAGATACCTGGATTTTTTTTAATAAACATATAACTGATTTACATTGATCCGGGGAAAAAGGGATATTATAGACTGTGCCAGATATTATAAGTACGCTTTCAAACTATTGTTTGAATTATGAATATTGTTTTATTAGAGTTTATTGATTTTATTTGGCACACTGTAACATAATTTGTGGAAGGAAGAGTTTGATAGTCAAATCTCACATACGTTTCATCGTCCATGATAAAGCACCCAGAACTTTTGGATAATATTGAGTCATACAGTTTCCGGGCTCTTGGTTTGATAGAAGCGGCTTGATTTGGATTCCTTTGAGGTTTTTTTCTGCTTCCGGTACGTCTTGAGCCCAAGTCGCTCTTTAGCACGCATCACGTTAGACGTCGAGGTCCGGACTTTTCTAGCCACATCCGGAATGGAAGCCGATGGTTTCTGTTTGTAGGCATCCATGATCTTTTTGTCGATAACAGGACTTACATACCAGATTTTCGACCACTCCTCGGTTCATCGCCATATTTTTTAATCGCTGATCGCACCGCCGCGCCCCGACGCTCACAAAACTTCTTTGGCCAATTTTCTCAATGACATTCCACTCACAGTACACCACATGTGTACAATTATTTTTCTCATCTCCGGAGTAAGACCACGCGTTTTAACATGTAGGTAATCACAAATTTAAGTTGTTTTTATGTTGTCACGTTGAAAAATCTGTAAACAAAAGGACGCAGCCAGTAGAATTCGAAAAAAATAGTCGATTTATAATGACCGTTAACATTAGGTGTTCTTATAATTTTTGGAACAGTCTATAGTTGCTCATCAACGGACCAGTTCTGGAACCGCTTCACCCATCAAGATCTCGGCCAACCTCCCCCGGAGGGACTTTGCCATAATAACCAACCTCATGACCAGCATCTGTTAGCCTTCGATTCTCGCCAAGATGCCATGGACCAAGAAGTAGTTGGTAGATATCTATCCAACTTTCTATCTCACTGGATAGAAGATGAAGGTGTTCACTATCCAATTAGTTCGGCAAATTCACTTTACGCGCTCTCTATCTTGGGGCCCCAGAGCTCGGTTCAAGTGTTGATGGAATGTTGCAAATTACAGGGCATTGGGCCGTGGCTGATATTATGGTTTTCATCAGCCGGTGCAGAAATCCCGGGAGATGGCTCCCGGGAATCGGACACCCGGATAGCCGTCTTCAATAATCATTGCTGGAGCCACACCATCCAGACCGATGTTTGAGGTTATGTAGCGTCGGGCGTGCTAATGTGACGACAGACTGGTCCGGTGGAGAAAGTTGCCTCCCCAGTGGCAGTTTGCGGATCGTGCATTTTCATCGATTTGTTCAAGGATGAATTTATGTGTCGTGAGAAATTTCATTGCACCATTTAAAAGTAATGAAGTTTGAACCAAAAAAAAAGCTACAAAAGAATCCACCCAGTCAGCCACATGCTTGTGGCCATTGACCGACACATGTGTTATTATTATTCAAATGAAAATAGCAATTTCAGAACGATAGTGTTACCAACATTGGATTCGATGATCACGTACACCGTTTACAGAAATTGAGTCGGGTTCTCGTGTGACACAATTTTTTTAATCCAATTTACTCGTCAGGTGTGAGCTGACTGAGCTCCAATGCAATCAGATTGTCGCCTCTCTTTTTGGTCCTGGAAGAAAGGAAGGTAAGAGGAGGAATTGTAATGGAAGTGCAGGCAGAGGACCTGGCCTGGCCCTTGGCCCAGCTCGCGTATCGCGCGCGGGAATATAATCAAACGAATGTTCTGCTAGCAGCCAGCCAGTAGGACTTTGTTCAACATGACACCCCCGATAAGGTCAATTCCTCGACATGGTTCCCCGCAACAGGCAACAATTCAGGGGAAAACCACAACCACCCTGAACGGGGGAAAGTGTGGGTGCTGGGAAGGGGTAGCAACTTTGATGAATAACATGCAATGTTTTGCGTCAGGGACTGACTGATTCGAATGTTACAATATACCTGAAGCATGCCACCTTTACACCTTTTTGATTTTAATTCAACCCCTTGGCTTCCGGTGGGAGGTTTTCCGAACATGAGTACCAGCATATCGGCTTCTGGCAGTCCGGAGGTATTGCTTTGAACTTTGGAGTGGCCCCCAAACAGCTGAATATTGAATGGCGAGGTCAGGAATTGAAATAATGTCCTGGCTGCAGTTGTTTATTTGTTGATTGTTGAAATTCAATTTGATATTTGAAGTTAATATTATGGGGAAACTTTCGAAAACCTTTCAAGAACAAGTATTTCATCAAAACAATGTTTTTGAATCTTCAAATTTAGTACTTATCCTACCAAACCTGTTCGGATCAGATTGTCCCACAGAGCACAATCCGAACATTCTTATCATCATTCTAATATATTGAAGAACTTGTAATTTTTGGAGACCAAGTAAAAAAAACTAAACTATTGTTTAGAAAATCAGTCATTTGAAAAATTAAACACAACACTGGAAGATCCGAGATAGTGGTCAAAACAATTACTGGACCCCATCATATTTATACACCCTCAAACATTTTCGTAGGTATATATCTCAACAAACTTTGTTACACGGTTAATATTTGTTATAGAATTATCGCAGAAAACTTGAAAAAACAGAATTTACCTAACAAGTGGAGAAAATTTACATATTTTTTTTTAACTTCCGGCTTAACACGTTCGTCGTCATGGAACACATAAACGGGTGACGACTCTCTTACCCAAGATAGCCGCTCAGTTTTGCCACGTGTTGTAAATCCAGAGCTCTCTGGCTTTACTTTCACGCTCCGAGATTTTTGGGCGTCTAACGTGTAAGCGATAAGAATTATACAAATTGAACGATATTCAACATCTTATTCGTACATCCGGAAAGAATACGAGAGAGCGCAAGTTTTGCTCAATACATGCAAACCGTTGCCAGCGACAATATTTGCTGCTT
The DNA here is from genome assembly GCF_029784155.1 of Uranotaenia lowii. Classification (NCBI taxonomy): domain Eukaryota; kingdom Metazoa; phylum Arthropoda; class Insecta; order Diptera; family Culicidae; genus Uranotaenia; species Uranotaenia lowii. The sequence goes on along the minus strand of NC_073692.1, from coordinate 365,390,015 downwards.
CTATCATTGGACAATTTCTCCAAATGAACCATCTGATTTTTAGCAATCTGGTTGCACTGCTTATCGCAGAGAGTAGAAAAGGTTGTTTCCTCTCTTGAATCTCGAGCGGGAGAACAAATTTGCAAACATGGCGTACTTTTCATTTTATCCAATTTATACCGACTTTAACACGTTCGTTTCCACGCTCATTTTGGTAGTTTTACTCGAAGAACTGGAATGAAGGGAGAAAATTCGTCAATGATCACACAAATTGTGCAGCCAATGATAGAATTTGTGGTAATTGGTGGCAATTTGTTAGAGAAAATTGGAATGTGGAATTTAGATCATTACTACTCCAAATGCAAAGAATTTTCTCTTGATTTCAATCCCTTGGTTTTACTAGCCGGGCTCAAAGAAATTCTCGGAGCGAGAAAGAAAAGAGGGAGAACTCTAAGATTTTAAACGTGTGGCTAAGCCAAGCGGCCAACTTGATTAAGAGAGCGTCACCCGTTTTTTGATGTGACTGGGCCCTCAAGGAAATACACCCGTCACCCGAATATGGGTCCCATGGTGACGAACGTGTTAAGTAACCATTTTTACGATCGTTTACTTCTTTAGTAGGAATTGCGATTCGCTTCAGCATTGTTAACGGTTTGAACTATAATTTCTAATGCGATTTTATGTTTACTGGGCATCGACGGAAAGATGTATTCTTGAATATTTCAAAAATTCATAATCACTTAAATACAGCAAAGCTGCCAAAAGTTAACAAAAAATTTAAAAAAAAGTTTTGATATGTTGAGTACTGTAAACAACATGCAACACTTCACAATTTCAATAGCTTCATAAAAACTTATGTTCACAGTTAATCATATCCCTTATGCATCCAAAGTTACAAGGTTAATGGGACATCAAATTGGCGTAGTCAGTAAAATTATTGGTTTTTTTTAGTTATTTTTAAATTTTCTTTTCACCCTCCTCAGAAAATGGGGTAACTTGCAAAAAACTTTGTTTTCAATGAAAAAACTTATTAAAACGTATGAACATTTATAATTTTTGATAAATTTGCAATGCTTTAAAGACCATTACGCATGAACGCACCAATTGCAGTAATTTTTTTTTCAGTAAAACCTAATTATCATATTTTTTTTCAAAAAATAAGGATGCTGCATACATTTAGGGGTAAAATAATACTTCAAAAAATCGACTAGCTGAATTCGTAACAATAAATGTTTGTATGAAACAAATTTCCATGTTGACAAACGTGTGATGCAAAACAATCATTTTTTAGCATATGGTTTTAAGATTTACGAGGTGTATTTTGATTTGCATTTTACGGAGACAGGTAACTGAATTATAAAATAAATTATTTATCAACATTCAGTGTTTATTTGAAAAATATTTTCACACCAACAGCGTAGGTATCGGATTATAAAAGTAATCTAAAGTTTGTAGGTGATATCATTAAGTCAGTTCCTCACACTGGGTAAAGTTTTTTACGGCATAAATTTTGTACATTTATTGCTCGACTTCTCAAATTTTATATGAGAATCAAAAACTTTAAAAAACTTGCTGAAGATGCGAGAAATTGAGTCATCATCATTTTGGAATCGGTTCAAATTTACAAAATCGGTTAACATTTACGGTCTGGAGAACACCAACGAACCACAACTTTGAACGATTAACAGTTTTATTCGAACTTTCATTTTTTTTGTTTGGATTTTTTAAACTTAATATCATTCACTTGATATCAAAGAATCTCAAACATCAAATTGGATTCAATTTTTTAAAGGTAGATTAAGAGGTGTTCAATTAGAAACATGAGCTGTGTTACTCTAAATTTCAATAAGTAAAATCAAATTGTGTCTGGGTCTTTTTTATTGTGTCTCTAGTGAAGGAAAGAAAAAGAGAACAATTTACGATAAAACTTTAACTCTGATCCCAAATCAAGTTCATTAAGAGATTTTTTAAACTTTTAAATTCCGAACCCTAACTTTTTTTTATCAAACACTCTTGATCTAGTGGATCTTGAAAAAATCAAAATGATTAATGTTGAAAGGATGTTAACATACTTTTATTCATATTCAAATTCAGATTAATGCTTTATTTTTTTTTTGTTTTTTTTTTATTTTTTTTTTCTAGTTTTTTTTTATTTTTTTTTTTTTTGTTTTTTTTGTTTTTTTTTTTTTTTATTTTTTTTTGTTTTTTTTTTTTTTTATTTTTTTTTCTTTTAATTTTTTTATTTTTTATTTTTTTTTTATTTTTTTTTATTTTATTTTTTTATTTTTTTTTTTATTTTTTATTTTTTTATGCTTCAATACAGATCGGTCTCGATTATCCGTGCATGTTCTTTTTGTGTTTTTTTAAGTTTGTATTTCGTCTTACTTTGCTAGACGTTTTTTTTTGTTCTCGTTTAATTTTTCATTCATTTCATAATCCCTTGTATGTACATTATAGTACCATAATTTGCAACTTTATCACGGATTTGACATCTCAAAAAATATTCTTCGATACCAGGTTAGTTTTTAATATGTAATTTTGTTTTGTCTTGATCATCCGTTGCTTCGTTTACTCAAAAAAAAAATCATGTCCGGATTAGCGAATCTGAGATATGTTACTTTGTTTTTTGGTATCAGAAATCCTTTATCATATTTTAGAATTATATACCTAATAATTTAAAAAATCAACTTCAACCAAGTAAGATTTTTTTCAAAGTGGATTATAATTCAGATTCAAATTATTTCTTTATTTACAAACTCAAATATTAAAATTATAATTTAATATTTTATAGAATATTCCACATTTTAATATCAAGAGTTAAGAAGCAGGTTCTAAACTCTTAACTACAACTCTGAGTTCAATAAACAAATTAGATTTAAAAATGCACACAAGATAAGTTTTGATCTTGATTTTGAATTTTTCAATTTTGAAATTTTAAATTTTAGTCAAAGGCAGAAAAGTTTCATTCGCCTTAAACACACTTTGAAAAATTAATAGTTTTGCTTAAAAAATTGTTCTGATTGTAATTCTCATTAATCTCACTAGGCATCAAATTTGGGGGCACTGAAGCCTATTATGCAATGTTTACTTTTAGCAGCAAAACCCAATAACATAATAGAAATTTCATATATGACGGTATTATATCAATTAAAAACTTTCTCGAAGACCACGAGTAGTTTTGAGTTCTACGAAAAAAATAGCAATTTTTTTTTCGCAATTTTTCCCAGCTCAGAAGAATTTAGAAATTTCGACGAATTTATTACGAAGTTTTCAACCAAATGGAATTTTTGTTATTTTTTGAAGGAAAATTGAATCGTTTTGCAATTTTTAACAATGTTTTTAAATTCTCTAGAATAAAGTTGCCAGAATTTTTCCAGCACGTATCCGGACCGGACAAATCCGAGATATTTCATCTGAAATCTTGACAAAATTCGAACATTTGATTCAAATTTGTTGTTCATAAATCCGGGAAATATCTAGGCAAATTTGGTTAATTAATGGAAGTTTCTTAACAAAAAAATTTTTTTCATCCATATATATTACGAAATTTTAAATTATATTTAAGGCTTTCATAAAATCTTTCGTGATTTTTTTTATAAAACTTGCTCTTAAAGTTGCGTTTTTGGCATATAAATGAATAAAAAATATTACACAATTTGTTTTTATTTTTTGTTTCATTAAGTTCAAAAATTGAATAAATCCGGGAAAAATTCGGGCAAAATTCTTTTGCAATGAAATCCGGGCATCCGGGCTGGACCTAAATTTTGTATCAAATATCCTGGCTACCCTGGATAAAACCGGGTAATCTGACAGGCTTACTCTGCATAGAATCCTTTTTTTTTGCTGAAGTTGCATTTTTGTTCTTTAAAAAACCCATATTGGTGGAAAATATTTTATCTGTTAAACGAATCATTTCAGGAGGGTTTTTTTTTATCATCACTTACTAATTTGGTTAATGTTTATTTGAAACTTATGGTTTTTGGTAAAATGGTTTTTATTGGTGTTGAAGCTTCTCTAAGCTATAGTCAGTACCACGCGCCTGAAAACAGCCCCGAACATTACGAAATCTTAGAAATTTTTTTTTTTATCATTTCAAGGCGGTTTTATGACAATTTTAGTAAATCCTGACTAAAATGTTTTGGGAGACTTTCGTGAATGTCAGTAGTAGTTGTAATTTTACCTGAATAATAATAATAATAAATAATAAATTTGTCTGTTTACCTAATGTCAAGAGCAAAGACATTGATGTTGAGTTATTGCTACACATTAAAACTACGTTTGTTTCAAATCGAATTGTCAGAATAATAAATTTAAATTCGAGTTGAAACACAGTTAAATGTATGTTTGGGAAAATTCAATTTTGAATCATTGCTATGTGCCTTAGACGTTTACCGAAAGCTTCTCTCAGTTGGGGACTACTTTTATGAACATTTCGTTCCATTCACTAAGAAACAAGGATTGTATGACATGAGTTTATGTACCCTGTACTCAATAATTCACAACTTCATCAATGTTTTTAAAAATGAATTCATAGTAGTTTATTAGATGAACTTGGGATCATTTAATTTAGTCCAAAGTTTTTTCCATGTTCCAGTGCTTGCAGTGTATTTTTTTGCCTGCGGAAAACTGTTTTCTAGTTATTTTCCCATCAGAAATTGTAAGTTTAAAATCAATCCGAAAGTTTCCAGAAGCACTTGCAAGGTAGGCTCGTTTTTACTTTTTTCGCAGATCATAATTTTATGAACAGTTTTTCCACGTGAAAAAAAATGTAACGCACTTATTAGGATTGAATTGCAGATAACTAATGTGCAGAATTTTCAAATATCCCATTTTCTTTATTGTTTGAATTTTTAATATTTTCATGCATATATCTTGACATGAATATCATCAAAATGCATTTTGGCATGCAAAATTAAGGAGCATGCCAATTTTAGGCTCGATTTTCCTATAAATATGCACAATGGCTTTTTCCCAACAACGAAACGAAAAATATATTTAAACTTATGGAACATCCTGTTTTATTCAGAAGTAATGCGCTAAATTTTGAATCTTAATGAAAAAGTGCTGTAAAAATTTCCTTGTTGACCGATTCAGTTCAAACTGTCAGGCAATAAACTGTTTGTGATCTTTTGTAATATTTGATTTTATTCCAGTTTAATTCCACATCCGCACGGTCGTACATAAAGCCCAACTCTACCCAAAAGATTTTGCGACATCTAAAAGCATATTTTTCTTAAAAAAAACCCAATTGTTTTCTCGAAATCGACATCATTGAGATGCTCACTGGTCTTAGCTCCGGTGCGTTGTCATGATCTTGGATACAAAAGTGACTTCTTCAATTTTATATCATTTCAGGATATCCTTTGAGTAGTGGAACAAATGAAAACAGTTCGAAATGATGCAGTTTACCCTAGAGCTTAGTTTGAACGTTAAACTGACCAAAGAAGGCAAAGCCAGCTGTCAAATAATTTAAATGCTATTTTTATGATGCAACGAGAAAGTGTTCAAAGCTATGAAACTATCGGACCATTTTGTAATTATCTTGTCACAAATTTGATAGCATTCCGATGATGATTCTAAAATGGTATTATTGATGATAATCGACTATGCGGTACACTGTAAACAATGTTTTGGCAAAATATGTATTTCATTCAGAACATTGCTAAAATCACTCATAAATACTAGTTGCTCGTACAATACGCTATAAAAATTGTTTTTTTTTCTGTATTGTTTTATCAATAACGTAATTCCGGTAGTTTCCTGTTCGAAGTATAAAGATTCTGCTCAAAACATTATTCGCACGCGTGAGGGTCCCAATTCTTAGGAAACCTTTTAATTCTATTATAAATTTTATCCTTAATAATATTTGAAACCAATATTGACAGATTAGAAATAACAAACAACAATATTGGTTTTAAGTTTGATTATGAAATAAACAGAACACCGAACATAATTTAAACAGAGATAACAGGCATATTATTTTGAAATGTACATCATGACGACGTGAAAATGATGCACTTTGTTTTTTTTTCATAAACCTTAAACCAGTTTTTATTTATCTACGCAATCGATCGAAATGTCATCTATAAGAAGTAAAAATTCAAATTTTTTAACCGAATGTTTGATATCGGCCCATCAAAGCTTTTCAAAATTTTTGAAAGCTGCACGTACGAATTAGCTCAGCATTTTGCCCAAATATCCACCAAACGTTTTTAAATTAAATCTGAAATATAAGTAAGTCTGAAATCTAAATCTAGATTGTGAATCAAAATCTGGAATCTGAAATCTGAAATCTGAAATCTGAAATCTGAAATCTGAAATCATGGAATTATATCCGAAGATTTGGTGAGCAACAGAAGAGTTAACAGATTAAGTCAATTCATAAGAATTTGAAATCCATCAGTTGAGAAACTTATTGAAGCTAATCGTAAACCATTTAAGCTCGCAATTCTGAACGTGTTGAACCTTTTGCCCCGAGTGCATTTGCCCGTCGTAAGTCAATAATACGTTTTCTTCTACACTCCCCCACAATTCAACCTGCAATCCAATTTATTAGCTCACGTCCGTTCGTTTACTCGATCCACTGATTCTACAGACATCACTTTTCCGATCCATTCAAGAACATCCAACAGAGAGAAGTTTACACACTTCATCATCTTCATCGGAGGGGCACATTGGCATCATTTTTCATAAAATTTTGCTCCGTCTCCTTCCGATTCTCGCCTTCATGCAACTCCCACATTCGTTGACCGTTCAATGCTTAAGCACCAAGTCTGTAGACAGAGAGAGAGTTGGCTGATTGTTGATTTCCCAGCAAAACGAAACTCTGCAAATGCAGGTTGAACAAATATTTGCCCACACGTTCCAGTCGTCGTTCTCGTCTTCGACTTCGTCTGATGTCTGGATGATTTGACGAGATGCTTCAGAAGAAAGCTTGGCAAAGTTTGCTGGACTGTTTGTCGGATGTCTTTTTTGTTTTTTTTTTTCAATCCACGATTTAAACTGAGATTTGTGATGAATAAAGTGTAATAGATAAATCTTTCCAATTTTTTGTCTTGTCAATTCGAACACAAATGCAAAAGTCAGCAGTACACATATAAAAAAAAACATGAATGACGAAAATGACAAAAATGACAAAAATGACAAAAATGACAAAAATGACAAAAATGACAAAAATGACAAAAATGACAAAAATGACAAAAATGACAAAAATGACAAAAATGACAAAAATGACAAAAATGACAAAAATGACAAAAATGACAAAAATGACAAAAATGACAAAAATGACAAAAATGACAAAAATGACAAAAATGACAAAAATGACAAAAATGACAAAAATGACAAAAATGACAAAAATGACAAAAATGACAAAAATGACAAAAATGACAAAAATGACAAAAATGACAAAAATGACAAAAATGACAAAAATGACAAAAATGACAAAAATGACAAAAATGACAAAAATGACAAAAATGACAAAAATGACAAAAATGACAAAAATGACAAAAATGACAAAAATGACAAAAATGACAAAAATGACAAAAATGACAAAAATGACAAAAATGACAAAAATGACAAAAATGACAAAAATGACAAAAATGACAAAAATGACAAAAATGACAAAAATGACAAAAATGACAAAAATGACAAAAATGACAAAAATGACAAAAATGACAAAAATGACAAAAATGACAAAAATGACAAAAATGACAAAAATGACAAAAATGACAAAAATGACAAAAATGACAAAAATGACAAAAATGACAAAAATGACAAAAATGACAAAAATGACAAAAATGACAAAAATGACAAAAATGACAAAAATGACAAAAATGACAAAAATGACAAAAATGACAAAAATGACAAAAATGACAAAAATGACAAAAATGACAAAAATGACAAAAATGACAAAAATGACAAAAATGACAAAAATGACAAAAATGACAAAAATGACAAAAATGACAAAAATGACAAAAATGACAAAAATGACAAAAATGACAAAAATGACAAAAATGACAAAAATGACAAAAATGACAAAAATGACAAAAATGACAAAAATGACAAAAATGACAAAAATGACAAAAATGACAAAAATGACAAAAATGACAAAAATGACAAAAATGACAAAAATTACAAAAATGACAAAAATGACAAAAATGACAAAAATGACAAAAATGACAAAAATGACAAAAATGACAAAAATGACAAAAATGACAAAAATGACAAAAATGACAAAAATGACAAAAATGACAAAAATGACAAAAATGACAAAAATGACAAAAATGACAAAAATGACAAAAATGACAAAAATGACAAAAATGACAAAAATGACAAAAATGACAAAAATGACAAAAATGACAAAAATGACAAAAATGACAAAAATGACAAAAATGACAAAAATGACAAAAATGACAAAAATGACAAAAATGACAAAAATGACAAAAATGACAAAAATGACAAAAATGACAAAAATGACAAAAATGACAAAAATGACAAAAATGACAAAAATGACAAAAATGACAAAAATGACAAAAATGACAAAAATGACAAAAATGACAAAAATGACAAAAATGACAAAAATGACAAAAATGACAAAAATGACAAAAATGACAAAAATGACAAAAATGACAAAAATGACAAAAATGACAAAAATGACAAAAATGACAAAAATGACAAAAATGACAAAAATGACAAAAATGACAAAAATGACAAAAATGACAAAAATGACAAAAATGACAAAAATGACAAAAATGACAAAAATGACAAAAATGACAAAAATGACAAAAATGACAAAAATGACAAAAATGACAAAAATGACAAAAATGACAAAAATGACAAAAATGACAAAAATGACAAAAATGACAAAAATGACAAAAATGACAAAAATGACAAAAATGACAAAAATGACAAAAATGACAAAAATGACAAAAATGACAAAAATGACAAAAATGACAAAAATGACAAAAATGACAAAAATGACAAAAATGACAAAAATGACAAAAATGACAAAAATGACAAAAATGACAAAAATGACAAAAATGACAAAAATGACAAAAATGACAAAAATGACAAAAATGACAAAAATGACAAAAATGACAAAAATGACAAAAATGACAAAAATGACAAAAATGACAAAAATGACAAAAATGACAAAAATGACAAAAATGACAAAAATGACAAAAATGACAAAAATGACAAAAATGACAAAAATGACAAAAATGACAAAAATGACAAAAATGACAAAAATGACAAAAATGACAAAAATGACAAAAATGACAAAAATGACAAAAATGACAAAAAATGACAAAAATGACAAAAATGACAAAAATGACAAAAATGACAAAAATGACAAAAATGACAAAAATGACAAAAATGACAAAAATGACAAAAATGACAAAAATGACAAAAATGACAAAAATGACAAAAATGACAAAAATGACAAAAATGACAAAAATGACAAAAATGACAAAAATGACAAAAATGACAAAAATGACAAAAATGACAAAAATGACAAAAATGACAAAAATGACAAAAATGACAAAAATGACAAAAATGACAAAAATGACAAAAATGACAAAAATGACAAAAATGACAAAAATGACAAAAATGACAAAAATGACAAAAATGACAAAAATGACAAAAATGACAAAAATGACAAAAATGACAAAAATGACAAAAATGACAAAAATGACAAAAATGACAAAAATGACAAAAATGACAAAAATGACAAAAATGACAAAAGTGACAAAAATGACAAAAATGACAAAAATGACAAAAATGACAAAAATGACAAAAATGACAAAAATGACAAAAATGACAAAAATGACAAAAATGACAAAAATGACAAAAATGACAAAAATGACAAAAATGACAAAAATGACAAAAATGACAAAAATGACAAAAATGACAAAAATGACAAAAATGACAAAAATGACAAAAATGACAAAAATGACAAAAATGACAAAAATGACAAAAATGACAAAAATGACAAAAATGACAAAAATGACAAAAATGACAAAAATGACAAAAATGACAAAAATGACAAAAATGACAAAAATGACAAAAATGACAAAAATGACAAAAATGACAAAAATGACAAAAATGACAAAAATGACAAAAATGACAAAAATGACAAAAATGACAAAAATGACAAAAATGACAAAAATGACAAAAATGACAAAAATGACAAAAATGACAAAAATGACAAAAATGACAAAAATGACAAAAATGACAAAAATGACAAAAATGACAAAAATGACAAAAATGACAAAAATGACAAAAATGACAAAAATGACAAAAATGACAAAAATGACAAAAATGACAAAAATGACAAAAATGACAAAAATGACAAAAATGACAAAAATGACAAAAATGACAAAAATGACAAAAATGACAAAAATGACAAAAATGACAAAAATGACAAAAATGACAAAAATGACAAAAATGACAAAAATGACAAAAATGACAAAAATGACAAAAATGACAAAAATGACAAAAATGACAAAAATGACAAAAATGACAAAAATGACAAAAATGACAAAAATGACAAAAATGACAAAAATGACAAAAATGACAAAAATGACAAAAATGACAAAAATGACAAAAATGACAAAAATGACAAAAATGACAAAAATGACAAAAATGACAAAAATGACAAAAATGACAAAAATGACAAAAATGACAAAAATGACAAAAATGACAAAAATGACAAAAATGACAAAAATGACAAAAATGACAAAAATGACAAAAATGACAAAAATGACAAAAATGACAAAAATGACAAAAATGACAAAAATGACAAAAATGACAAAAATGACAAAAATGACAAAAATGACAAAAATGACAAAAATGACAAAAATGACAAAAATGACAAAAATGACAAAAATGACAAAAATGACAAAAATGACAAAAATGACAAAAATGACAAAAATGACAAAAATGACAAAAATGACAAAAATGACAAAAATGACAAAAATGACAAAAATGACAAAAATGACAAAAATGACAAAAATGACAAAAATGACAAAAATGACAAAAATGACAAAAATGACAAAAATGACAAAAATGACAAAAATGACAAAAATGACAAAAATGACAAAAATGACAAAAATGACAAAAATGACAAAAATGACAAAAATGACAAAAATGACAAAAATGACAAAAATGACAAAAATGACAAAAATGACAAAAATGACAAAAATGACAAAAATGACAAAAATGACAAAAATGACAAAAATGACAAAAATGACAAAAATGACAAAAATGACAAAAATGACAAAAATGACAAAAATGACAAAAATGACAAAAATGACAAAAATGACAAAAATGACAAAAATGACAAAAATGACAAAAATGACAAAAATGACAAAAATGACAAAAATGACAAAAATGACAAAAATGACAAAAATGACAAAAATGACAAAAATGACAAAAATGACAAAAATGACAAAAATGACAAAAATGACAAAAATGACAAAAATGACAAAAATGACAAAAATGACAAAAATGACAAAAATGACAAAAATGACAAAAATGACAAAAATGACAAAAATGACAAAAATGACAAAAATGACAAAAATGACAAAAATGACAAAAATGACAAAAATAACAAAAATGACAAAAATGACAAAAATGACAAAAATGACAAAAATGACAAAAATGACAAAAATGACAAAAATGACAAAAATGACAAAAATGACAAAAATTACAAAAATGACAAAAATGACAAAAATGACAAAAATGACAAAATTTTCCAAAAAATGAAACCAAAATTGACTAAAATAAGAAACTTTGAGGAATGAAGGAAAAATCTCAAACAAATCTTTTTGGAGCATGTTTGCCTGTTTGTTTGTTTGTTTGTTAGCTCACTTTCTGTTCTTTTTACTGGGAACGGAGCAATACTTGAAACAGAAATTATTTATGTTTACAGATATATTTTTTTCCTCTTCGGCAGAATGGCACTGCAGTCAACAAAACGCGCTCGCTAATATGTTTCTCCATTTCGCAAACGTGTATTTGCCCACGTTTCCGATATTCTCCTCACTGCGTTCCCTGCTGTTTTATTGAAACTCGCGATTGTTGTTTGCAAATATTTTATCTTCCCAAGTATGTGAAAACCCGACAGTCATGAAAGAAACGAGAGAAAAAAAAATATCAACAAGCAATGGACGACGAGTGTGACAACAACAAATATAACAATACAAAATATGTGTATGAACGTTCTCCAAAGGCAAAAAGTGCTCCAGCTCCAGCTGAGAGTTTGAACTCTTTTCCTCGAAGAAGAAGTCTTTTCTTGCACCGTAAGAAGGGCAAATCGAACCGCAGCAATTCTGCAAAAAAAAAATGAACAAAATAAAATAAACGGAAAAGAGACTTGGCACAAGAGTTATGACAGAAGTTACTTTCCGAAATGCACCGCTGAGCCTGGAAGAATACCGGTGACATTTATTATGTCGACAACTGTGTCGTACAATATAGGGTCTGGATTCCATATAGTTGAAGTTTGGATGTCTGCCGGAAGTTTCCTGACATTTGTTTGTTTTTTAAATTCAAGGATTTGAAATTGAAAAAATGATTGAAAATATTTAAAGGTCTTAAGACTCTTCATAATATTATCAAAAATATTTCTAACAGGCTATATTCAACATCAATATTATCCAAACGAACAAAAGCTTTGCTTTCATCCTATGAAATTGATATTCCTTTCACTCATTTCTCATCTAAAAATATGAAATTTTTTCAAGCTAGAACTCAGAGAAATGATAGAAACGAAAAAAAAAAACGCCAAAGGTTATAAAGCTGCTATCCAATGACTAATTCAATCAAAACATAGCACTGGGGATCAGATTTCCGATGGTTTCAAGATTGGTTTGTTGGTCGTTTCAAGTGTAGGGCGGGGGGGATAAAACATCTTGCTGCTCCACATTGCCCCAGTTCGACTTCAACTTCAACCGATTGTAGAAGATGATCAGCAGAAATTTTCCCGTGCCCTGCTTGGAGAAAGTCGCATCAGATGGATTTGATGTCGGTAAGGGGGGATGATTCGATGGCTCAGGACTGAGCAGCCGAAACACAGAATGATAGTTCACATTTTTTTTTGGGATGCCCTTTTTCGCCACTTCTAGAGTTCCCAATCTATCTTTAACACCCAAGTTTGGACAAAAGATGAGATCATCTCATCAATTTTGGGTCACACGTTTTTCTGACTAGGTCGTAAAATCAACTGAGTGAGAACGAGCTTCGGGAGAGATGACAGATTTCGGACTGCCATAAGTTTTAAATTTCGAACGACTGAGATTGACATCCTTGATTTTTTGAATTTTTCTTTATTTGAAATTTTTTTTCCGTAAGATTTCTCAAAACATCCAAAAATTTCAATTTAAAATGTCATTTCAAAATTTAATCGAATATAACACTACAATACCTGAGGTAGGAATGACACCTCCTGCTTTATAACCTCCTACATCAACCGAAATTCATCCCCGAAGAATCATTCTCCATAGCTCCTTAATGCTGTCTAGGAAATTGCAAAAGATTTTAAAAGTTCCCTTTGGTAGGGGGGAATGAATTCAGACACCAGTATGCTTTTTTTAACCGGTAGGAGAAGGTACCAATCAATGTGCATTTTGTCGTTTTATCATCCCTTTGGTGCAGTTTAACATCAGCTGGAAGGCCAGGAAAAATCTGAAAACGCTCGCCCAGAGACGACTCAGATTCTGATTTAAAATTTGACATTAACCTAGGCGATGCTTGCTCATTTTTGTTCCAAGTATTAAACCGTGGCTCAATTCTATCATCCCCCCATTCTTGCGATTGTCTCTAGACAAAATTGAAGATTATACGTACGAAGGGTAGAAATGCTCCCACAAGGGAAACGTTTAGCAGGTTGTTACACCACAAATCATCGCCAACACGCTGGTTTTGCTTCCCTTCTCAGAAAAAATTAGAAATTATTTAGTTGGCACATTACTCTTTAATGAGCAACTTAATCGCATCATACCTTTCAAATGGCGTTTTTATTGGAAGAATAGAAAAATTTAATTAAAAAAAATCGAATGCCGACTCTCATACGAAGTTTTCATAAATGATTTGGTTTATTATAAATTTGAAAAATAAACAAAAAAGCACCACATATTAATGTAACAATTTGTTGCTAGGTGGGATTTCTATCCATTGAACTGCATTGCTTCGATATTTTTATCTAAAGATAAGAAGCTCAAGTTATTTTTGTTTTAATTCCATCATTGGCAGAGAAAAATTCTTTAAAGTTCTTCAGCCCAGCACACGTTGATAAAGCTAAAAGAAGTATGTTTTTTTTAAACGCACACAAACACATACAGTATCTCAATAAAACATGGTGTTTCCTTTTACTTAATTCTAAACGTACATCTTTCGAAGACGAACTGGCTAAATCCAGTCAATTATGAACATTCTTGAGGACCAGTCTTGCCAATCAGAGCTAGACGTCTCAATGCGGGTTACTTTCAAGAATCGCTTTTGCATCCCATTGTGCAAAATTTAGCACTTCTAGCTTGAATGAAATAGTGATTAACTTTTAAGACTATACGAAAACGCTACGAAACTTTAACAGCAATTTTCTTGAAACATGCCAAACAGTTCATAAGACCTGTTCAAAACTGACCACAATTTTATTTTTTTTTTCTCAGTTTGGTTTTGACAGTTCTCTCTGGTGTGTTTAGAGACATCTGGTGGCCCAGCCAAAAAACAAAAAAATGTTCAAAACGATCGTTGGAAATCTTACACAAGTTTCGTGGGCTAGCTTGTACGTGTGTTATCTGTTACAGAGTTTTGGAAATATTCACAGAATTCACAGAATTTCAAGTTTTGTTGGTATTTCTAAAACTTTAATTTTTATGACATCATAAATTTTAGATTTTTAACTTTGTTTTTGTAAAACATGACAATATTGGTAAAGTTTTTTTTTTAACGAACACAAAAAACGAACACAAACACATACATGATCTCAATGAAACATGATGTTACCTCGAAGAGATTCCTTTTTTCTTAACTCTAAGCGTACATCTTTCGAGGATATGATGGCTAGCATCTTACAAATGCTAAAACCTCCAACTCATCGGAAGTGTACTATGTATGCCGAGACCGGGATTCGATCTCATACCCCCTGGCTTAGAAGACTTGAAGGCTATCCTCTACGCCACGGGCGGCGGCTTTTATAGAAATTTATGCTATTTCCGTCACAGAAAACCATCACAGAATTTTTGGGTAAAATCACAGAAAGTCAGAAATTTTATTCGCAAAAACCCAGATTTTTTTTTTGGCAACCTGTGTCCTATCCCACAGAAAGTGTGCTGTGTAAACCGTGACCGAGATTCGATCTCATGACCGTTGGCTTAGAAAATTTGAAGTTTTTCCTATATGCCACGGGCTGCGGCGCATATCGTTTTAAAAAGCCAAAAAATAAGTGCCGTAGTAACTAACTTCATGAAAACAAGTTGTCATCAAACTGTTTAGTTCTGTCGTCACATTTATCTGAATTATCATGTTCTACATTATTGTACAATAATGTAAGTCCCTTTCTTATCACATTTTAGAAATAATATTCGTTTTCTGAAATTATATCTACCACCTTAAAGTTTTTCCAGTCAAAATGCTCGTTTTTGGCTGCTGTAAAGGTTTGTCCCAGGCATCAGATGCGTTAAAGAAGACGCTTATAATTGTTTCCCGTTTAATTTAATTTCTGAATCACTGTGATGGGATGTCAAACCATTTATTTATTGTTAATTAGGTCTTTATTTTCTTCATGAAATATAAATTTGTTTGCTATTTTGGAACAAATTTTTCACCAAACTGACTGAATATTTGTTTTGATTAGCAAGTTAATAACATCAAAGTTGGTTAATGTTTGTGACAAGGAGAACGCCAACAAAATTCAGAAAAAAATAACTTTTTCCTTAAGTTTGAAAATCATTATTTTTATGAAATTCAAATATCGAGAGTCATTCAGTATTTTGTCTAACATTTTCGGTAGGGGAAAACTTTACAGAACGCACCAGTTAGGCATTAACGCTATTTTAAAGGCTATCAATCAAAATTAAGGATTCAAATTGAACGTTTACGACGATTCAGGGAGCTGATTTACGTCTTACTTTAAAAAAAAATTATATAAAATCTCGATTTCTTGATATTTTTGTAAAAAATTCAAACATTTCAACAAATTCCTGACCATCCTTACGGTATGGTGCGTTGTGTTTACTAGTTTAGGCGTTTTTCCCCACAGTATTATTTCTACCTATTTTTTTTTTTTTACAAAAATATCATGAAATCGACTAACTTACATTAAGTAAGTAAGTAAGTCGATTTCATGATATTTTTGTAAAAAATTTAAACAACTAGAAATCATACTGTGGGGAAGAACGCCACAACTAGTAAACACTACGCACCATACCGTAAGGGTGGTCAGAAATGAAACATTGATTCTACGAAATATGACAACTGGATCATCAAATGTTTAGTACCATGTTCAATTCATTTTTGTTAACTAACCATACTTTGGCAAAAATCATTTGTAATTGCACAACTAATGGAAAAATTCGCTTTTTAAAATACCCCAAGTAACAATTTTAGCTTTATTATGGTCAGCAAAATATCGTTTGGACTATCGCATTAATCTCCATAAAAAGCTAAAGCGCATTCTATAACATCACCTGGACTCTAATAAAGCCAAAATCAGGCTATTTGGCCCTACTCTAGAAACGTCATCAAGACGTATCATTGTTGGTCATCAATGTTGGTCACCAAAGCTTTTAAAAAGCTATTATAAAACATGTTAGAAATTTTTGTTTTTTCGGTTCTATCAGTTCTCGGAGTTTTTTTTTTAATTTTTTCCAGCAACCATAATGGTTGATGAATGATAATTACATTATTCAGATATGATCTGGTAAAATTTATAGTTAAAAAAAAACAATGTTTTAACCATATATTGAGCGTCTTTTCAACTGCCAGTCAAGATTTTAGGTAAAATGTAAATGAAATAGTATCTTAAATTAAATGCGCCTCGTCAAATCTGATGGTCAATCATGATGGAATTGATGGAAAAAGGCCTGAAAAAATATTTTCCAATGCTTGCATTGTGAATCCATCAACATGGCGTCATTTTGTGCCCGTCGATTTTGCAACCAACATGGCGTGAGTCAATTCATAGTTTTATTATGGTTTAATGATGACCCCAAAAAAAGCTACGATTTGACGTTTCTCTCGCGAGCCAACCAATTACACGCTAAGGTTGAGTTCCTCATTTCTGAGTTGTTTATCATTAGTACAGTAAATGAGGACAGACTTTTTGAATGAAAAGGGATTGGTTTTGAAAGACCCGTGGAATAAATCATGAGTTGAAGTCAAATTTCGTTGTCTGACGCCATCTTGAAATCCAAGATGGCGGCTTCCGCTGAACTTTAAAATGGTGTAAATGACTTGAAATCGCATGAAACTCCAACAAAATGGGTATCGGGTGAAAGGGCTGAACGAGTAGAAGTTGAATTTCGCAATCAAACGCCATCTTGAAATCCAAGATGGCGGCATCCGCTCAACTTTTAATGCTTAATGCTGACAAAAAGTCGCATTAAACCACCACTATACGGGTATTGGGTGAAAGGGCTAAACTAGAAGTCGATTTTTTTTTCTTTCTGACGCCATCTTGAAATCCAAGATGGCAGCTTCCACTGAATTTAAAATACTGTTAATCAATGAAAATCGCTTGAACACAACTTTTTTTCACGTAATACTACATTAAAACTACTATTTTAAGACAATTTAGATCATTTTAAATCACTTTTATTATTTTCATTATGTTTCTAATGCATTTAGCACTTTTCTTGTTTTGTTTATAGTTATTGTTTTTTTTTTTAGCCATTTATGTAATTCTATTATTCTTATCATGCTGTTATGTTTAAATTGTATTGGCCTTATTCTAGCGAAAACTATAAGGCTATGTTGTTTCTGTTAACCGTCTGATTTAGGCACATGTGCCAAATTCGATGTTTCCAAAATCGAATGTTGCCAAAAACGAATGGAGTCTGTATTGTGGCGGTTTTTGTGGGATTTTCAGTCACTTACAGATTTTCAGAGAAACGCGAAAAGAGATATTTGACTTCTATCATTTAGCCTTAGCACCCAATACAATATATTTGGGAGTTTCATGCTATTTTCATTCATTTACAGTATTTTTAAGTTCAGCTTAAGCCACCATCCTGGATTTCAAGATAGCGTCAGAATGCAAAAATAAACTTTTTATAAATTATCCCAATTGACAAACACCCATATTTTGGAGGTTTCATGCAATTTTCAATGATTTAAAGCATTTTTAAAGTTTATAGAAAGCTGCCATCTTGGATTTCAAGATGGCGTAAGATAGCAATATTCGACTTCTACTCGTTAAGCCCTTCCACCCACTACCACCTGGGTTTCATGTCATTTTAAGTCATTAACTACATTTTAAAGTTTAGCGGAAGCCGTTATCTTGGATTTCAAGATGGCGTCAGATAGCGAAATTCAACTTCTACCGGTTGATTTCTTTCAACTTATACCCCTATAATATAGGTTTATGCGATTTTCAGTCATTTACAGTATTTTCAAGTTGAGTGGTAGCCGCCATCTTGGATTTAAGATGGCGACGGGCAACGAAATTTGACTTCAACTCGTTTATTACTTTCACCTAATATCCATATTGTGAAGGTTTCACGATATTTTCAGTAATTTACAGCTTTGAAAATAAAAGCGGAAGCCGCCATCTTGAATTAATGATGGCGTCAAGCAACAATTTTTTTTCCTACTATTTGGGCCCTTTCACTCAATAGTCGTATTGTAAAGATATTCATATCACTTTCGGTGATATCAAGTTTTCAAAGATGTATTTTTTTAATTTTAACTCAAAACCAACACGCATAACTTACCAAAAATGTGTAAAAATGGGAGTTCCAATTCAAATATGTGCTATCTAATCTGAGCGTGTCCTGTTTTGACATCTTGATCGAGAACTGTCACTAAGTTTTATGGCGGTTTAATGATCATGCACTGAGTGCTCTTATAGAACATGCAAAAGAAAGCTTGGAGCAAACTTCTAGGTTTGTGTTTTATTATAGTTTAAAAAGAGCATTCATAACTCTTTCAAAATAACTAAACCAGCATGTTTAATAAAAGTTTTATTAGCGTTTTCAAAACCATCTGAAAACATATGGTCGAAAAAAAATTATAAGCATTCTGCATGACCATAATAAAACCGCCATAAAACGAGCTGCACAAAAAATGCCATAATTAAACCATAATAAAACTTCCTAATGCTAGTTTGCATAATCTGTGTTACTTGGTACACTTCATGATATCCTTATGGGTAAAACGCCTTCAAGTAGGCAATAAAATTCATTTTCGTGTCAAATAACGCGGCAAACATGGCTGCTGATGATTTGGTCGAATCGAATATTGGTGCAACTTTTAAACTTGAAAAGAGACGAAATTTGTTATAACTATGCATTCTTATCATAATTTGGGAATCAGCAAATAACAAGACCAACATTTCGTTTTCATATTCAGGTTTTCTCAAAACTTAACAGTATTCGAAATTCAAGCGTCAAACACGTGGTCGAGAGCATTCCGTCCCTCTTTTTATTTGATAAATTTTAATAATAATTTGTGGATATTTAGTGAAATTAAAAACAAAATATTTATAGTTATTCGAAAGTGTATACAAGGGGAGCTGCAGTTCAAAAAAAACTGCACATGCTGGTTTACTATGAAACCTTATATTTTAACCTTGAAAATAAACAAGTTTTTCCCTTAAATATGTAAATCAGGTTTCGGAACAACCGTTTTAATACAAACAGACATTTCAAACTTTCATCCAGAGTCCTAAAACATTTTTAAAAAATTAGACCTTTCTCTAGAAGTTTGGAAAAAGATATTTTTGTGAAGCTCTTACTTCAGGTGTATTTAAATTTTCGTATCCCTATCATCAATTAACTTGTGTATCTATAAAAAGATCCCAATTTTTTATACATACAAATTTATATGTACTTTATCTCTCCTCAATTTTTATTCCTTTAATTATAAATATCCTTAATTTTTATTCAAAATTCTACATCTTTTTTCTCCATACCACAAATTATATTTAATTTCTGCTGATCCTTCATCTCATCTCTACACACGTAATGAAATTTCAAAGTAATTATCGAAATCATGTACAGTTTTGGCTTTTTTATTTGTAAATTTTGGGACCCCGGATGAGGTTTTTTCCACTGAATATACTGTACGTTATAAAAGTGATTATCTTTATCTACTACCTTGCTAATACAACGGAGAAAAATCTCGAAGGGTTTACGAGTTATGAAACATATGAAAATATTTCATTTACGAATCATCAGATATTTTCTAATTTCTGTGTTAAACTTCCAAAGAAGGGGAAAGCAACTATTTGATGAATTCGGCAAAAATCGGCAAATAGTTTTGATGTGAACTTCAAACCAGCCAAGAGTTAATTTTTATCAACCGAATAACCTTAAAAATATTCCACTGTTTAACAATACTAATTCAAAAAGCTCTTTTGACTCTTATAGAAAATCGTTATCAAAATCGTAAGGGGAAGAAATGCCCTTAACAGAGAAGCGTTCCAGTTTTAGAGAAACTTCCTAAGCACCTTATTTGTTCAGGAATAAAATTTATGGACTTACGGACATCGTTTCAGGAAGCGACTGACTTGTCAACTGAGCTATCTCCCAAGACCTCCACATTTCTTAAGGGGACACCACACCACACCATTTTCACGAATTTTTTTTAGAGCTATCGTTCAATCACATGTATTCAAATTTTTAACATTATACAAAGCATTGTTAAAAGAACATTTAGTAATTTTTTCGTAGAAAAATATTGAAAAATTAGCCGGTGACGGAGCACTTTCGAGGATGCCTTTTAAAAAACAGGATTTGCGGTAGACACTGCATCTCAGCACACAATCATCTGAAGTCAAAAAATCAGAGCAAAATATTTTTCATAGATATTTTTCTGGACCCCAACAATTTCATTTAACTTAAAATTTTTCTTATGAAATTTTTGTGGCTGTTTGAAGTAAAAACTACGATTTTTCACGAAAAAATCCGCCATTTTTTATCTGTAAAATCTCCCCAAAGTAAAAAAAAAAGAAAATCGTTGGAGTTTGGTATTTTATATGTAGAAAATATGTTCCAAATTTGAAAAGAATCGGTGAAGTAGTTTTCAAATGACGATGTCCACGGACTTTAAAAATGTGCTTTCGAGAAAAACGCGTTTGAAGTTTCTGCTCAGATAAGAGAATAAAGGCCTATAAGAGGAGATAAAGGCCTATAATTTCTACAGTTTTGTTTCGATTGACTTGTAAATTTGACACAACATTCTTGGAATGATTTACAATAAGAAAAAAAAAAATCGATTTTTTGAAAGTGTTAGACCCTGCTCCCCCCTTAAATCATACTGCTGCTAGAAATCTAGAGAAGAAAATTTAAACTGGAATTTCTGAATTTAAGTGGGCCCCCGTGGAATAATATCTCGAATATGTTCACTCTAATATAACTTAAGGGGTCCCCTAAACAAAGGTTGCAAGAATTTTTTCAGTACATAATTTTAGCTATTTTATCCAAAAACCTGTAAAAATCCAGGCATATGATTTCAAATTTGAACAAAAGCTCAGTGTAGTATTCGGGCAAATTTGGTCGAAACCCCGGAATAATTAAAAAAAATCAAGCAAAAAACCAGAAAAATATTTTTTTCATCATAATTTATTAGTTGATTTAAAATTTTATTTTAAGGCTTTTAAAATACATTTCCTGATTATATTTCAGAAATTTACTCAATAAACTTCGTTATGGACGCATGATTAAAATTTTTTACAACACAACATATTTTTTTTAGTTTCATTTGAGAATTAGAAGTAGAATAAACCCGGGAAAATTCCGGGCTTTTTCAATGAAATCCTGGCAACCAGGCCGAACTATGCTTTCCTAAATTTTATATTTATTGAATATCATGGCAGACCCGGATAAAACCGGGCAATCTGGCATCCAAACCTTCAACCAAGCATCGCTGAATTTTTATCCCCCATTGGTGTTGGCTAAACAAATAAGCAAAAAAAAATTTGAAAATTTAGCAAATTTGGGTCATTTGAATCTGAATTTATTAACACAAAATCTGGACAAATCTATGCAAAATCAAGAGATTATTCGAAAAAAAAAATCTATTGGAAATCTCGCTACTCAAACTCAGTATTCAAACTCGTGACTAAAACTCACTACTCAAATTCGCAACTGAAAATCGCTACTTAAATTCGCTACTCAAAATCGCTACTAAAATTTTCTACTCAAATTCGCTATGCAAACTTGCTACTCAAAATCACTACTCAAACTCGCAACTCAAATTCGCTAAACAAATTTGTTACTCAAAATTGCTTCTCAAATTCGCTACTCAAATTTGCAACTCAAATTCACTACTCCAACTCGATACTCAAACTTGCTACTGGAATTTTAATTTTTTTTTTCATCACTAATTGACAGCAGTATTTGAAATGTTTTTAAAACTCTTAAATAAAAAAAATAGATAAAACTTAAAAATTGCACCAATTTGAATTTTCTGATTGAGAATAAACCGTAGTTTGCTTTATTTGTCCACTTTTCTTTTAAAATCAAAGATTGTCCGAATAAATCCAGGGAATCTTGAATGCTACGCTCCAATAAACAAAACAGCACAATTTCTTATTTATTGGATGAAAATTATGATTAAGAAGTTTCCAGCGAATCAATATAAATTTTATTCTAAAATTCTTCGAATAAAAAAAAAACAATTAGATATCAGTTTTTTGAAGAAAACTTGCAGTATAGAATAGGTAGAGTGAATAAAATGACTTACTAAATGATTTTATTATCAATATTCCAGAATTTTATCTGGGAAGAATCCGGGTAGGTGCCGGAAATTATTGAAATTTTATAAAAATATATATAAGAAAGTGAAAAAAGCATTGAAAATCTTTAAAAATGTTGTTTTTTTAGCTTTTTTGGGAATTAAAGTATAGATATGGCTTATTAGTGTTGTGTTAGCTTTTTGATCATTTGTTTAAATGTTCGTTAGTTTGTTCTCTGTACAACCTTTTACCAACATTTCGCAAATTAACTACAGCTGTTTTAGTTTGACAAATCGGAAACACAGAGTTCCTTCGTGAAATTCCTATTCCAATTAAGTCTGGGATTTGAAAATCGAAATGAAACTTTTCCAACTAATTTAACCCAAGTTTTGTTCTTATTGATTCTGATGAACTTTTTTAATTTTTTTATTCTCTACTAAAGCAAATATTCTGAAATCAGTGTTTAATGTTTAGTACAACCGGGTAGTACACCGGGTTGGCAAGTTATCGAAAAAAACAGGGAGTATTCTGCATATGATAATGTTAACGTTTTGAATCTTTTTTTTTTTTTTTTTTTTGTTTAGATTAGGCTGGAACAAATATCAATTTCTTCTTTTGTCACCCCCCCCCCCCCTTCGAAACTTCCAAAAACCCGAAGGGGGAAATAAATAAAGTTTGAAGTAATTTATGTTGATTCCAATAAAAAATTTCAATATCTGAAAGTCTACAAGACTAAAAATAAAATTTAAGAAGGTGGGAGTTATTTCACCTTTTGTTTTCTCGATTTCATTGAATTATTCGATAAAAAATTACTTGATTTATAGGTTTTGTGCAACAATATAATATGAAATTTTGTTGCATACAAGCTTCCGTGCAATTTATTCCAATTTATTTGTTTTTCGCATTATTTTTTATTGTCCCCCCCCCCTCGCGATGTTCCAACTCCGAGTGACAAAAGAAGGATTTGAAATTTGTTCCGGCCTTATAGTCGTTTTACCATCTTTATGGCATTCGCGACTTTATCAACGTTACAGTTGGCGGATCGTTATTGAAAAACTTATCCGGTACTACTGTGTCCGATGTTTATTCTTGGGCTCGAACTCGCGGACATCAGCATTTTGAATCTTGAATTCTTCTTTAAGTTATCCTTAAAAAATATTTTAAGAAGCGTTTATTAGAATAAACATTTAACCTTATAGTATGTTTCCAAAAATTAAAAATAATATACAATATTTAAGACTTGAATAAAAACTACTTTCTAAAAAATCAAACATAATTTCAAATGTTAATTAAATCATCTTGATCAAGTTAAAACGGATGAAATTTTGAAAATTTAACATTATTGAATGTAAATTATTTATTTTCAAAGTGAATTAACTTTTACTTATCGTGTCTTGTTTGGTTTTTCAAAGTTTAATTTCTTCATAAAACTTTTAACATTTGAGCCATTCTCGAGCAGACTTTTGTGGCGAATTTTGTTATCACGCCTTGAGGGCCAGTACACAGTAAAAATGAGAGAACAAGTTTTCATACTCTGTTAGCAAAGTGATGCCTTTTTTGTTAATACTGAGACCCTAACTGAAACTCGATTCTTTTGAGCTTATATATCACGATGATGGCAATTAAAGGCATCGCTGAATTATCTGTGATGTCAAAATTTGATATTATCATACTGTCAAAATTTTAACGAGAGAAAAAAGATGGCCTAATCACAGCAAAATTTGACTTTATCTTGCTCTAAATATTTTATATTTAACTTAATATTTTTGCTGTTAACCGCGTTGAGTAAACCGAAGTAAAAGCATCTTCATTATCATGGTGAGATAGCATTTGGTCCACATTTGCCATAAAAGTTTGACGGTAAGGATTTTAAAGTAATTAAAGTAATTAGAAAAATATTCGAATAAGCACCTTCGCATGATTGTATGCCAAATGCCCGATAACATTAACAAAGATTAAATTTTCCACAGAATGAAAAATATCCGAAATCAAACCCCAGAATGAACCATTCTTTAGATTTTTTCCCCCCCAAAATGCACCATTGACTGGAATTTTTTCCCCTTAATGGACTATTTCCTAGAATGCAAAAAACCTGACTTTTCTCCTGCACTTTTGTTTTTCTCTCTACTTTTATCATCTTTACGTTTGACTTCTCTTTTTTTTAATTTCAGTTTGGAATAATATTTTTAATTTTATGGGAAATGGTTCATTTCTGGAGAATGGCCCATTCTGAGGAAAAAAATTCTGGGAAAGTGGTTTTCTGGTGATTGAATTTCGGGGAAATGGTGTACAACCTCTTAGCATTTTTTGCCATTCAATTCATCAAATGTAACATCTTTCATTTTAATAGAAAAACTTTATCATCCTTTCATGATGTTTGTTTTACACAAATAGCTTCAAGGACCGTTGCAAAAAGTTCAACGTTTGCTTTCCATTAGTGTAACGGCCCAGTTTGTAGATTTTAGTCTAAGACTCAACAGTAACAATTACATTGACATTTGAGTTCTTTCGCCGTTTTGCTTCCGGCCTTACAAATAAACCATTTATGTCCGGGCCCTTTATTCCATTTCAGAGAAAGCAAGCCAGCAAACGGGGGACCCAAAAGCACGCATTCTAAAATTAATAGAATATGTCTAAAGTACCATCCGTCACGCTCCATGGGCCCCCCGTTTTCCTGAATCAAACTTGAAGGTGGAAATATAACAATACACCAACCATCGCCCTACACAAAGCGAAATGACTCTCTGGGGTCCTCCTGAAAACCCCTTTCCCTTACTCTACCTAGTTTTTCCGAGGAAAAACTTTAACTTACTTCAAGCCTCAAATCGTCTTCGTCGTCGTTTTTCCAGCACCGGGGAGTTGAGTGTTCTCCAAACATCCTTCAAAACGCCCCCGCACCCCGTTCTAGCAACAGACAGAAGACGCCGACGTTACCGTCGCTCTTAGTCAATGTGGTTGGGCGTCGTTGTCGTTGTTCTTCGGTGTTTAGAAGTTTCAGCAAAAGGCAGCTACCAAAAGCGGCAGCCCCATTCATGACTGAGTTTTCCCATAACAACAACGTAGCGACCCAGGAGGGGCAAATTTGCGAAGAAAGGGGGGATGTTCTGCCTTTAGAGAGCCTTTTTTTAAGCACCCGCAGCGTCAGGTAACAAATGTTCAAGATTCTCACCTTCTTTCAAGCAAAGCAAAATAAAGCAAAAGGAGGAAAAAATCCTTTTTACAAAACCCCTTTTCGGTGGAGGTTGTTAATCTTGGAATTTTGAATTCTGACATTCATGCGTGTGGGGATTTTGAATAGGGATTTTTTTCATTCTTCTGGTTCCCCCCTCTGGGGACCTCATGGGGAATTTACACGAGCAAGCAAGCTTGTTGTGTGATATACTTAACATGGATACTTGGCTTGACTTGAATTGTTCGCGGGGTTTTCGGAATCGTAAATTTTCAGAAATCACAAAAGCTCCTTTCGTTGAGATATGACGATATTCAAGCGGGATTTATAACGCTAACGCATGATGTAATACGAATGCCGACAACCGTTTGAGGAAAAATTTGTTGGATTAAATCGAAAGCTGAGCCAAAATGGAACAGCTAGTAGCCAAGCAAAAATTTCATTTAACTAGATAAAAAAAATACAAATCACACAAACTCAAATTGACAATTTTGAAAATGTTGACAATTTTGACAATTTTGACAATTTTGACAATTTTGACAATTTTGACAATTTTGACAATTTTGACAATTTTGACAATTTTGACATTTTTGACAATTTTGACAATATTGACAATTTTGACAATATTGACAATATTGACAATTTTGACAATTTTGACAATTTCGACAATTTTGACAATTTTGACAATTTTGACAATTTTGACAATTTTGACAATTTTGACAATTTTGACAATTTTGACAATTTTGACAATTTTGACAATTTTGACAATTTTGACAATTTTGACAATTTTGACAATTTTGACAATTTTGACAATTTTGACAATTTTGACAATTTTGACAATTTTGACATTTTTGACAATTTAACAATATTGACAATTTTGACAATATTGACAATATTGACAATTTTGACAATTTTGACAATTTTGACAATTTTGACAATTTTGACAATTTTGACAATTTTGACAATTTTGACAATTTTGACAATTTTGACAATTTTGACAATTTTGACAATTTTGACAATTTTGACAATTTTGACAATTTTGACAATTTTGACAATTTTGACAATTTTGACAATTTTGACAATTTTGACAATTTTGACAATTTTGACAATTTTGACAATTTTGACAATTTTGACAATTTTGACAATTTTGACAATTTTGACAATTTTGACAATTTTGACAATTTTGACAATTTTGACAATTTTGACAATTTTGACAATTTTGACAATTTTGACAATTTTGACAATTTTGACAATTTTGACAATTTTGACAATTTTGACAATTTTGACAATTTTGACAATTTTGACAATTTTGACAATTTTGACAATTTTGACAATTTTGACAATTTTGACAATTTTGACAATTTTGACAATTTTGACAATTTTGACAATTTTGACAGTTTTGACAATTTTGACAATTTTGACAATTTTGACAATTTTGACAATTTTGACAATTTTGACAATTTTGACAATTTTGACAATTTTGACAATTTTGACAATTTTGACAATTTTGACAATTTTGACAATTTTGACAATTTTGACAATTTTGACAATTTTGACAATTTTGACAATTTTGACAATTTTGACAATTTTGACAATTTTGACAATTTTGACAATTTTGACAATTTTGACAATTTTGACAATTTTGACAATTTTGACAATTTTGACAATTTTGACAATTTTGACAATTTTGACAATTTTGACAATTTTGACAATTTTGACAATTTTGACAATTTTGACAATTTTGAAAATTTTGACAATTTTGAAAATTTTGACAATTTTGACAATTTTGACAATTTTGACAATTTTGACAATTTTGACAATTTTGACAATTTTGACAATTTTGACAATTTTGACAATTTTGACAATTTTGACAATTTTGACAATTTTGACAATTTTGACAATTTTGACAATTTTGACAATTTTGACAATTTTGACAATTTTGACAATTTTGACAATTTTGACAATTTTGACAATTTTGACAATTTTGACAATTTTGACAATTTTGACAATTTTGACAATTTTGACAATTTTGACAATTTTGACAATTTTGACAATTTTGACAATTTTGACAATTTTGACAATTTTGACAATTTTGACAATTTTGACAATTTTGACAATTTTGACAATTTTGACAATTTTGACAATTTTGACAATTTTGACAATTTTGACAATTTTGACAATTTTGACAATTTTGACAATTTTGACAATTTTGACAATTTTGACAATTTTGACAATTTTGACAATTTTGACAATTTTGACAATTTTGACAATTTTGACAATTTTGAATATTTTATAAACTTGAAAAATTTTCAAAACTATCGAAACTTTTTAAAATATTCAAAACTTTTTAAATTTTAAAAATCCTCAAAGTTTTAAAAATTGTCATAATCTTCATTATTTTCCAAATTATAAATGCTCCTAAATTTTTAAAATTTTAAAATTGTCAAATAATTCAAAATGCTTTATACTTCATTTTCAAAATTTGCAAAATTTTCGAAATATTTAAAACATTTTAAGTAATTCTTATCAAAATTTCAAAACTCTCAAAATTTCCAAAATTGTTTAAGTTTTTATCTTTTCCAAAATTATTGGAATATTTAAAATGTTTGAAATAAAAGATTTTTTTAACTATCGAAATAGTCAAAATTTTCAAAATTGCTAGAATTTTAAGCATATGAAAATATATCAAAATGTACGGAAGTTTTCAAATTTTTAAAACTTTCGTAACTATCCACAATTTTCAAAATTTTCAAATTTTTTTAAACTTTTTAAATGTTCAGATTTTTTTTTTATTTTTTTTTTAATTTTAACAATTCTCATTATTTTTCAAATGTTCATATCTTTCAAATTTCTTTAAACTTAAAAAAATTTCAAAATAGGCAAAAAAAAATTTTTAATCGAGAAAATTTTTAAACTTCTGATATTTGTGAAAATAAATTTTTTTTTCAAAAATTTATTAAATGTTCAAAAATTTTAAATCTTTAAATTGTACAAATATTTTTATGAAATTCAGAATTTTCAGGATTCTCAAAACTTTAAAAAATTAAAGTTTAAATTTTTTCAAAATTTCTAAATTTTTTAAAAAATTTAAACATGAAAATTTTTATTTTTTTTATTCAAATATTTTAAATTTTAAAAATATACCAATTTTTGAAATTTTTAAGATTGAGTCAAAATTTGAAAGTTTTGAAATTTTTTACAAAATTTGAGAGTTTTCGGAATACCATTTTTTTATAATTTCTCTTTCTTTCTCTTTTTTTCAAATTTTACAAATTTTCAAAATACTCAAAAATTTTATATTTTTCAATGTTTTAAAAATTTTCAAAATTTTAAGTAAGTTTCCAATATTCAAATTTTTTTTTAATTTTGAAAATTTTAAAAATGTTCGAATTTTTCAAAATTTCCTAAATGTTGAAAACTTTTATAGTTAAAAATTTGTATTTTCAAATTTTTTAAATTTTTCAAAATTTTCCAAACTTGAATTTTTTTCAAATTTTTAAAAATTTTAAAACATTTAAAAATTTTTAAGTTTTGTCAAACTTTTAAAATTTTTCAAATTTTCAAGTGTTTTTACAAATTAAAAAAAAATTCAAAGGGTCCAATTTTTCAAATTCCTTTCAATTTTTGTAGTTTTAAAAATTTGAAAAATCTTCGATATATTTAAAAGTTTAGATATTGTCTTAATTTAGGAAATTCTTTAAATTTTTAGAATTCAAAAAAAAAATTTTTTTCAAAATTTTCAAAAAAAATAAAAATTCAACATGTTTTAAAGTTTAATATTTTTTTAATCATAAGAATCGTCAAATTTTTTTAAATTTTAATTATTTTATGCACATTAAAAAAAACTTAAAATAAACGAAAAATTTTTGAATTTTTAAAATTTTTGAATTATTATAAAATTTTTAAATTTCAAAATTTTATTTTTTAATTTTGAGAATCCCCAAGTTTTCCTTTTGTTTCAAATTTCTCTTATTGCAATTATTTTTCAAATTGTCAAATCTTTGAATTTTCTTTTAACTTTGATAATTTTCAAAATTGGCTTTTTTATTTTAAATTTAAAGTTTTAAAAGATTTAACATTGTCAAAATTTCCGAATTCTCAAAATTGTGAAAATTTAATTTTTATCATAAATTTTTAAAATCTTCAAAATTATAAAATCTTTAAAATGTTCAAATTTTTTATAAATTTTTAAATTTACAGAGTTGTGAAAACTTTTAAAATTTTCAAATTTTTGAAAATTCCAATTTTTTTCTAAATTTTCACAATTTTTAGAACTTTAAATATTTTAAATTTTTATTTTTTTAAATTATCAAAATAAAAAAAATGTCTTTATTCAATCATTTTTGAAAAATTTTTGAATTGAGAAAAATTTTGAATGTTTTGAAAATTTTACAAAATTTGAGAATTTTCGGATTACAAATTATTTTTTTAAAATTTCTCTAATTTTCAATATTTTAATTCTTTTTCAAGTTTTTTTTTCAATTTTCGGAAATTTGTTGAGTTTTGAAAGTTTAGAAAAATTTAAATATTTAAAAAAAAATCATAATTTTTGAATGTTAGTTTTCATTGTAATTTTAAAAAGTTTGTTTTTTTCTTAATTTCATATTTTTTTACAAATTTTTAAAACTTTTCAAGTTTATCCAAAATTTTAAAAATTTTGAAAATTGGCAATAAAAATGATGTCAGAACAGCTGAAATTTCGATGAATCACGTTTTATCTAAGGAAAACATCTGAACAAATCACAAAATCTTTCTACCAAATTATTTTACTTCTTCTCAAGAACGTGCCACTGTTTCAGAAAAAAAAATCTCATCGGTCATCAGGAAGTCTTCCGATTTTTCTCTCATCTGTCTCCGAAAACTGTCTGTGTCGTCACACACGTATGACAGATGATTTGACTAAGATCATATCTCGTTCCGAAATGCTTTGCTTTGGGACGAAGTGTTGCAACCTCAAGAGAACGATATAGGGATGAATACTGTTTGTGCACTTCAATCTTTGCCCCCAAGATGAAAATTTTGATTGGCAGAGTGGCTGCATCAAATCAAGCCGGAAAACGTGCTTAGCATATCGACATAATCAATCTGATTTGGTAGCAGGAGCGTATGTGTTTGTTTTTATCCGTTTTTTTTTGGGAAAAAAGACTATATGATAAGCACTTGAATATCTGAAAGTATTTGACAAACAAAAAATGGAGCAGCTTTATTTGAGAAGCCGATAACGTTTTATTAAGAAAATGTCTTTATAAAAAAACTATTGAAATTATATTCACAAAATATGCTTACATTTTTTTTCTTTCTTCTCATTTCATGTTTGTTTCACTCTGAAACTCAATAAAATAAATATGATATCATTTGTAAGTATAAATTGATGAGTATTTTGAAAATTCTTCTTTTTTTGGATTTGGAGTTTTGGATTTTTCGTATTTTTCCTAGGGTTTTATTTGTTTAAATTCCACGTAAATCACCGAGCGTTGGTAATCCTAATCCTCCCATAAACACCACGAATCGGTTTTGTAATCATTTTTAAACGTTACTTGGCTTATGATTTACAGCATAAGTAACACCTCCCAGCATCAGCCTTTAAGCTGTCCCTCCCAGTCGAATCGACTCTAGGCGTCGAGACGAGTAAGACGATTCCTTCGCCATTAACTTTTAAGATGGGGGTCCCATTCAAGGCATACGTTTGGACCAATCTCCAGTAAGGTGGGATCCAATTTTTGCATCATCCAAATTCACACTTGCTTATAGACACGTTCGTTGTTGGTGGCGTTTATAGAAAAACGTATCGTCTCGAATATCCTCCTGTGACGGCGGCGTCTTTCTTGAATGGAGTGGATGGAGTCGTATAGGAAGCGTACAATTTACGACTTTTTAATTGGGACATATCCATGGGGTCGTTAAATGTGATCGCCTGCGCCCCCGAGACCGAAAACCGGGGCTGGTTCTGTTATAATTTACGACGCATCGTTTGTTGTCGAGTTGGGGTGCGAACATTTTTTTTTTTTTTCATATTTTAAACGCAGCTCTAAAACAACTCTCGGGATTGGATTTTTCCTGGCGCGTTTTATGCGAAAAGCGCCAAAGGCTTGAGGATTCCTTCAGATTTGCTGAATTTTTCGGCACACGGCGGAGAAGATTGTTTTCTTACCTCCTACTCGATGTTGGATCAAGGATCGTAAAATCCGTCCCTTGTCATTTGATTGGACCGGATTTTCCTTCCTTGGAAGCGGTAGCTATTTTTAAACGTAAAAACCGATAAAATTTGAAACCTTTTCTTTCAAAAAACTGCTTTTTACAGATATCAATTTCAAACTCAGCTTATTTCTATACTACATATAAACAGTTCAGTATTTGTTACTTATGAATCGTCTGCTCCAGTCAAAACAATCCCCCTCATTTATGGACCATATTTCAAGGTGAGAAGTTACAACCTTCTTTTCAATCTTGAAGGCTTCAGATTGAAAAAAATGGGAGGATACAGCCCAGTAAAAATAAACAGACGAGAAAACAATCTCCGATTCATAAAACATGAAGTCTCTCGGTGTTGGAGCCACTCATAAAACTTGCAGATATCCTGTAGGTGTGAATTGAATCGGCATGGCGTGGCGTTTATGGCAAATATTTGATCGGTACCGATGGCGCAAAAAAAAGGTGCGTAAGGTTCCCACCTTTCGCTTCTCACGGATTACTTATTTTAATGGTTCGAATATGTGCTAAAGTGGGTTTATGGAATTACTTTCAACGGGTTCGTTTAAACAAGCGCATTACAAAGTAGTTTAAAGTAATGCTGATTCAAAAGCGATAAGTGTGTTGTAAAGTTAATATTTGGGTTAAAATTATTGACACACCTAGTAAAAATCCACTTAATATATTTTTCATCTCCCTTTAGAAACCAATTGCGTCTTTAGATGGAATGAACTGAAATAGGCCAAAAAAGCATAAAATAGTTGTTCGTAGATTATTAAAAAAATATTTATCTTACAATCCAAATGGTGTTATCTGTTTGGCAAGCAGGTTCTTGAAATTAAAATTTTGCTAGAAATAAAAACTTTACAAAAATGCACAATAAGTAGGGAAATTGATTTTGATAGTCATTTTCAAATAAATGAGTCATGATTAAGGTTGCCAGATTTCCCGGTTTTATCCGGGTTTGCCCAGATATTTAATACAAAATTTGGAAAGAGCCTGGCCTGGCCTGGTTGTCCGGATTTTATTTCAAAAGTTTCCCGGGTTTTTCCCGGATGTTTCCCGTATTTATTCTCTTTTTTGGAAAATCAAAACAATTGTATGGAAAATTTTTAAATTTATTTATCCATACCAAAATTATTTGAGTAATTTTTACAAAAATAATCATGAAATGGGTATCGATGGGTTTCGATGAAAATAATTGAGTTTTTTTTCTTGATTTTTATTGAGTAATTTCTGGGTTTTGACAAAATTTGCCCGGATATTGCCCGGATTTAAGGTCGCAAATTTTGAAATAAAATGTCTGGAATCTGCCAGGATTTTATGCAAAATTGCATGGATTTGTCCGGCCCGAATACGTTCTGAAAAAATCCTGGCAACCTTAGTCATGACGACTATCACAAAAACTTGAACAAATAATTAATTTAACTGGTTTGATTCAAAATAAATAAAAAATAAGAGTTTCAAATAATTATATTTTAGGTAAGTGATTAAACAATAGTTCAAATAATTCAGAATTATCCTTACTCTGAATAAGAAGTTGAAGTCAATATTTAAGAAACATTAGAAAACAAAAACGAATTTAAATTAAAATAAAACCAGAATTTGAAGCTTCAGACATAAATATCAATGCACAGAAAAAGAAAACATAAAATATAACGACATAAAATATATACCCCGATTTTAAAACCGAATTCTTAAATAAAATTTCGATAATATCATAAATAAGCCACGATTAAAAGAATAGTATTGAATTATTAATAATATTGAAGAAATCAAGATTTGAAATTTAAATTTTCGAGAATAAACGAAAATTTTATTCAATTTGAGAGGAATTGTTCAAAAATCAAAACACATAGATTTTTAAATTAAATTTGATAAAAATTATAATATTTTACTTTAGGTCAAAAGAAACAGTGATCAAAGTTAGAGATGAACTCCAGTTTTATTTTCATTAACTTACTGTTATCGAAAGAAATGGTCAATTAAAGTTCGCAATCAAAATTTTGTAAATTTCAAAAATAAAAAATCAAGAATTCCAAAATGTGACTTTTAAATAATGAGAGCACATAACAAATACAAATTAAATTACCAATGCTTATTAAATTAAGTATTTAAGTGGCTATTGAAAATCATTTTTCCAGCTTTCCATAAAATTAGTGGAATATCATAAACGATTTAAAAAAAAATATTTTAAATAATTAGAACAAGGGAAACATTTAGGTTTACAACTGTTAAACTAACAAATCTACATAAAAGTAAAACTGATTTTGAATTTATTTACTTCACTTTATAAAATTAAGAAAAAATATTTTGATTATGATGAATGACGATAAATTATCTAAAAAAGTTATAATTCTTCAAGTTTTACAAAGTTTGGAAAATCAAGTATTTTTGACATTACGTTCATAATTGTATAGAAAATGGAAGCAAGCGCACTGTTACTTCGACTTTGAACTTCCATAACTTTTGACTCTGATGATAGTTTTTGATCAAATTTTTTGCGTTAGATAGATTAATTATCACACTATTATCACACAAAATTTGAGCTTTCTGGAGTTCGTGTGGCCTGAGAAACAGTAATTTTACGAAAATCGGACTTTTTGGACTTTTCACATTCAAACTGCAATATCTCTGAAACTACACAACATTTTTTATTGAAATTTTGCACAGTGATTGTTGAAATATGAAGCTAGCATGTCTGAGATTTTCGAAAAGTTCTATCGATGAGATCAAAAGTTACGCGAGGTGCAATATTTCAGGCATGAACCTTGAATTGCGATTTCCATAGAATTTTGGACGAATGTTTTCATAGGAAAATCATATCCTCTGTTTAACAACCAGTTAATCTATTTCAACCGAAAAATCACAACAATATCGCGAGATTCTGATTTCAAAACACAAATGGACTATTTATTCAATTTTTCCTTTTCTTCATTGCTTTTGCCAGAAATTTTTTGTCTGATTGGTGGAAGAAATGATATTGTTCTCATAAATCGTTCGAAATTCTATAGAAATCGCATTTCAAGGTTCATGCCTGAAATATTGCACCTCACGTAACTTTTGATCTCATTGATAGAACTTTTCGAAAACTTCAGACATGCTAGCATCATATTTCAACAATCACTGTGCAAAATTTCAATAAAAAATGTTGCGTAGTTCCAGAGATATTGCAGTTTGAATGAGAAAAGTCCAAAAAGTCCGATTTTCGTAAAATTACTGTTTCTCAGGCCACACAAACTCCAGAAAGCTCAAAATTGTGATATAATAGTGTGATAGTTGATCTATCTAACGCAAAAAATTTGATCTTAAAATATCATCAGAGTAAAAAGTTATGGAAGTTCAAAGTCGAAGTGACAGTGCGCTTGCTTCCAATTTCTATACAATTATGAACGGTAGGGTAAGTGTTCCTAATTTGGCATGTGTACCTAATGTTAACATACTGTTCGATTTTACCTGTTTTTGACGTTATTTTTCACTTATCACAATTATCAAAAAAAATTATAATGTAAAGGATCATGTGAACTTTCATTTTACAAACAAATTAGTTTTGTAACTCATAGAATTTTTCGTAAAATCCGGATTGTTTCAAAGTATGTCCAAATTGAATGGAAACGTTAACAAATTTCTTAAAAAACACCTGTTTAGAAAAAGAAGATTTAAGCTGAATTTGTCAACCGATTTTTTTGAAAATTTTTGTCGGATTGTTTTTTATCATGATTTAGGTAATAAGTATGTTAGAACCATGTTTTTTTCGTGTAACATCTAAAAAAGCATATGTCCACAATTAGGAACACTATTTTCAATGTGTTCCTAATTATGGACATAGTCAAAGTTTCCCAAACTATATCAACGTCATAGAATGCATTTGAAATAAATTTGATTGATAGAATTGTGTTTTAACATAATTTTCAACGATCTGTTAAAATAAACTGTTTTGAGCTAATAAAACATGTTTTTTTACTTCAGTAAATCTCAAAGCTAAAAATGTTGAAAAAATATTTTCGCCATGTTGTAAGGAACGCACCCTTTGCGACAGAAAAGGAAGCCATCAAGTTACACAAAGCTTCTTAACGAGAACCAAATCGAAAGGAAAAATTTAAAAAAAACCTCAATAAAATACGTTGTATACCGCCTTTTGGGGCATCATGCAACACCTTTCAACTTCAATGGCTTCTAAAAACCTAATGTCCACTGATAATCCTACCGTTTGTACATCAAAAGTTTAAAGATTAATGGGACATCAAATTAACGTGGTCTGAAAAATAATTGGTTCCACCAGTTATTTTTAAATTTACAAAACATGCGATTTTCACACTACTAAGAAAAAGGGGTATCTAAGTTGCAAAATCCTTTGTTTTTAATAAAAAACAAACAAAAAAAGTTTGAATAGTTATATTTTTTGACATATTTGTGATGTCGTTAGGCATAAAGCACGATCTGTAGTTATTTTTGATTTTGTTGGAATTAAAGTTTATATTTTTTCTGTCAAAGATTTTTTTTAAAGAAAGCATAAGGGTGCTGATACATTTAGGGATAAATAATACTACAAAAATTTTACATTATATTCTAGCA
Source organism: Uranotaenia lowii (assembly GCF_029784155.1). Lineage (NCBI taxonomy): Eukaryota > Metazoa > Arthropoda > Insecta > Diptera > Culicidae > Uranotaenia > Uranotaenia lowii. The sequence goes on along the minus strand of NC_073692.1, from coordinate 365,353,209 downwards.
TATGGAAACACGATTGAAACTGTGAATCATTGATTTGCATGTCGATGCATTTTAGCCCAGACTGGTAACGGAATTTTAAAACATATTTATTTAAAAAAAAATAAATGATTGTCCGAAAAATATTCATACACCAACAGTGTAGGATAATAAGTTCCATATAAAGTTTGTAGGTTATTTCACTAAATCAATCCGTCACATTGTGTAAAGTTTTTTACGGCATCAAAAAATGTAAAAGTTACGATGTTTCGAATTTTCTATGAGAATCAAAAACATCATAAATCTCTCTCACGATGTGAGAAACTATGGCATCATCGTTTTGTTATCATTAAATGATAATTTTATTACATTATATTAAAATAAAAGTTAAATAAGTGTTGTGGTACACAAATGTTGCATCCAACCATGCTGTTGCATGATGCTTTGTTTGACTGTACTTATTTGTATCCATTACAAGGAATTTCCTACTATTGAAATATAATAAATTTTCAATCCATTGGAAAAGTAAAAGTTTGAATTTTAATAAGCTCAACATCCACTACTTTCATCAAAACAAGCGTAAAGGAATATTGTCTAGGATTTAAATAGGCCTTATTTCTCCATTCATATTCCAAAAACGTTGTAAAATTTATAAAAAGGTGAGTTTTGAGATTTTTCTCATTAAAGTATATAAAAAACAGACCCATATGCAAAATCAGGAACAAATAGTGTAATATTGGGTACCCTGATACACATATGTTAAACATTAGGAACATCCATATGTTAACATTAGGAACAATTAGTGCCAAATAAGGAACACCGACACACTTTATAAAACATGAAATTTTTCGTAAATAAAGGCTTGAAATGATTATTTCAAACCAAAACAGAGTTCAGAAAAAAATTTGGAACTTAGTAACCAAAAAATTGTATACCTAAGTATTAAAGATTCGGCGCAATAATTTCAAATTTAAAAACCTCTGACAAAATATAGCGAAATTAGGCTCATTTACCCTACTGAATATAAAGCAAAAAAGCAATTTCGGTGGGTTTGTTTGTTTGTTTGTTTGTCCTCCATAGACTCAGCCGTCTTAAGAGCTAGAGAGCTGAAATTTGGCATGGATGCTCATTAGGACCAGGAATGATGAAAAATGTTTTAAGATTTTCGGATGACCCCTTCTGAAGGGGGTCGTCCATACAAGACAAATATTGTTTTCGCAATATTGACGTTACTTTGCGTCGGATAGTGTTGAAAATTTGCACATGGGGGTTTTGAAAGATAGGAAATCGATTTCAGGTATTGAATTTCGGCAAAAATGGTCGTCCATATTAACTTTTCAATATTTTTGTGATATTAACGTTAATGTACATCAGATTGAAATAAAAATTAGCGCTCGGATGTTTTTAGGAACGAGCAATCGATTGCTGATATCAAATTTTGTGTAAGGGCCCAGCCAAAGGGGTCGTCCATATTCACTGTTGACTATTTTTGTTATATTGACGTTATTATACATCGGATTCAGATGAAAATTGGTACACGAGAGTTTTGAGTGACAAGCAATCGAGTTCAGGTATCGAATTCAGTTTAAGGGGTCGGCAAAAGGGGTCGTCCATATCAACTTTTCAATATTTTTGTCACACGCAATGTAAAGGGTCCAGCCAAAGGGGTCGTCCATATTAACTGTTCGCTTTTTGCGATATTGACGTTAATCTACATCGGATTGAGATGAAAATTTGCACATAGGAATTATCAAGGAAGAAAAATTGATTCAAATTATCCAATTTTGGTAAAGCGTCGGCCAAAGGGGTCGTCCAGATTAAAAATTCACTGTTTTTTTTTGCGATATTGACGTTATTATGCAATGCATTGGTTTGAAAATTTGCACACGGGAGTTTTGAGGGAAGGGCAATCGATTTCAGAGATCAAAGTTCGAAAAAGAGGCCAACCATCGAGTCGAAATTCATACATGGGGGTTGGGACAGTCAATTGATTTCTGATTTCAATATTTGTATCAAACGACTTAAAATGTGGTCTTCCATATTAACTATTATATTTGTTTTTGCAATAATTACGTGAGTTTGCATCGCATCGAGACAAAATATCATATACGGTTTTTTTTTGATTCTAACTATCTAACGCCTTGAGTAAGGTTACCATATCCCGCGACACCAAAAAGAGCACATTGAGATTATTTATCCAAAAAATCAGGAGAAACCTTAAAGGGGGAGTAGAGTCTAACGGGTTAAAAAAACGCCATTTTCACGATTTTTTTAGAGCTATCGTTCAAACAAATGTATTCAAATTTTTTGCAGTATACAAAGCATTGTTAAAAGAACATTTAGTATTTTTTTCGTAGAAAAATATTTGAAAAATGAGCTGGTGACGAAGCATCTTCGAGGATACCTTTTAGAAAACAGGATTTGCGGTGGACACTGTATCTCAGCACAGAATCATCTGAAGTCAAAAAATCAGAGCAAAATATTTTTAATAGATGTTTTTCTGGACCCCAACGATTTTATTTAACTTAAATTTTTTAATGAAGAGATTAACCACCGTAATGTTTGTTTGTTACTTTAATTTGTCGGCCTTAGCGGTGAAAAGTGATGTCCTTTTTAGTAGGGACATCTAAAGCTTATGAAAATTTATAGATGGATAGAAGGTTAGATGAAAGTGAAAGATGTTGAAAATGAGCGGGTAGAATTTATTTAGAAGCATATCATCACATATCAAATTTTTGTTCCTCACGGGCCTACTACTATGAAGCAGTAGATACCTACAGATAGAGTTGCATCTACCACCACACATTAGTAGGCCAAGCGTGGTCCGCCCCACAAGGAAAAACTTGCACAATTTTTTTTATGAAATTATTGTGGCTGTTTGAAGTAAAAACTACGATTTTTCACAAAAAAATCTGCCATTTTTTATCTGTAAAATCTCTCCAAAGTAAAAAAAATAAAAAAGAAAATCGTTGGGGTTTGGTATTTTATATGTAGAAAATATGTTCTAAATTTGAAAAGAATCGGTGAAGTAGTTTTTAAAATGACTATGTCCACTGACTTTAAAAATGTGCTTTCGAGAAAAACGCGTTTGAAGTTTCTGCTCTTGCTTTCTTGCAGTATTAGATAAGAGGAGATAAAGGCCTATAATTTCTACAATTTTGCTTCGATTGACTTGAAAATTTGGGGTTTTCAAAATTCAAAATCCAGAATCCAGATTTTCAAGGTTTTGAATCATTCTTGTTTCAGGCAAGTCATCAATAATTTATTCAAAATGATGTTCTTTATCCGGAACTAGACATTTGCTTAAAAATAAATACTAAGAAGTCAAGTTCACAAATTTAAGTTCAATTTTTCAGAAAACACAGAAAACGAATGCGATTTAAAATTTCGATTTAAACCCAGAATTTAATGCTTCGGACATAAGAATCATAGGAAAACAATAAAAAAAAATCACCCAGATTTAAAAAAAATCTAGATCCGAATTCAAAAATATATTTCAGATCAGGTAAAAAAAAAATCATGATTGAAAATTATTCAGCAAAACGATAATAATTCGTCTTAATCAACATTCCGCTTTCTCCATTTTCTCTACAGTGGGGAAAATTCGTTTAAACGCATGCTATTTTTGTTAGATTATGCTTCATGAGGCGATCTTAAACATGTCAACAAAACTGTATACTATTAGTCATAGGGTGTGCAACTTAAAACTGTAATGACTCAATTTGAAAATTGTGTGTATTTTAAATACGATACAAAATTCGATTTTGGGATGGAAAATTCGTTTAAACGCACACCATGAAAAGTAAGCATTTCGCTTACCTGCGACAGGCTTCGGACGACTCCTGAGGTGTCACTCATAAGTGCAAGAGCAAAGCTTCACAAAGAGGAGTGGAACCCACGCTCTTGTGAGCGCTAAACCGCACACACTCTGCTCATGCTTCCCGGAAAATAAATGTTCGACACTCACTTACATGAGTGATGTGTGCTCCGTCAGTGTAGCTCTTAGAGCGTGCTCTTAGGGAAATTAAGTGTGTTTTTAGGAAACCGTCCTTCCCATCATCTGCATAGCAAAAAAAGACGCTCATCAATGGAATTCTTAAGGCAGCGCTTTGAAAGCAAAGCGTGCAAGCGCTTGGTGCCGAGATTCAAATTCCAATGGTTTAATGAAATTTATGTAATGTAAAGTAATCGTTTACAGTTACTCAAAAACCTATATTTACATTATTATGACAATAGATGAATGAGGAAAATTTCATTATAAAATTAAAAAAAAACTTGTACGTACGTTTTGATGACTGTTTGATGTCACTTGACTTAGAAATTGCATAAAACATCTGGCACTGCCATTTTTTTAGATCTCTAAGAGATTCATATGGAATATTTAAGAATTCCACAACTCGCTGAAAATCACATGTTAATCATTTGAATTTTCATAATGCATATTAAACTATGTTTCAGAAAATCGAAAAAGTCCCACAAAGTCAATTTTTGGCAAAAAAAAACTTGAACTGCGGTCCTTCCACAATCATTGATCACTTTTCGTTTCCTTTTCCCACTAATTTTTCGTTTATCCGGGTGTTAGTAGACCAAATATCTAGCTTTGCGTGAATTTTAGTCACAAAATACTTCCTCTTTGAGTTCAAGTACCGTCAAACAGGGCATCATGTAACAGTGGGGTTAGATGCAAGATTTGATTACTACAGCCCTGTTTTATTTTTAATATTATATAATTCAATCAAGTTGTCTTTTAATGCCTACAAAATGATGATGAAATAATTACTCACATCTTAAGTTAGTATTTTAAAGTTTTTCATTTTCATTCAAAATTAAAAAAATTCAAAAAAAATAAAAAATAACTAAAAAAAATCGAGCAATAGATGAATAAATTTTAACATTTTTCGATGCCGTAAAATACTTTCCCCAGTATGACGGATTGGCTTAATGATATCACCTACAAACTTTTTTTCTGGTTTAATTTTTCTGTAGTATTTTTTTAGTATTTTTACCCCTAAATGTATGCAGCATCCTTATGTTCACAAAAAATAAATTCAAAAATCACTTTCAACCGATCCTAAATTTACTGAAATTGGTATTTTTATGCGTAATGGTTTTTATGGCATCAAAAATTTATCAAAAACAATACATTTATATACTTTTTCATTAGATTTTTCATTTAAAACTAAGTTTGTTGCATGTTATCACTTTTTCTTAGTATAGTGAAAATCAAATGTATTTTGAAAATTAAGAATAACTGAAAAAACCAATAAATTTTCTGACTGCGCCAATTTGATATCCCATCAACCTTAAAACTTTAGATGTATAAAGGTTATGATTATCTGTGGACGTGGGTTATTTAGAAGCCATTTTAGTTGAAAGTGTTGCATGTTGCCCCAGTTGACGATATGTTATTATTTGAAATATTATTAAAAATTACGTTTTTCAAAAACGCATATTTTGGTCAAAATTGTAGCCCGTAACAATTGTTTGTCACATAGAACTTCATGAAAACAACTTGTTTCTGACAAACATGTAGAGGCATTCTTTGCTAGTATAGGCTAGTAGGTATTGATTTTATTTCACGAATTCAAAACAATCTAAATCCAAAAAAAATCTTGTTTATAACACCCTCGACACTAGCTAGCGGACTGCAAAATTAACTTTCAATGTTCAATCAGCACCACTATACTGCAGATGACTTATACTACCTTTACCACCGTGGGGGAGCAATTTAGTTTCACCCGGTAAAGAACTTTCGGATCGGTTCTAAGCGTGACTTGTTTAGTTTGTTGTTTGATAGAGACTTATATTGAACCAAAGTATATTAGAATATATTGTTCTCATCTATTCCGGCTTGATGTTATTATCTTTTTGATTCATCTTCCAAAAAAAAACAGCTGGATACGAACCAAAGCGAACAGCACCATCAATTAATTACTTGGACGCACATTGTGTACACCTTAGGAGTACTCTTTAGGTGACGCTCTTATAGAGCGCTCATTTCAATTTTGAGTGTTTTGTGAGTGACGAAAAACGCTCCCTGTGTGTATGGTCACTCCGCTCCTATCGACCACTCTTGCTCCGCTCACAACTAAATTCAAAGAGCGGAGCTGATTTTTACACCGCTCTTGTTGGGCTCTGAAAAGAGTCCGAAGCCTGACCTGCGATATCAAAACTTTTGCATTCTGGTCTTGGGGTTGGTCTTTTAGTCTTGTAGTAGTGTAAGTGCGCTTTGTTCTGCTTTCTGCTTAGTCGATTCAGGCATTTTGACGGTGTGATTTTTAAAATGGCGAAAGGTAGATACTTGAGTGAATCGGAGCAAAAAGTTGCTCTTGAACTGAAGAAAACCGGTATGAGCAATCGTGAAATAGCAAGATCCGAAACAGTGATTCGAAATTTGCTGAAGAAAGGTGAAAAATACGGTGTAAAGAAGAAAACCAAGGGAAATACCAAAATCAGCAATCGTGAACGAAACCGAATTCTGGAGCTGGCTCGAACTGGAAGGTAAAATGCAACCGAAATTAAGAAGGAACTTGGACTCCCAATTACCAACAAGCGAATTGCACAGATACTGCGAGGTTCTGGACACTTGAAGTACACCAAAAAGGCCAAGAAACCCAATTTGACTCAAGCTCATATTCAGGCGAGATTGGATTTCGCCAAAAAGTACTTGACTAGGAGAAATGAATGGAATAATGTGGAGTTTTCGGATGAAAAGAAATTTAATCTAGAAGGGCCTTATTGTTGTTCATACTACTGGCATGACTTGAGAAAGAAACCCGAGGTTAAGCTTACTCGAAATTTTGGAGGCGGGACGCTTATGGTTTGGGGTGCTTTTTCACGTCTCGGAAAAACCCCTATTGCTACCATTTCCACCAGGATGAATTCAGAAAGGTACGTGGAACTCCTGGAAGACGTTCTGGTTCCATTTGCTGAGGATTTTATGCCAGAAGACTTCATTTGTCAACAGGATAACGCAGCCATCCATATCAGCAAGACAAGTATGCGATGGTTTTTGGAGCGAGACATTACGGTTTTAGATTGGCCTGCTCGCAGTCTAGACCTAAACCCGATAGAAAACCTTTGGGGCAACCTAGCTCGGCTTGTGTACAAAGGTGGAAAGCAGAACGGATCTGTTAAGGAATTAGAGGCTGCTGTGAGAGAATGCTGGCTATCAATTCCTGAAAAAACGCTTGAAAATCTCGTCAATTCAATGCAGAACAGAATTTTTGAAACTATTCGCCAGAACGGAAGGCAAACCAAATATTAACCACTTTTTACTGTTAAAATGTTTGAGTAATTTTTGATTAAATAAATAAAAGCTAAAGTGCGTTTAAACGAATTTTCCTCATAAAAATCTATTTTTGTCTCTATTTTTGTCACATAAGAACTTTAATTTGAAAACAATACAGTTATCGACTATTCTTTAGAGTACTCAACATTTGGTACTGATTTGATTCAATTATTGTAGGCTGGTTAACCCGAATGTTAAAATACAGACCCCGTTCGTTTTTGGCAACATCCGATTTTGGCAACATTCGATTTTGGCAACATCCGATTTTGGCACATGTGCCAAAATCGAACGGTTTTTAGAAACAACATTGCCTTTTAGTTTCCGTTACAACAGGACCAATTTAATATAGACAAACACCATGAATACTTTTTTATGTTCTGAAATAGTGATAAAAAGCAATAATAATAACAAAAGTTTTTTAAATTTTTATAAAGTACTCAAAAATGACAAAAAGATGAAAAATTCAACAAGTTATATAACAAATTCAAACAAAAATCTGAAAATGTCAAAAAACAACTAAAAAATGAAGAATAATGTCAAAAACAGCAAATATTACAAATAAAAACAAACATTATAAACAAAACATGAAAAGTGCAAAATGCATCAAAAACATGATAAAAACAAATAAAAAATGACTACAAATGGTCGGAAATTGACTAAAAATAACGTTTTCGGTAATCATTATAGTTATTTTGTAAAAATAACTGAAAAAAGGTTGAGAAAAAAACCGTTCGATTTTGGCAACATTCGATTTTGGCAACACAAAATGTACGGGCATGTTGCCAAAATCGAACGGGGTCTGTATAGCTGTGCGTTTAAACGAATTTTCCTCACTGTATTTTCAATTATTTTTCCCCTGTATTATTTTGAGCTTTAAGATATATTTATTAACTTGAATGAACTTGATAGAATTTATTCACAACTTAGAACTACTTGATGATTAAATTTAATTTGATACAAGAAAAATGTCATTTTTAATTTCAAGAGTTCCAGTGATCAAAATCAGATATAAAATATTTTTTTTATTTTCAAATTCTTCCAGTTATCATGCTTTTCTTTTTTGAAGTACACAATAATATATTATAAAACAACATGTTCAAATCATCATTGACAACTTTTTCTACCAAAGTGAAGGTTGGGAAATGGGTGAATTATGGAATAATCAATAAGAAACTGATGAAAATTAAAATAATTAATTTCGAAATATTTTGTAGCCGTCAAGTGTAATATTGGGTCCTAAAAAACAAAAGGTAGAACTTTGTTTTTCTATTCTTCAGAACACAAAAATTCCAAATTGAAAAACAATGAGAAACTTATTAAAATTGTTTTAAGAAAATAAAAAAAGTTTGATTTCACAGTCAATTGAATTCATGTGAAAATTAGGAAAAAAAATTGAGCAAGTTACATAAGTATACTCATAAAAGGTTATTTGAAAACCTAAAATACGAATCAAAATTTGCAGATTTATTTAGATTAAAAAAATTAAAAAGTTTTTTTTTTCTTGATTTTTGATAAGTAGGTTTTGACAAATTTTTTCGGATATTGCCCGGATTTTGGATGACAATTTTGATTTAAAATGCCCGGATTTTTCCAGGTTTTACGATAACAGTAGTATAGTATATAATAAATAGTATAAATGGAGTAAAGTGAACAAGTAGAAGACTGCTAAAACTTTTTCCGCCGAAACGAAAATTACTTGCGATCTTGGAGCAACAGGATAATTGATTTGAAGTCTTTCCTTTTTTTTATGTTTTAAGTTTTGTCAAATCTGTGTTCCAGTGAGAGATGTGCTGGCTGTGATATTTAGACTTGGATTACATGTTTGAAATATATCGGTAGCAAATTTTGAATAGAACGAATGCGCAAAATGTAAACAAATTGAGTTATCAGCTGGGTGAAAGAGTACGTTCGCAGACCTACATTTTGATTATACAAAGTTATCTAAAGGATATTTGGTAAATGAGAAATAAAGGAACCAAAATAATATTTTTGATGGGAGCTTATGGAGCTGTCAAACTTTGAACGCGTTTCTCTCGAAACAGTGATGTTGGCGCATTCGCCGTATTCTAAATTCGATACCGATATCTTTTCCAAAAAGCTATTGATCTTCGTCTATAATTCTTTTTATTTACATATTTCTTTATCTATCTTCTATCTTTTCATCAAAAAGTGAACTAGATAAAAGCACACTATTGTAATCAAACAAAACGAGTTTGGCTTCTTAAAGCCTAAAGGTATGAGCATTTTCTAATAAAGAATTTACAAAAAAATTATTAATGATTTTTAATCATTTTCAAAAGTGATTTCAAAACCAAAGCTGTTTGACAAAACCTATTTTCAAATTAATCAAAATAAGCTTTTAAATTCTTTGCACCTAGGATGAATGTTTCATTTGAGTATTTGAGTAATTTATCAAAACGATTTTGAATTTTGAGTTAAGGATTCAGAAGAACGATAAACATGAAATACAATTGAGACTAAAATTGGTTTCTGGAGAAATATTTCATTCCAGCACAAAATTTGAGATGACTTTTACCCTTTTTTATATAATCAAAGTTTTTATATTTCTAAATTTGTTGACTATCGTGAGTATCCAACACCTGTCACATGGTTACCAACTTGTGATACTTAGAATTTGTATTCTTTGAATTCATTTTGAAGTTCAAATGGTTGTCTTCAAATTTTAGTTACACTGCTTAGTAAAAACCCGTTCGAACCACGAGTTAAGGTTTTTGTGTGTCAAGATTTGAATTTCAAAAGGACAAATGATTTGCAAATCGAAATCTACAATTGATTTGATTAGTGAACGTCATATAGAGTCGTAAAATGAAATGTCTCAGGCCTAGAGAGGGATTCATGACTAAATTAAGCCGGAGGCAAGCCAATTTTCTAACATATTTGCAAACACTTTTTACACAACCTTTGGGATCAGGTGATTTTCCGGTAAAATAATTTTTTGTGCTGAAAATTCGAATCGAAAAAATCTCCATTTGGGGGGGGGGGGGGGGTGGGGAGGTTATGATAAACCCTTCAGTGCTAAGAAAGAAGCTGAAAGTATAATTTTTTTAACTACCAAACCAATATTTTGCTATTGGTTTACTCTTAAATATTGCAAATAATAAAAATTATTAAGATTTGGAACGAAAAATTCTGAGTTTCATTTCTTTCAATTATTGAACAATAATTACATGTTCCTGTAGCCAGGTTTGAATATTGATGAGAAAACAACAAAATTCAGAATACAATTTTAAAATTTGGAATTTAATTTCTTGTTCTTTTATCATCAAACCAGGAAATATATTTTGAGGTCCTTAGATAACCCTTGGCTCTAATGAATAATGGCTTATTTCGTGAAAACACGCTTTTAAGTTGTTATGTTTGGCTCATTAAAAAAAAACACTCTTTCAGAAATTTGTATTCTCCTCACGAATTTTCAATATTGAACAATTTTCTAAGAATCTTAAAAAAAAGTTACCAATTAGATATAGATGGAATTGTGAAAAACCGATTGGCGTCATTCACTCAAAATCGATCATTTTGCATCTATAATTACACTCCATTTTACGGTTCCAATCGAGTTCCATGATCATGAATAGTGATTTACCGTCTACTTACATTAACATTATTTTTGTGGCAATTCAAAGGTTCTTCAAAGTATTCCGGTTGAGCTATATACTTAATTTTTACTAAATTGAATCGAAACAACATCAAAAAAATAAACAGTCCCCTCCGGAAAAAAGTGTCAAAAACCCCATTCAAATCGTTTTGATTGATGAAAGCAGGTCAACACAGAGAACGCGCCCCAGCTGGTCCGATTTTTTGACAACACGTCGACAGCTCAATGTTGGCACATGGCTTCAAATCCCGCCAGGACCAACTAGGGCAGCTTACACGGAATGTTGACTGCTGCCGGGCTGTGACATTTAATCTATCATTGTTACGTGACAGTTTCGAATCTTGGGGGTCTCTGTTTAGTAGGATTTTTTTTGGTCCGCACGCCATTGTTGGGGCAGCCCTTGCATGCTTGTTTATGAATGGGAAAAGCTCGGTTTGGAAAAATAGTTGAATAGTTTTTTTTACGGTTTACTATAAATTAACTGTCACATATTGCATGTCCTGTTTTAAAAAGGAAGCATAAAATTCTAAAACGAAGTACATTGACCTACACGTGTAATATGCCAAAATTAACGCAAGATTACAATCGTCCATACATAAATTAAGCTCTCGATAAATCACCATCTATAACTGCCTAGATCAAATCGAAAACCGTAAAATCGAAACATTTCCATATCTTAACCATCCATCTGGTAGCAGCACAATGTCGTAAGATGGAAATTGGTTCCAATTTTTCAAACCATCAACGATTAGCATTCCTGCCTGTTTCGAATAAACTAACTGGACCTGGAGAGAAAAAAAAATCAAATTCAAATTAATTCGTTTCCCCACCACAAAGACTCATAAATAGCTTTTGTCCCATCTTTCCCGAGTTACTCAAATCAATTCATCGGACATGGAATGGTTTCTTCGAGAAATATGTATCTTAAACAGCACATCTTAATGATTCGGGTGAATCACGGATGTGTTTCATCCATCTGTGCGAGTTGTGGAAGAAATGGGAATAAAACCATCTGACAACACTTTCGGTGACAGTTCTATATTGGATGGGACAGCTTATATGTAAGAAGCACATCATAAATATTCAGCGAAAGAATTCAATTAAGAGATTTTCACCCGGAGATAAGATACGATCGATGTTATGAGAATGTTTAAAAGACATAAGCATAGAGGTCTTCCATCAGAGCTTTGTGTGACGTCTTATTGTGTCAATTTAGTATACCAAAATAGTTACCAATTACGTCGGGTACTGAAAAAATCGAGTTTTGCAATGAGTTGCATACACGATATTCGCCTATTCCACAAATTACCCATTTAATGAACGTTTTGGAACCTAGAGAAACGAATTTTTAAAGTTCAAAACAGTGTAAAAATGTATCACTTTCTGACGCTGTTTTTAACCTGAATCGAAAAGTACTACTTTTCGACAATTTTTTTTGTAGAAAAATCAGGCCTTTTCAAAACCAAACTTCATTTCGAAAAACAAACATTTGAGAGCGGAGATGCAGAGAATATTAAATTAAACTACATCGAAATATTTTAAAATAAATTTTAGGTAAACGATAATTTGAAAGGAGCATGAATTACAGAAAAATCACTACTTGATCCAAAAAGGTCCTGAAAAACCAGTGTTAACAAACATGTCATAAAATCGACTCGCCTCCGGTGGAATTAAGTACCAAACAACTCTGACTTAAGGCATTTCAATTTTCGATTAGTCGACGAGACGAAGTTTAAACTATCATTTTTGTCATTTTTGTCATTTATGTCATTTTTGTCATTTTTGTCATTTTTGTCATGTTTGTTATTTTTGTCATTTTTGTAATTTTTGTTATTTTTGTCATTTTTGTCATTTTTGTCATTTTTGTCATTTTTGTCATTTTTGTCATTTTTGTCATTTTTGTCATTTTTGTCATTTTTGTCATTTTTGTCATTTTTGTCATTTTTGTCATTTTTGTCATTTTTGTCATTTTTGTCATTTTTGTCATTTTTGTCATTTTTGTCATTTTTGTCATTTTTGTCATTTTTGTCATTTTTGTCATTTTTGTCATTTTTGTCATTTTTGTCATTTTTGTCATTTTTGTCATTTTTGTCATTTTTGTCATTTTTGTCATTTTTGTCATTTTTGTCATTTTTGTCATTTTTGTCATTTTTGTCATTTTTGTCATTTTTGTCATTTTTGTCATTTTTGTCATTTTTGTCATTTTTGTCATTTTTGTCATTTTTGTCATTTTTGTCATTTTTGTCATTTTTGTCATTTTTGTCATTTTTGTCATTTTTGTCATTTTTGTCATTTTTGTCATTTTTGTCATTTTTGTCATTTTTGTCATTTTTGTCATTTTTGTCATTTTTGTCATTTTTGTCATTTTTGTCATTTTTGTCATTTTTGTCATTTTTGTCATTTTTGTCATTTTTGTCATTTTTGTCATTTTTGTCATTTTTGTCATTTTTGTCATTTTTGTCATTTTTGTCATTTTTTGTCATTTTTTTGTCATTTTTTTGTCATTTTTTTGTCATTTTTTTGTCATTTTTTTGTCATTTTTTTGTCATTTTTTTGTCATTTTTTTGTCATTTTTTTGTCATTTTTTTGTCATTTTTTTGTCATTTTTTTGTCATTTTTTTGTCATTTTTTTGTCATTTTTTTGTCATTTTTTTGTCATTTTTTTGTCATTTTTTTGTCATTTTTGTCATTTTTGTCATTTTTGTCATTTTTGTCATTTTTGTCATTTTTGTCATTTTTGTCATTTTTGTCATTTTTGTCATTTTTGTCATTTTTGTCATTTTTGTCATTTTTGTCATTTTTGTCATTTTTGTCATTTTTGTCATTTTTGTCATTTTTGTCATTTTTGTCATTTTTGTCATTTTTGTCATTTTTGTCATTTTTGTCATTTTTGTCATTTTTGTCATTTTTGTCATTTTTGTCATTTTTGTCATTTTTGTCATTTTTGTCATTTTTGTCATTTTTGTCATTTTTGTCATTTTTGTCATTTTTGTCATTTTTGTCATTTTTGTCATTTTTGTCATTTTTGTCATTTTTGTCATTTTTGTCATTTTTGTCATTTTTGTCATTTTTGTCATTTTTGTCATTTTTGTCATTTTTGTCATTTTTGTCATTTTTGTCATTTTTGTCATTTTTGTCATTTTTGTCATTTTTGTCATTTTTGTCATTTTTGTCATTTTTGTCATTTTTGTCATTTTTGTCATTTTTGTCATTTTTGTCATTTTTGTCATTTTTGTCATTTTTGTCATTTTTGTCATTTTTGTCATTTTTGTCATTTTTGTCATTTTTGTCATTTTTGTCATTTTTGTCATTTTTGTCATTTTTGTCATTTTTGTCATTTTTGTCATTTTTGTCATTTTTGTCATTTTTGTCATTTTTGTCATTTTTTTGTCATTTTTTTGTCATTTTTTTGTCATTTTTTTGTCATTTTTGTCATTTTTGTCATTTTTGTCATTTTTGTCATTTTTGTCATTTTTGTCATTTTTGTCATTTTTGTCATTTTTGTCATTTTTGTCATTTTTGTCATTTTTGTCATTTTTGTCATTTTTGTCATTTTTGTCATTTTTGTCATTTTTGTCATTTTTGTCATTTTTGTCATTTTTGTCATTTTTGTCATTTTTGTCATTTTTGTCATTTTTGTCATTTTTGTCATTTTTGTCATTTTTGTCATTTTTGTCATTTTTGTCATTTTTGTCATTTTTGTCATTTTTGTCATTTTTGTCATTTTTGTCATTTTTGTCATTTTTGTCATTTTTGTCATTTTTGTCATTTTTGTCATTTTTGTCATTTTTGTCATTTTTGTCATTTTTGTCATTTTTGTCATTTTTGTCATTTTTGTCATTTTTGTCATTTTTGTCATTTTTGTCATTTTTGTCATTTTTGTCATTTTTGTCATTTTTGTCATTTTTGTCATTTTTGTCATTTTTGTCATTTTTGTCATTTTTGTCATTTTTGTCATTTTTATCGTTTTTGTCATTTTTGTCATTTTTGTCATTTTTGTCATTTTTGTCATTTTTGTCATTTTTGTCATTTTTGTCATTTTTGTCGTTTTTGTCATTTTTGTCATTTTTGTCATTTTTGTCATTTTTGTCATTTTTGTCATTTTTGTCATTTTTGTCATTTTTGTCATTTTTGTCATTTTTGTCATTTTTGTCATTTTTGTCGTTTTTGTCATTTTTGTAATTTTTGTCATTTTTGTCATTTTTTTGTCATTTTTTTGTCATTTTTATCATTTTTGTCATTTTTGTCATTTTTGTCATTTTTGTTATTTTTGTTATTCTTATCAGTTCGTCAATTTTTTTTTTTGTCAATTTTGTGATTTTTTCGAATTTATGTCAATTTTGCTTAATTTCCCAATTTTGTTGCTTATTTGAATGAAATTTATGATAGTTGTCAAGAGCTTTTATCCTTTATAAATTTTTTAACTTTTATATTTTCAAATAATTTTTATTTGCTGCCTTTGAATTTGATGATTGAGAGTAAGTTTAACTATCATTTGCTTATGATTTTGAATAATTAATATCCACATATTATAAACAGACTGTAAGAAAGGCAACGAACTACTGTCATGTGTATTAAATAGGGGTTTTACTGTTTGGGATTCGTTGCAGATTCGATTTCAAAAGCTCGAAATATTTCTTCTCTTAATTCAAAAATGCATCCTGTCTTCAAAACAAAAAAAAATGAGTTTACCCTTTTGATATAAAGATATTGAAAGTGCTCTGTAGTGATGCCATAAATCGTCATGATGTTTTTTAGTAAATTCTTCATGTTGATTCATAAATTTCCTACAAGACAAACGAATTTTTTTTTAATCAGAACAATTTTTTTTATTTGTTTTCTTTTGTATGATGGAATTATATTATATTTGGGTTCTAAATTCTGAAATTTGAAGTTTTCAGACTAAAGTATTGCCACTGATTCGAATAAAAAATTGTACAATTCCTTACAGAAAAAAGGTTTCTGGAACATGTTTTTGTTTTGTTTTGAAAATGTTCTAAAAAATTCACCGTCCAAATAAAAAATTATCAATCTATCAAGTTAGAAAGAAAAGAAAATCTAGAACTAGTTAATCGGATTACCATCACTTGAGCCCGAATAAACAATCGCTTTGTAATCTCAAGCTCACATCCCACATCCAAACATCCATCGAAACCAAGAAACGATGCTCAAAAAAATCCCTCTCTAATCCGGTTCCCCAAAACGTCAGAACCGTTTTGTAGTCGTTTCAAGTTATGTTCCTCTCTCTAGATGACCGACGACGATGAAGTTCGTTCTTCCAAGTCGAGTTGGTTCAAAAAAGCGGGACTAGAAAAAGGTGCCAGCCATTCAAATTATCCGGTTTTTACGAAACGATCCAAGAGGCGGTTGACAAGTTGCGTGGTTTTCGGTTATGAGATCAATAAAACTTCTAGAGGGACCGCTGAAGAATGCTTTCGATATTTTTTCTTATTATTTTATTGGGCCGACACTGACAAGTTGGAGTTGATCGTTTTAGAGGGAATAAAAACATAACTGAGAAAGGAGGGATGACGATAGGGAAGAACATTTTTCAGCGAGTCAAGTGAGCAGTTTTGATGCTGTAATAAAAAAAATATAACGGCCTGGAACCGATCGAAGTTGGAACCAGTTTGTGAAAATCAACGTTGAAGATGGTTTTTGAAAAAAAAAATCGAAAAACAAAAATAATAACAAAAAAAAAAATGCCGACCCATCCATCGATCGGCAATCGATCGATGGATGAGATGGTCATTGAGAAATTAGTTGTGGAGGAACCCAAATCGATTGCAAGAGCAAGAGGTGATTGGGAAGTTTGAACCCCAATCACTTGCTGCCTGGGACGCTTTCTTTTTTCGAGGAGTTGCATTCACAGCGTCGGACAGCTCGTTTTTATGATTATTTTTTCGGCGGCTTCCCTTTAAAAATCCGCCGACGTCTTTTGATCATTCTCACGAAAATGATCGTTTTTCACTGGTGGTTGCAGGTCTATGAAATTGATATTAATTACAGTTTGATTGGATGATTTTCGAAACGAATGAGTTTTTTTGTATTGTCTTTTGTATTTAAACTCGTTTGCTTATTTTAAATGTTTTGTATATCCTACTACGTTTTGGCCTTAAATTTTTAAATGTAGATAAAGTCACTTTAAGTTGCTTAACGAAAAAAAATAACGGGTTTTTGCATTTTGTTCGGAAGACGGATGAAACATGGAGACTGGGTTTTTATTTGGATCATCATTAAAAATCTTTACTGTTTCTTGTTTAAGTACCTTCAGAATCTAATTGTGATTTCAAAAACTTTTTTGAAAATGAAATTTAAACTTTTAAACTCTGATCCAGAGATGGGTCTTGACTAAAACATTTAGTTAGCTAAACTTTTTTCTGTGGAGAAATGAATCCAACTGTGTTAGTCGAAATTTCAAGCAATAGATATGATAAAAATTGATGATGAAAAACAGGCGGTAAAAAATTTGCTAGTTTTCCGATGGAACTTGGTGACTAAAGAAGAATTTGATGTTTGTTTCGGCCTAGTTTGAAAAAAAAAACCTGAAGAACATTCAATTGAGGGTTTAAATTCAGTAATCATATTCTCCGAAAACTGTGAAATATTTTGATGGTTAAACGATAAGTCAAAGAAGTT
This sequence comes from Uranotaenia lowii, assembly GCF_029784155.1. Taxonomy (NCBI): domain Eukaryota; kingdom Metazoa; phylum Arthropoda; class Insecta; order Diptera; family Culicidae; genus Uranotaenia; species Uranotaenia lowii. Next base: position 365,335,687 of record NC_073692.1, on the reverse strand, counting down.
TACTTCTTGTTTATTTTCCTCATTTCTGTTGAATACTGTAATCTCTAGAATAAAAATAAAAATTCAATCGAAATTATTTTCAGATTTTTTTTTTCAAAGCTCAAGCAAAACTCTTTCATAAACAAAGTTGTGCAATAAATTTGAAAATGTTTAAAATCAAATAATTTAGAATTTCTTAATTTTATAGGGGAAAGTGGGGTATCGTGGGCCATGGGGAAACGTGGGCCACTTTTAATATCTCAGATGTGTGTTGAGATAAAAATCTCAAACTAACTGTCATCGTCGTCGCTTTGCGTGAGCATATATTCCTATATGTTGTTGACTAAAATACGCATCATATGCTTCTTTTATTTATCAAGCTAAAAAAAGTTAGAAAAATTTACTTACATAATTAAAAAAACACCCGCTAATTTCATCGATGGGGAACCTAAAGAGCATAACAAAAATATGCTCATACGCTTATGATCTTAGTTTTGCCATGATCTTTCACGTGGAAAAGTAATTTTTGATGTAACATCTATAAGTCACACAAACGAAACCAATTTGCAAATCATAGCTTGTGGGGAATCATGGGCCACACATCTTGAATCATCTATATTTTTATGTTTTTGTACACATTCAGAAAATAAAATACGTTTTTCCTATCTGTAAAGTTTTCTTATGCCAAATGAAGAGTTGTAAAAAATATTTTGTCCATCCTATAAGAAATTTTGCCAAAACGTTCGTGAGCCAGGTTTTGGAATCTATGCGATCATACACAGCTCGCTTTTTTATTTAATCATCTGAAATTGCTTTAAAATAACGAAATGAATTAGGAAATCACAGTTTTGGGTCAATTCATAAACTTTGCATGTTATTTGGTCAATTTGGATTTGGTGGCCCACGATTCCCCACCATTTTTCAAAATCCAAAAAATATTGCTTTTTTTTTTTCAAACAATCAGAATTTGGGGAAAATAACTTAATAAAATTTAAAAAAAAAAAATACCTTATGATACCTTGAAAATGTAGAAAACCATACCATTTTTTATTTTCATTTTATCTATAATAATAAAGAAGTTATGGAACAACGAAAAAAAGTGGCCCATGATTCCCCACTCTCCCATACTATTATTTTTTATTTAGTTTCTTTTGTTTTTTTTTATGAAGATTTGTCAGTTGCTCGAAACTGATCAATTTTGAAACTTCTTAGCTTGAAATGATCAAAATAAGAGTTTTTAATTAATACTGGACAAAAGATTGGAGTTCGGGACGCCAAAATTTTCTTAAACAAGTTGTTAACAAATGCACCGGAAAAGCTGTTCCCTTGTGTTAAAAAGAGAATTTATGCTTCTCTTATATATAAAATCTTATCAATTTCATAGAGTATATTTCTTTTTGTAATCATCTGCTTCTTTTTAATTTTTCTGTTTATTTTTAATGCAAACACAGTTTTAATAGGATCTCAAATATGTTATCCAAACAAAAAATACTAATTTTCTCACTTTTCAAATTCAACATCTTATCTTGTTTCTTGTTTCAAAACAAACATTTATCATGAACCTTTTCGAAAATTATAAAACATAAATATGTTCATTAGATCTATAGTGTGGATAGCATGTCAACTTTCTTTTTTCCTGAATTTATCTTATCTTTGATCACTAACAATTAAAAGTGCATCAATCTTCGCTACCATTTCTTTTAAATTAAATATAATGAAAACATTTTGTGGAAGATAAAAATGTCGAAAGCCATTTGTAGTCTATTATCTTATGAACAAAGTTGTGTAATCAATTAATGATGGATACACAAGTTTCGAGAACTATAGAAAATTTCGCAAAATTATATAGATTTTTAGATAAATATAATTTAAATTTTCATGAGTTATATAAAATATAAAATCGGTTTCATAAAGGCAATGGCAATAATACAAACTTCGTTCTGAGTTTCAAAAGTAAATTTTGATTGATATTCACAAATTTTTCTTACAAATTTCATTTTTCAAATAAGGACGTATTATTTGAAAGAACGACAAACAGAGTAACTGATAAAAATTTTATTAATTAACTTTCCGAAAATAACTATCAAAAAATAACGTTATTAGAGGTCTAAAAGTTCCTAAATATACAAATTTTATGAATTGAAAAAAAATTTCAGCAAAACAATTTTGCACAAAATCAAGAGACTTGAAACCTTTTGGAGTTTGATATCTATTTGACAATTTTCTATAGTAAAAAATTAAAATTTTAATTGAAAAAAAAGAGCATTTCGTTCTTAAAAGCATATTTTTGTTACTTTTGAGCTAAAGAGAATAACCTAAAATAAAATATGTCCAAAATTCTACTGCAAGCATGAAAACAAAACATTTCTGTGTGCAAAATCTACAGTGGAATCAGGTTTTGGTGAAAATAAGAAGAACTTTTTTCATAAATCTATAAAAATAATCAGTTCTTGTTATTATTTGTAACTGTACTTTTGTACACAAATCGTAAGATTGAATTAAAACGAGCAATTTTGTAAAATGTGTATCCAAATCATCTTCATAAAGTCACGATATATTTTAAGTTGTATATTTCTTAAACCCTCAAAAACACCCGAATAATAAATATACTTAATTTTCATTATTTTTTAAGAATATAAAAAAAATTAAATTATTTCTTCAAATCAATGTATTAAATGTAGCATTTTTTCGTGCAAAACTCTAATTGTCAGTTAAAAAAAAAAACAAAATGCTCATCAACCTTCCTATGCGGTTATGGTAAGGTTGCCAGATTTTCCGGTTTTATCCGGGTTTTCCAGGATATTAAATACGAAATTTCGGAAAAGTTCGGTCCAGCCCGATTGCCCGGATTTCATTTAAAAGCCCGAATTTAATTTGCAAAACCATCAAAAAAAAAAAATTTTAAAATTATGAAGTCAATTTTTTTCAATAGTGCGTACAAAACAAAATTGATCAAGCAAGGTTTATAAAAATAATTCAAAAATGCTTTTTCGGAAGCCTTAAATTCAATTTAAAATGTGCTTATAAATTTTGATGATACATTTTTTCGGGATTTTTTTCTTCATTTTGTTTGAGTGATTTTTGGATTTTAACAAAATTTTACCAGATATTGCTAGGATTTGGGGTCAACAATTTGGAAATCAAATGCCTGGATTTTGCACGGCATTTAGAAAAAATTGTCCAGATCGGTTCGACCCGGATATGAACTGAAAAAACTGTAGCAACCTTAGGTCTATATGACCCATACTGTACCTTCTCGATGTGATATCTCAGGAACGGTCGAAACTACATGCTTGAAATTTCCTGACTTTTCTTAAATGAGAAGCTCTACAGTTTCTTTTTTTTTTTTAATAGGGCTTCCAGAGTCACCCAGCATAAAACAAGACAATTAACTTTGGAACCAATTTTCATTTTGAAATTTTCCTATTGTCTGCTATCAGATGCTCCTTAGAAATTTTGGTTATAATTTTTGTGGTCTTTAAATTTAAAGTGTCTTTGAAAAATGGTTGCATTGCAACTTTACCAGCTTACCTGGAAAACTTTGTTGAAACTTTAGTTAAACTTTGCAAAAAAAAAGTGCATTTACATAAGCAGAAATAAGGTAAATAATTATCTAAGTTTGTTCATGAAACTGGATTGGTACTATAAATTTGGAAGAATATACCATTTTTTGATTATTTTCGTAGTATTTCTGTCATTTTAAGTCAAGAGGATCTGAACAACATGATCTTTAACGTGGATCAATTCGTTGTTTTTCGGTTCATAAATATTTTATAGTAATTCAATCCATGAAGTCCATATTTCTTTCTATTATTTTTGTTCATTTTGATTCCCTGTACTAACCTTTCACGTCACTCAATTCTATTGAAAGAAATGTTATTGATAGTGCCTATCTCCAGAGGCAAAAGTTATTGAAGAAGATTGATATCCAGCCAAAGTTGAAAGCGAATATCTTCTGGAATAAACTTAAAAATCGAATATCTTCCGTTCTACCGTTCTTTATCATATACAAAATTTGCGGATATGGTAAATCACTGTTAACACTTCTCATGATATGCAATTTTGCAATTTTTTATGCTGCAAAAATATATTTTTTAATGTTTTGGAGCAAATTTCCAGATTCCATTCTGTTTTTCGTTTTCCTTTATGCATTGGATGTGTACTCTGCATCAGATTATCTCTGATTTTTATGATCATCATTTTTATAACAATTTTAATTTAATTATATTCATCAAAATATGTATGCTTAAGCACTGAACAAAGATAATTAGAACATAAAATATATTCTTGAAATTTTTACTCACAGCAAATTCAATTAAAATTGTTACGGATTTTTTTTATATTTTGATCTTGAATTCAAATCAGAAATGAAATTTAAAACATTTTTTCGCAAGTTTTAATCATTTTTCATTCTCTTTGTTTTGATCCAAAAATATTTTTCTCGAGACTAAATATTTTCAAAACTTCTTGTGATCGAAGATGATATTGAATCAAATATCTTTTTCTGACTTCTTGTACTGAGTGTTGCATTAAATTGTGAGTTTTAGTTTTAAAAATTTAACCTTATTTTTATCATAAATTTCGTTAAGTTTTTAAGCATCTAAGCTTGAAAGGAAGATAAGACGTTTCCTTAATTATTTTTTCAATTTGCTTTTCACAGTGATGAAACTCTCATGGATTCACAATGTTCATATCTTTATATTGTCAAACTAATACAATACATTCTCAACGTTCAAAAATAAATAACAAATAATGATTTATGATTTCTTATACTAAATAGTTAAAACATGACGATCTTTTGGTGTTACCACAAGTTTGCAAAGAGGATTTTATAATGGAATATTTCATTGTTATCGTTTAAGTTGTTTTGGATATGTCAAAGCTTTAACAGTTAATTCATAGAATATTATTTTTCTTCAGTAATATGATATTCTTTAATATGGCCGGAAGATTAATCCGGGCCAGGCAAATCTGGGCTATTTTATTTAAAAACCTAACAGTATCCGAACATTTGATCTCAAAATTTTCAATTCAAAATAAGGGCAGAAGATTTTAGCTTAGTACTAAGCTTCAGGTACTAATCAACAAAGGAATAAAAAATCTCTTGAATCGTTTGGTTTCATCGAAAGACAAAAGCAGATTTGGAATCGTATTTTAAGCATCCAGAAACCATTTAAACTTGCTCAAAAAATTTCCTTTAATACGCCAAAAATATATTAACTTAATTTTAGATTATTTTTGATTTGGCAAATAATGTGAATAAATCAGGGAAAAATCCAAACTTTTTATATTAAAATACGATAACCGTTTAAAAAATGTTGAGGTTGCCTTGGTTCTAAAGCAAAAATGACTATTTTCATAAATAAGCTGCTTACCGGCGTATTGCGTTTTTTACTGGCGCCACATTGACTATGAAAATGGGCGCCAAAACTTCTAACTTAAAGATTGATGAGCATCAGTAAGTCTTGATTGCTTTTGACGCCTTCCTACGTTGGGTGATTGGAATGAAAAAAAAATAGAATATTGGGTGCCATGACTTTTATTTAATACGAATAAAAACTAGAAATCAGTTATCAACTTCCACAAAAATATTTTTGTAATTATCTCTGCGTTGATTCCCGTTCAGCGCGAACATGAGCACAACGAAAAAAATTGCATACAAATTGGATGAACCTTGGAAGAATAGTTCGTGTATGTACGTAAATATTTAAGTCTCCCTTTTTATATACAAGATTTTCATGGTAATCACAGAGTTTATATTGAAAACAGTGATTCCTGTTCATTTAGATTCATTTTAAATCAAAAGTGACAAACAATTCATGAAAAGACTGATAGGGTGACCAATTTAAGTGTATTTAATCATAGAATTTCAGCATATTGAGAGTCAAAGGTGAGGTAGAATTATGAATAAGAAAAACAGCTTCTTTAAGCGGTGGTCTCAGGTGCCTTTACCCTATAGTGAACATGTAGACGATTCCATGATGATTTTATGTATGAAAATCGGTTCAGTTATTTTGATTTTGAATCCCAAATAGTATTCCGGGTCTAACTGGCTAATTGTTCTATTTTTAACCGCAAAGGAAGGTTAAATTCACACACTTATTGTTGCAATAAATTTAGGCGCATCGAAACATAAAAGAAATGAATGAAATTGACGAAAATTTGTTTGAAATTCGGATCAGGATGAAGCTTGCAAATATTGTAACACTTGCAATTCTGCTTACACTTACAATGAATGTGTTCATTAATGTTTAAAGCAAGTTTTTCGAACTCGAATGAGGTTTTTTTTTGGATTTGGTTAAACAAAAGCTTGAACTTACTAAAAAAAACCTATACTTTCACCTATAACGCAATTTTTTTTTCAGTACATTTAATTCGAAAATTGTTTATGCAGCCTTCTATGCGAATACAAAATATAATTTGAAAGTGTGAATTCGAAAAAAATCATTTGTTCCCATCAATTTATTTTACTGAAAATATGTTTATAAGAGATAATCATTGAATTTCAAAATGTTCGTGAAATTTATTGAAATTATACTATATTTTTGAACAAGAAAGAATTATAGAGAAAAATACAAAATATTGAAAATGATGTACATACATGACATCTTTAAAATAAATTGATTTAGATTAAAGTTTTTGCTTAAAAAAACTGTTTGATGAGAGGTAAAAAAATTTGATTGTTGTCATTACTTTTTTTTGTGAATAATTTTCACAGAAATTTTTAGTTTGTTAATCATATCGGATCCAAATTATGACGACATGAAAGAATGCTTATAGGGAACACATAACCAGACACGCTGGTTTCAGTTATGTTTTCCTGGAGGCGTCACATGGACGACAAGCTCCGCGTGCCAAGTTTGTCTGGTTCATGTTCCAGTGTTAACACTTTGACACTTATGATGAGCTGCGGGAAAAAAGTTTCGTGTTTCATGAGCATATTATTCACACGCAATCAACTCCGCGCGACAATGTCGCGTGATTGCGTAGGCGTGAATTCTTTTTTATAACTTTGCACAAACAATGTTTGAGCCAGTTTCCTTTAAACAGTTGAAAGTCTTTCTTCATTCAAGTTGAAACCCTTTCATCGGTTGATAACTGTAGGGCAATCCAATTAAGAAATTTTCAAAGCTAGCACAATAAAGACAGCATTTTAGTGTAAAACATAATAAAAAAAAATAGTTCATTCAATATCGCATCAAATTAGAAAACTTTTTCTTTCGAGTGCTTCCATGCCAAACGGCTTCATCGGTTCGGTCCCATCAATGATTTTTTCTCTCTCCCCGTCTATTCAATCAAAACGACTGATTGATTTGCAAGCTTCGAATGTTCCCATGGAAGGTGCCCATGCCGGACTTTGAAGGTTCTTTGAAGACGACTTTGAAGCCGGGTCGGCGAACATCTTCATGCCCCTCGGAAGACGAAGCCAATAAATAATATTTTTCTTGGCCTTAGAGTTGCTTCTATACTTATACTAACAAGTGTTTGCTCATCGGAACAAGTTTTCTGCCAGGGTCCATCGGAGACCGTTCAAGAAATCTTTGCTGATGCCTAAAGGTAGAGACGGCGTACAAAACCTAATAACGTTCGTTAACGTTTTGTTGATCAGTCCAGTTGAGTGTAAACAAACAATTTACCATTAGTTCAATGGGGACTGGAAACGAATGTACGTACACATTTTGTTTTGAAAAAATCACAAAAAAATTTTCCCAGTAATTTTTAGAAACCATCCGTCATAAAGGTTTTTCAACAGTTTTTAGAATTCCTCAGGGAAGTCATTTTGCACCATTAATATTTTCGCTGTTCATTACCAAAATAAATCGTTCATGAAATTTTGTTTAAAGAAAATTTCTTCAACTGATATCAACCTACTCAAAAATCAATACCGTAATTACTCTCACCCTTCCTTTTTTTCTCTGCTTTTATTCCACCAAGTGTCAAAAATATAATTTCTCATCTCCAAGCGTACCGACTCCAGAAAACCATCCCACATTTTCGTGAGAAAACAACGATATCATGACTACGATGACGACCCAACCAAACCAAACCGTCGACGCGCCGAATAAATTTATTAACGTTACAAAATTATGGTAATCATTTTGGGGAAGCGAGATGGTTGCTCCCTTTCCTCCAATTTCAGGGTTCATTTTTATTTGGACATTTTTAAAGAGACGAGTTTCCGAAATTTAGAGCATGCAAAGAAGCTGACTGGTTTTCCGAGAAATTTGCCGTTTTGCCGTCAACCCGTCTGCGAAATGTTTTGATTCTTGGGGAAGTTTGGTTCCTTAAATTTGCTTTTCACTAGACGTCAACGGCGAATCAAAAGGCGGTGGGTTGTCTGCTTGTCTGATAAACAAAGAATTGCTTAATTATGGTAAATTTCATTCTATTCAAATTCCTCGTTTCGTGAAAATAGTGGGGAGGCGAAAATTTTCGTGGTTGGAAGACTCTGTTGTGGATTATGCTTTCGTCTTCCTTTGTTTTTGTTTTTTATATATAATTTGTGATTTGTTTACTCTAGTCACAGTTTGTTTTTGGTCACAGCACAAAACTTTGATTAATTCAACCAAAACTATAAACTAATGGATTTATTCTTATCTTGTCTTTACAGGTACGAGCAGCTTGGAACATTGGTATTTGGATAGACCACACTGAAAGGAAGGACAACAGATAACACCGATTTTTTAATAATTAAGAAGTTTGATAAAAATTTGAAAATTTTGTTTCAGTAGGTTTTATTGATTCCTTCTTTGATTTTTCGTTCAATGTAATTGAGTGTTAATGTTTTAAGCTGATTTCAATTTCGGATTTCAAATTTCATTTCAGACTTCAGATTTCAGATTTCAGATTCCAGATTTCAGATTTCAGATTTCAGATTTCAGATTTCAGATTTCAGATTGCAGATTTCAGATTTCAGATTTCAGATTTCAGATTTCAGATTTCAGATTTCAGATTTCAGATTTCAGATTTCAGATTTCAGATTTCAGATTTCAGATTTCAGATTTCAGATTTCAGATTTCAGATTTCAGATTTCAGATTTCAGATTTCAGATTTCAGATTTCAGATTTCAGATTTCAGATTTCAGATTTCAGATTTCAGATTTCAGATTTCAGATTTCAGATTTCAGATTTCAGATTTCAGATTTCAGATTTCAGATTTCAGATTTCAGATTTCAGATTCCAGATTTCAGATTTCAGATTTCAGATTAGAATCGGTTCAAACATTCATGAAATACTAATTAAAACGATAATGTTCAGTTAAACTTTTAATTTTATTCTTGGACTTAAGTTTTGTGGAAGTTATGAAGATATTTTACTTATTTTTAAATGGTGAACGTTTAGTTTCGTTTTCCATAAAAAAAAACATTTACACATTCTTCTACAAGGACTAAGAATCCGTTGAGAAAAAAATATCGATGGAAATAAATTTCTCGATCTCTTTCTAAGCGATGTATTTAAAAAAAGTTTTGTCTTCGGTTTGAATCGTTTAAACAGTGTTAGAAACGATATTGTTATTTTTGCTAAAATTTTGTTGAAAATCTACTGTTGCTGATTAAGCTTTTCATGGATTTTATTTGTTTTGTTTGAATTTTTGTCTTACGCTAAGCAAATGAAGTTTCAATATATGGCGCCAAGTGAAAAATTCTCTGGCCAGAATTTTGCCGTAGATGGAAACGCAGCAGGAGAAACAAGAAAATAGTTATAACGCCCTAAAAATAGCACCCCGTTTTCATGAAAATAAACCAGCAACACTGATAGATTTTCCGTTGAATTTTCAGAAATATTGTTTGAACAAGAAAGTTATTAATTCAAGGGGGGAGTAGGTCTAACGGGTAAAAAAAACACCATTTTTACGATTTCTTTTTAGAGCTATCGTTCAAACAAATGTATTCAAATTTTTTGCATTATTCAAAGCATTGTTAAAAGAACATTTAGTAATTTTTTCGTAGAAAAATATTGAAAAATGAGCCGGTGACGGAGCACTTTCAAGGATGCCTTTTAGAAAACAGGATTTGCGGTGGACACTGTATCTCAGCACAGAATAATCTGAAGTTAAAAAATCCGAGCAAAATATTTTTAATAGATGTTTTTCTGGACCCCAACGATTTTATTTAACTTTAAAAAAATTTATGAAATTTTTGTGGCTGTTTGAAGTAAAAACTACGATTTTTCACGAAAAAATCCGCAATTTTTTATCTGTAAAATCTCCCCAAATTAAAAAAAAAAGAAAATCGTTGGAGTTTTGTATTTTATATGTAGAAAATAAGTTCCAAATTTGAAAAGAATCGGTGAAGTAATTTCAAATGACGATGTCCACTGACTTTAAAAATGTGCTTTCCAGAAAAAGGCGTTTGAAGTTTCTGCTGCCGAATTCTTGCAGTATTAGATAAGAGAAGATAGAGGCCTATAATTTCTGCAGTTTTGCTTCGATTGACTTGAAAATTTGACACTACATTCTTGAAATGTTTTCCAATAAACAAATTAAAAAAAACGATTTTTTGAAAGTGTTAGACCCTACTTTCCCCTTAAGAGTCTCACAATGTTCTGATAAAATTATCTACATATGATTCTTAACCATTTGCAAAAAAAAGAAAGTTGTGATAAGCAGAAATTAAGAATCACCAAATGCAATAGTTTTGCAAAAATTTAACTTAAATCAGGTAAAACTGGCATTTTTCTTCAAATTTTATCTTCATGAATGTGAATTTCGCGATTTCATCAGATGTGAATGAGTTGGTTAGTCACCACTTATCAACGTTACTACAGCTTTTGATTAACATCTCCAAAGTGCCTCATAGGTCAATGGAGTTTTCCTTAGTCTGTCAGATCAGAACTATCGCCAGGAAAATTTTATTTTGTTTCCGCAACTTTAAATTTTATTTGCAGTTAAATCGCGTTACCTTTTTTCGGGAAAACAAAACATGGTTAACAAACATAGTTCTGAGAAAACTAAGGTTGTTGATCTTTCCATGATTGTTTTTTTTAACATTTTTTGATTGATATTTCAATTTCTGAGGCATGAATGTGTTAAAAAAGGTGTATGAAGCCTTACACAAGGTTTCCTTGTTAAAAAAAAGAATTTAATTTGTTCTAGCCCAATAAGCTGTACGATCGGAAATGCCCAAATCTTATTTGAAATGTGGTTGAAACAAGTAACAAACACAGCTCCATCCAATTTCAGTTTAATTTTTGTTAAACCATTGCATCTGATGACCCTTATTTTTAAGTAATCTGTTCACGCCATTTAACGAATGCGCTAGCCAAGGGCTAACAATATCAATCACATGCAGCATCATTCGCGGTGCCTCTGCCGCACGCATCTGGAGTGATCAAAAACCAAAAGTGCGTGGTATAGGAATCTAGTGTAGGTAGCAGAATCGCCGATAAGCCATCAGACTCGACCCGCTATTGTGATCGGTTGATAGCGACAGAGTTGATCAGCAGACGGACGTTAGAATAAAAGAAACACCCGTGTCGGTCGGTCGTTGTACTTTGTGTTAAAAATACAGTCCACTTTATCATTCAATTGGAGCAGCTAAGTTAAGTTTTAAGAATAAATGTTCCCCGGTTAACGTATCACATCCCAAGTGCCGTGTAATTGATTTCTATTCGAAACACTATCGTCTGGGAACTTCTCGGTTATTTCGAACCAGTGTGCTCTTAAGGGATTGGCCCTAACATAATCCTTACTTTTTTTTTGCAAATGATAGAGAATTAATGAAGATCATTTCATCAGAACGTTCAAAGACTGTTGAATCAATACCTTTCGTGTTGAAATACTATTTTTGATAATTGAACGGAAAATCTGTCAGTGTTGCAAGTTTCTATTCCTAAAAAAAAAAGAGATCTATGCTTGGGGCGTTTTAACAATTTTCATGCTCCTCCTACCGCTTTGCTGTCTTGAAAAGAGTTGTAGCCAGAGAATTTTTCAGTAAGCTCTATATATTGGAACAAAACATTCAAGAAAAACAAAAAAAATGTGACATTCTCAGAACTTCTTATTGCATTTCAAATTCAAACCCGAGTACCTTAATCTCATTATCCAAATTGGCAAAAATTCTTTAGTTCGTTTTGATCCAAAAGGCTACAAGATTTAAGAAAATTGGGACAATTTGCAATAAGACACATCCTTTAGTGTAATGCAAACATTCATCTTAAACTTTTTTAATTTTTTTTACTTTTTTCTGAGTTTCTATACGGGCAAGTTCACTCGTGTTGGGAAAAAGTGGTATAAATTGACACTTGTAGCACATTTTGAAAACTTAACCAAGCGAAAATGTTTTCAAGATCATCATCCGTCGCGGCTTTTTAAACTCTTGTTCTATTTTCGCATGCTGTGATGTAAAAAAAGGTTGTATTTCTATCACATTAGGCTGAAAAAGAATTAAGTTTTGTAAAAAAATTTGACCGCCAAAGATCTTTAAATCATTTTGGCATGTTAATTTTTCGAACTGTGAAAATGATTTCATTTTCTTCCTTATGAATCATTATTCTCAGACCAACCCCAAAACAAACAAAATATATTGATATGATTCAAAATAAAAAAGAGAAACAAAATTTACAAATCAATGTTTATTCCGATTTTATTGAAACATTATTCAAAATGATTATTCTTATTTTGAAAAAGAAGTTTTAAGCCAATATTTTCGAAACACTAGAAAACAAAAGCGAATTGAAATTAATAATTTATCCAGAATGTAGAGCTTCGGCCAAAAACTAATGCACAAAAATAGAATACATAAAATATAACACCAAATAAAAAAAGGAATTCCAAATTATGACTTGTAAATAAAGTGTCCATTTTCCGGACATTTTTACCTTTCCTGGTATTGAGAAATCCGATTACCCATTTCCTGGGATTTACCGACTTCTCGGAAAAAAGTAGAACAGGAATACTCACCCTCTACTACATACAAATTAAGTTTTTTGATTTAATGATTAATGGCATTTCGGTGAAGTATAATTCTAACAGGAAGAATTTCAAATGAAAGTAATGAAAATTATAGACGGATAGATTAGACAAGGAAGCATGAAAGGTGTTGAAAATGAGCCAAGAGCGTGATTTGAGAATACTTCTTGCCGCACAAGACCATTTGTCCCGCACTGTATCAAGAAGTTTTCTCAAATCACGCTCTTGGCTCATTTTCAGCACGTTTCATGCTTCCTAATCTTATCTATCCGTCTATAATTTTCATTACTTTCATTTGAAATTCTTCCTGTTAGAATGTATACTTTACCGAAATGCCATGAATCATTTAATTAAAATCATAAACCAGCGGTGATAAAACTGTTAACACAAATCAAATATTTACATTTGATATTTTACATTATTAGCTTGATAGAATATTGTGAAATATTTTACACTGTTTTAACAATCAGAATACATAATTGAAAAAAATGGCATGAATTCCTCTAAAATTTACTTCTTTCATAATTTCTGCTGTCTAGATGAATGAAACCTCTTACTTACTCTAACAATTTTTTTCAAAATTTTTAATGAATTTTTAATTATGTAGTGTATAAATAAATAAAAAAAAATCGGATTGAAATTGCAAATTGTATTTTAATTCATTGAAATAGTTTGAATCACAATATTGAATGATGCTTATAATTCAGAACCAGATCTGGGAGAGGATTAACATTAGGCTCATAACACAGAAAAGAAATTCATACACTCAATTGTTCTATGTACTTAGAAAAATATGAATAAAATAAAAAAGAGTGCATTAGTACTTTGACCGACATAATTAACTGCATTATTCTGCTAGGCATTGAGAAGATTCGGGAAGATTTTTCACTTTGGATCGAAATTGGTCTGCTAAACTTCAAATAATTATTCAAATCTCTTAAAATTTTCAAAAAAACACCCATGAATTTCAAAGAGCGTTGTTTTTTTGATACAGATTTATTGTCGTTTTATGACTTTAAACAACGGGTTCTCAGATAAATTTTTTTTCTCTAATTCAATATTTTAACCATGTTTTGAACTTTTGTAAATTAAGCTCTATTTGTAGGGTTCTGGAATTCCAAGGAATTTCCTGGGATACGGGAAATTCCGAATTTTCCTAATTCCCGGGAATTCCCAGGATGTACACTCTTCTTGTAAATATTAGAAAACACAAAGTATATACTAATTTAATAAACATTGTGCATAAAATAACCCTTAAAGTTGCTATTTTGAATCGTTTTTCGCACTTTTCATAGAATAATGGAAAAATTCATGATCGGCTCTTAAAAAAGTTATTTAAAATAATAAAAATAAGTGAAACGTTTAGGTATAAAACATTTGAACTAACAAATCTACATGAAAATCAAATCTGATACTGAATTTTTTCATAACATTTTATTTAATTAGGAAATAATATTCTGATGATAACAATGACGATAATCGATCTAAAATTGTCGAATTCTTCAATTTTAAAGTTTGAAAAAAACATGTATTTTTGAGATAACTGAAGGAAGTTTAAAAAAAAGCTTTTATTTTTTTCAACAGCTTTTTTGAAGTTTGCAAAACGATTCGATTCTTACTTTTAAAAATATCTTAAATTCTATGTCACAATTATTCACTGAAATCTTCCTTTAAATTCTATTATTTTACAGGATAGGAGAAATAATCCAAATTGAAAACATCTCTAGTTTTCTCCTCAATATATTAACTTGGTGTTGTAGAAAGTGTTGAAGAAAGTTCATAAACTTATACCTTTAGATAAAATTTTTTTCGTTATATCTTAAGTTTTGGCAGAAAAGTGCAAATTTTTCTTAATTTTTTTTAAAGCGCAAATTTTTCTTCATTTTTTTAAAAACTTTTTTTCAAAAGTTTTAGTGCCACAAAATTAATTAAAATACGTGGATAAATTTTGCACCTCATAGAAATCTGAATTTTGTGACCTTGTGTAACTATTGAAAATCCTTTTGACTGTGGAGTTGAGAAGAATAAGAAATACAAAATAAAATTGAGGTTGAATTTTTTTCCACAGGAGGTTGAAATACACCACATAAAATTTGTTGTGATATAAAAGATTTTCTTTATTTTCGAAATAATTACTAATATAGTAATGGATGAACTTGTTAATTAACCTTTCTTAATAGATATCTATTTTAAATAAGAAATGGAGTTTTTTTGTGAAAGGATTTGAGTTGCAGCACAAGAGGTTTATAAAATTGCCCATCGAAATCGACAATAGAAAACAGGTTTGAATTATAAAACGTCAGGTAGTGTCGTAGAAAGAAATGTCTAAGGTCAGAATAAAATAATTATCACCGAAGGCACTTATTAACACTTATTTCTTAAAAATTTTTGAGATAAAGTAATTCCATGTTTCTACGATAAATTAATTTCTTGAATTTAATTGAAAAAAAAATCATTATGGGTGATTTCCTAACCTAACCCCCCCCCCCCCCCTCCTGAATCGTACGGCAATGGAATACATATTTAACGGAAGGAATACATATTTCAAGGAAGTTACAATGTTTGAAACAGTTTGAAAATACAATTTTTTCTGTTCAGCTTTCAAAGTACTAAAATGGACTTTGTTTTTGAAAATTTTCACATTTGGCTGGTTTCCTTTTCTGGCTTGAAGTTTAAGTTTGATAAGTATATTTTAAAATATAATTCTTTCTCAACTAGAGTGTCCATTTTTCGGCCATTTTCCGTTCCCGGGAATCGGGAAATCTGGTGGCCTTTTTCTCGGGAATTCCCGGGATCTCGGGAAATATTCAAAAACATGTAAAATATATCCACTCCGATTGAATTATAGCTTATCGAACTTTTCCTGCATCCAAGTCCACAATTTGTTCAAAATGTACTTTTCAAAATGTTTTTTTTTAATTTAATTTTTCTCAAATAAATCAAACTGTTTTCAACAATAATAAATTGAAATCAGTCAAACAAACTATTATATAACCTGAGGTTGCCGGTTTTTTTTGTATGTACCCGGGCCGGACAAATCCGGGTTTTTTTATCTCAAAATCCAGCAAATCCGGGCATTCGATTCCAAAATGTTAATTTAAAAATCTGGGCAATATTTAAGCAAAATTTGGTCAAAATCCAGGAGCTACTCAACCAAAATAAAGAAAAATATTTTTTTTAAATCGTATTTCAGACTTTTAAAAAACTTCTAATGATTTTTTTAATAAACATAACTCAAAAAATTTTGTTTTGGGAGTATAAATAAAAAAAATTACAACTCAATTTGTTATTTTGTTTGGTTTGGATAATAAAGTGAAATATAATAAAGAAATAAATCAATAAAATCCGAGCCGGACTTTAGTAAAATTTTGCATTAAATATACGTGCAAACCCGGATTGAATCGGGCTACCTAGCAACCTTAATATAACCTGAACAGGTCAAATGACGAACTGATTCTTGCAATTATTGGTTAATAAAAAAAAACATAATCTTTTTAAATGCTTGATTTATACACCTTTTTTCGTTTTTTTAAGTTTGGCTTTCAAAGCCAGAAGGAAACACGATCAGAAATGTTACATTTAAGAAAAACAATATGCTTACCTGTGGCGCGACTTTTTATATATTTTTTCAAGGATTGTGGGGTTTCGTTCAATGAAAACGGTATGGAAAACATATAATTTTCTTAAACTTATCCATTTGAATAAAATAAAATGTACCAAATGGCTGCAAAATGTCTACTGCCACAGGAATTCGCATATTCGCAATGAGTTTTGTATGACTACATTTTCAAAAAGAACAATATAAATGATTCCGGAGGCTATCAGGCTTTTCCAGAGAAATAATTCCATAAATGTCAGGAATTCCCGGGAATGAAACTTAGATTCCCGAGAGTTCGGAATTCCTGAATTTTTCGAAATCCCGGGAATTCCCGACCGTAAAATCCCGGGCTGGATACTCTATTCTCAACCTACTTTATTCATATATTTATTTATAAAAATTAAAATCTTATTTCTTTTCAATTCAACTTACAAAAATTATCACGAAAGTCATTCATGCGATTGAATTTTTTTTCGAATACTTGAATCAATACTTCGTGAAAAACGAAAATGATCAGTGCAATTTTGTAAAAAAAACATTCAAGGTGGAAAATATCGCAGTTAAAAATGGGTTTTGAAGCAGATGTATTTAAAAAACAGATTTTAGGAAAAAAAAACTCCTATTCCTAAATTATTTATTCAAAATAATGGTTTTTTAACCTTATGTTATTTGTTTGATTTTTTTTAACTACGGTTTCGAATATTTGCTTCAAAATATTTTTGAACTATGTTTTCCAAATCAAGATAATTTGCCATTTGATTTTTTTTCAATATTACTAAGCCTTGCATGAATTCCATAAATGTGTTTATAATCGTACGAAAAAATCGAGAATCGTTTAGATTTGAAAAACAATAATAATAATCCTTTGAAATTTTTGTTCAAACCAGTATTACAAATCAATAAATAAGTGAAAGCTGAATTTTGATTTATTACAACTAGGTAAAGTTTAAATGAAACAATTGTGTCAGTAGCTGTTATTTGGTTTAGTGTTATTTTGAGTATCTTATTTTGAAAACAAAATATTAAAGTTATCCAGAAATTTTTGATCTGGATCTGAGAGTTTTTTTCATATCTGGCTAAAATTTCATCTTGCATCTTCGTTTCAAACTTTAAGTAATGATTAAAAATTGTTTTTGGCTTACCGGTTGAAACGTTAATCTCAGTTGTAGGATATTTAATGGCTTGCAAGTTTAATGAAAATCATAGGAATTGAAAAGAACGAGAAATTTATTTAAATTTATCATACTTCAGTTGCGCAGCATACAAAATTCGTGATAAAATTCATAATTAAATAAGTCAATTTAAAAATAATGTAGGCATTAGATTGTGATGAATTGAATCTAAAATATTTATGATCTGTTGAAACATTATTTGATGGGTTATTAAATCTGAATGTTTTCCGTGATTCTCTATTAAACCCTGTGTATGATTTTGATAAATAACGTTCAGATTTTTTTTCTAAACCTATAGAAAAATTCATTTTGTTCGATTTGAATCCTTTGATGTTTGCTCTACAAATAAGTAACTTATATTGTACCCAAAACGTCAATCCGCTTACGATAGAAAAATCCACGCAAGAAAAATCCCTTGAAGAAAAAGAATTCTCTAAAAAAAAGGAACACAAATCTTCTTTGACGAAACATCAACATCCTAATCCGCCTTTCTGCCAGTTCGCCTTCGACCCCCCCGAAAAAAAACACACACAAATTTCTCAAGGGATTTTTCCTTCCCACAAATGGGATTGCTTTCCCCAAACACCACCACCCCCATCATGTCACCTCATTTCCCCGGACCTTCTTCTACGAGCTTCCCAACCGAAAGGATTTCCTTGTTAATTAAGGAAAGTGAACCGAAAAGCTTTTTACCTAGTTTTCCGGAAGCTTTTCCTCTCATTCCATCGTTCTTTTTCTGGTTGTTTCTCTCCTTCGTTGCCAGGTTAAGGTTAGGGTTTTCTCGGAAGCATCTCGGGAAAAAGTTAATCTAGGTGAAAATCCCAATAATTTGGGTCCTGCGACGACGACTTGTCCTTTCTTGCACCTGGCCAGCTTCTTTGAACAATTTTTGGCCGAAGCCTTTTGCTTCGTTAAATTTGCCGAAAAACAAAAGGTAGGTAACTCTCTGGCAAACAAATCGGTTCGGTGTGATTTTTTTTTCTCTATCAACCGGAAAATGATTAATGACTTGGGTTGACCCAGTTAGACAAGAGCTTATGGTCCCCTGAGAAAAGCCCTCCCCCACCATTGAAATCGGTAAAGGGAGGCCTACAAAGTAAAGGGGAGACAAAAATGTATCGGCCATGTAAGGAGATTGATTGCTTTGAGTTTGCAATTTTGGCATGGTTATTTACGGGTTTCACCGGGTTTGTTTCCAGAGAGAGAGATAGTTGGAGGGCTTATTGTCTTATGGTGGCTCATCAACAAGACCCGAAACTACTTGAGGATTTTTTTTCTTCTTGCCTCTCAACTTGAAAAGAGAAACGGTTGACGATAATCAATGGTGATGAGAGGCTTTTTATCTTGGGGATTATTTTTGTTTTTGTAGTCCCCGAACTTCTCTTCTCCATTCAGTGGATCGTCTCTTGTAGCTTAATTTGAGCGAACAGAGCTCGTCTTTTGTTCCAGCTCTCGGCTTCGAATGTATGAAGGTACTTAATTACAAATGACGAATCGGTTTGACGAAGATTGATCACTCCCGGTCCCGAAATGACAATCTTTGCAAGAGTTTTGTTAACCGGCTGGTTCAAACGAATGACATGAATTTCACGTCAATTTTTTGAGCTGAAATGCCAGAAAATTCAAACTTAATTTTATCTTTAATTTTTTTTTTTGAAACCCTAAGTCACTGTCTTAAAGAAAGCTGTTAAATGAGTTTCAATCTTTAATATCAAACATTCAATGACTATTTTGAATGATGTCAGAGATAGTTACGATCCAAGTAACCAAAAATTCCATGAAACGGTTTCCTAAATGGCTCAGAATAGGTAAGGCTTAATAGTGGCAACTTATTTAAATATACTGGAAAATTGTGCCTACAATGGTATTTCGGTGAAAGTTATGACGAAAAATCTAGGAGTAAGTATTTATTAAATTCATCCCAAGTAACCAAGAGTTCCATAAAACAGGCTCTTAAAGCATTTTCAGCTTTGTTCAACGATTGAATAGCATTCTACTCAGCTTAAAATTTAAGTTCTTATCGATACTTTCAAAGTCCATAGTTCATACTGAATAGAAGGCTATTCAGCCTCGACATGAGACCTCAAATAAAAAATATTTATTAAAAAGGATCATACTTTTCTCCTTGATTTGGATTTCTATATTGATTTTTTTTTAATATAACGTTGCATCAACTGTGAATGAGTTTTATACTTACATGAAAATTATGTTTGCTTAAAAATTTGATTAGATTTGAAATTCGTTTATTTGGAAGGGAATTTGAACCAGAAACATTGAGGTGAGAACTGAACGCGCCACCTCTGTATAATGCATGACCAATACTTAGATTGCTGTTTTTTTTAAATACCAATATAAATTAAACTTAGAATTTTCGCCCTAACATTTCGACAATGAAGATTTGCAGAAAGGTTTCTACTCTAGAAAATAGAAAATTTTTGGGCAGGTTGAAACAGGAGCAAACCAAATAGGGTTGTTCCGATTATTATTTTCTTTTGAGCCAGAATTTTAGATTGTGGTGAAAACTTTGCGAAAGATCGCATTTTCTAAAAATGGTTCTGAAATCAATCGAATGAGCTGATTATTTTTGAGTATAATCAGTGGGAAAAATAGAATTTCAACCCCGCTTCTATTGAATTGCTGCTAGTTGCGAGAAGCTTAAGTCAATACTAGCCGGTGTGGTTACGTTGTTAAAATTTTGGCAAGAGGTTCCGCTGCTAAAACTTCAACAATTATTGAGCAATGAAGAAAATAAATGAAAAATAGGATTGTCAACAAGGGCATGCGATTCGAATTGAAAATAATGAATATTATTTAATTTGAAAAACAATGTAAATTTTACACATAATGAAAATAATTCTCAGTTTTATGCCATAATTCCATTTTGATAAAATTATTCGATTTATTTGTGGATTTCAATCGTTGTTCGTATAATCATAGCTCTAATATTCTGTTATTCATTCTGGTGCAATATCTTAAATTTAAACTGATCTGATAAATTTTAAATATTATTCTTTACTGAATTTTTGAAACAACTCAATTTGCATTCAAGTCCTATAGAAGTTCCCCGTGTTACCGAAAAGTTCGTACAAAGTTCTGCATGGAACAAAAAGGTTCGTGAAAGGTTCAAAACAAAGCACGATAGGCCAAATTGATACCCGATTTTTTTTTAAGTATTTGGAGTACACAGAAATTTTTTGTTTAGACTTTTTATGTTCGTATAGAAGTACAAATCAAGCACTTATGGAAAACGTTTTACATTTCTCTCGCGTACCCTTTATTCAGCCAAATGTGATCTTTTAATGCACAAAATTAAATTTTTATGCGACTATTGGTTACTAGGGATATTTTAAAAATTATCTTTTAGATTTAGGCCATCTTTCCATTTTGATTCAAACAGTTGAAGACCGATTTTCAAAATACTGTAATGCCTTGGTAAATGAAAATTATTTTTCTTAAAACTGCAGTCAGCAAAAATGGAGTTCCAAAAAGTAATTAATCTTCCAGGCAAACCGCAAATATACCAATAAAAATTTATAAACCATACCGAGAAATGTATTTCATTCATTTCAAGACCGATTCACTGGCCACGGTGTGTTTCCTAGAATGACTTAAAGAAAAAAAAAATACAGTAACGCTTATTTTTGCATGGGTAGGAAGTAGAGTTTTTTCCGATTCATTTTCACCAAAAACTAAAATATTTTTTCGGTGATCCCTCATACAAAATATTTTTTTGAAAATTTTCTATTTGAATTCTTTAAAAAATAAAAATATCTTTAGTGTTTTATGTTTTCAAAGGAGCTATTTATCTTTATTTTACCTTTCAATACTTTAAAATTGATCTGATAACTCAACAATGTCATCAAAAACTTTCAAAAATTTTCGATTTTTAAAACTAGTTACAGAGCTATTTAAACGTAAAAAATGCTTAAAAAAATCTTCTTTTCCTAAAAATTAAATATTATTTGGCAAATCCTTTCAGCAGTCTGAGAGGGTCAAATCCATTGTCTTTAGATTTCCTGATTGTGGCAGTACTACTGGAGGGAATTGTATTTAAAAAAAAGCTCAATGATTCAGAAAATTAGTCAACACTAGGAAACGTAATAACTTTTTTGTGATAACGCTTATCGTGATGCGATCTAAAGTAGAATTCCATTTGCTCTTCAGACCCAATGCAAATCGCTACAGCAGTTCAATCTAGTTTAAATTTTGCTTGTTAATGTCTTTTGATACAATGATTATAATCATAATTATAGTTTTACCATAATTCATAAAAATTGTAGAAGTTATGATTGTTTTACTGTAACATTAATGCTTCATTTCTTAACAGTAATGCTTTTTGAATAAAATGATAAAAATAAAAAGGTTAAAGGAAACTCCAGGCTTATAATAATAATTATTATAAGCCTGGAGTTTCCTTTAACCTTTTTATTTTTATCATTTTATTCAAAAAGCATTACTGTTAAGAAATGAAGCATTAATGTTACAGTAAAACAATCATAGCTTCTACAATTTTATATAAATTACAGTAAAAAAAATAGAAATCATTGGTTTGAATAAACCATAGAAATCCATAAAAACAAAAATAAATAAAACTCAAAATGTGGTTTAAAATCGTCTATGAAATTGAAAAAAAAAATCGTTTTCCAGCGTTTTGTTGATCATGAACTCCAAAATATCAACAGTACTTCAATTCTTAAGCAAAAATTGGGTTCAATTGATTGATAGAAAATTGATTCGCCTTCAATTTGAGAATAAGAAATTTAAAATAAATGTTATGTAGCTGAAGACAAACAGATTCTAGAGCAAGTACTTTAACTTTTAACAAAATTTCATGTTATGAATTTTTAAACTGGTCTGCTTGAATATGTTAAATTTAATCTGAGATAAAAACACAATCAAAATAGCCATTAACGAGTGATATCATCAAAAATTTAATTTTTGTCTTCAAAAGTACGTATCCATATGCATCAGACCCTGCAAATATTGTGGAAATATTTCAAAGAACCATTTTGAAAAAAAAGAAAAGATTTAATATTTTGTTGGGAACTAATCAAAAGGTGTTGGACCAGGATTAGTTCTCCAAGATATATAAATTCAGGTTACATTTGGATATAAGCAATTATAACAAGGATATTCCAAATTTTAAAATTTTCTATAACATGTTTATATAAAAATAAGTTTTTCAGAAATTCCAAATCACTTATATTTCCTGGCGTTGACATTTTTTATTGTTTCAGAATGATAAAAACATGAATAAAAACCAAAAAAATTATTTTCAACGACTGGAATAATTTAACAGATTAAAATTTCTAAATATGGACTACAAGTTTAAAAAAAAAAACAAAACGTATGGGGACTCACCGACCAAATATTTTAATTTTTCCTGAAAATTATTCAGGAAAGACTAAATTTTCCATTTCTGAAAAAAATAGAATAACTTTATTTTTTCTTTTAAACATCTTCTATAAACACATCGTGTGACGAATCTGTAAATTAGCGTGGAAAAAGCATTGCGTTTGCTCTGGGGCAAGAGTAAACTTAGGATTTTTTTCACAAAAATACCGTATCTTTTTACGGGAATTCGTTGAGAACCATTTTAGAGATGCAACGAGCGAAAAATGACAATTTTTGAAAATATAAATATTTTTCTAGGACATGTGAAAGTTGAACTCCGTTTGCACTTCCTCCGGTGTACCTTACTATTTTTTTGACTATAATAAACATTTAAGAATTTTCGATATTTTAAAATGAGGTCTTTAACATAAAATTATTGTTGTTATATGATTCTCAAATTATTATTGTAATACAAAGAAGATTATATTTTCTGAAATGATTTTTTTTTAAATTGGATCTGAAATTGTTTCACAATATTAAGAACTCGTTTTTATTTCCTTTCTCCCCTGCAATGTAAGGAAGGTTCACGAACTGCTGTAACAACATTTTTTATAACCTAACTAGCATCGAATTTTACATATGGCTAAATTTGCTTGATAAGTTTTTGAGCTATACTTACTTTCCTTTTTTCCGTTTCGCCTCTGGAAGAAGTAAAGGTATTGAATCTTTTAAAATCGTCTCTTATGTAAAATATGGATTTTTGAGCTTGACAAACTTCAAAAACTATGCGATAAATTTTCCCCCATTTCCGGCTCTGTACTTTACGGAATCTTTCTTTTAAAAAAATAGAATCATTTTTCATACTCGAATCCTTTTTCTTTCAAATTTGGTTCCATTTGTTGGATAAGTTCTCAAATAATACAAAAAATTGTGCGAAACTCCTTTTCTACTCTCAAACTCTCAATTCATAAAAGCAAAGAAAAAAATGCAAAAAAAATGAAATTGATATTTTATTAATGTGTCGTGCGCTTGGTTCAATGAATCTTTTTGCCTGAGTTGCTCCCTCTGCTGTTCTCCAGTTGGAGACAATAGCCCCCCAAAGAAGGAGAAAAGGGTTTTTTTTTTTTGAAAAACCATAGAAACATTTCTCTAACTCTTATACTCTCCCCTGTAAAATTTGGTCAAATTCACTTGTTGAGCTCTTGAATTTATCAAAACATACGTCTGACACCTCCCTTTTCTTTCCTACCCCGTGAGGGAGACCACATCATCTTAGAAATATTTCTTATATTGGAATACTTTTCCAATTTGATACCACCTGCCAGATTAGTACTCAAGTTTTTAAAAAAAGTGTATGGGAGCTCCCCTTCCTATCGAATCAGTGAAAGGGGGAAGAAGCTTTAAACAATCCATTTGCTTGATTAGTTCTCAAATATGCAAAATATTGTAAAAGAGGCCTCTCCCACTTTCTTATAACCCCATTGGAAAGGAGGGGAAATCTCAAATCACCTTTGAAATATTCTTCTTACTCATATACCATCACAAGCTAAATTTGGTTCCGTTCCGTCTCGAATTGAGCGAAAAATTGTATGGAAGCCCCCCTCCCGCTTCCTATCTTCCCTTTGGAAGGAAAAAGGGATACCAAACAATCATAAAAAACATCCCTCGTTCCGATATACACTCCTATGCCAAATTTGGTTCCATTTGCATGATCAGTTCTCGAGTTATGAAAACTTATTACTTTTTTTTTTGAGAGACCGCTTCCCCCCTTTCAGGGATAGGGAGGGGTCCCAAACCATTATAGGAATTATAGGGTCTTATTTCTGGACCCTTTTTCTATGTCCGATTGCCAATGGTTTTCTTTTATTTTAGGAAAAATAGGTTAATAGTCCATAAAAGGTGATACGATCAAAATGTGGTCAAGGGAAAACGCGTGTAATTCGGTGTAATCGTTTATTTCAAAATCAAATTAAATTTCTTTTTCAAGTTAAATCAGTTCAAAATTCAGGAAAAATATTCAGTAAGGCTCACGCTTTTCCAAATCCGAATTGCCGGGCCTTACGCAGATTTTGTACAGCCACCTTGTCCATCTTCTTCACCGCAGAAAGTTAGTTTGTTTTGAACTGCTGCTCGTTCTTAGCAGTTTTTTTTTGGTCTTCTTTAGGTTCCGCTTGACAATAGCCCAATTTTTCTCAATTGGGCGGAGCTCTGGCGTGTTGGGAGGGTTCTTGTCCTTGGGAACCACCTGCACGTTGTTGGCGGTTTTTTACCGTAATGGCAAGATGTCAAATCCGGCCAAAACAGTACGGAACAACCCTGTTTCTTCAGGAAAGGCAGCAGACGTTTATTCAAACACTCTTTGACGTAAATTTTCTTGGTTGACAATCCCGAAAGCTATTAAAATACTGCTTTTCAAGCCACAGGTACAGATGGCTTGCCAAACCAGATATTTATTTGCGAACTTTGACAGTTTCATGTGCTTGAAAATATCTGCTACCTTTCCCCTTCCTTTTGCCATATCAAACTCCTGTCCCGGAAGCTGCTTGTAGTCGGCTTTGGCGAAGGTTTCGTCGTCCATTACCACGCAGTCAAACTTCGTCAGCATCGTCGTGTACAGCCTCCAGGATCGCGCTTTGGCCGTCGTATTTTGTTTATCATCGAGATTTGGAGTCACTGCCTTCTTGTAAGTCGATAGTCCGGCTCGTTTTTTGGCTCGATGCACGGTTGTAGACGATACACCCAGCTTATTTGCGGCATCTCGGAGAGAGAGGTTAGGGTTTCGCTTGAAACTACCGGCAACTCTCTTTGCCGTCTCAGCGGCTTCCGGTTTTCGATTTCCCCCCGATCCAGACTTCCTGGCTGTCGACAAACGTTCCCCAAACACTTTAATTACATTTGTAACGGTTGATTTGGCAACTTTTAGCGATTTTGCCAGCTTTGCGTTCGAGTAGCTCGGATTTTCGCGATGCGCGAGCAAAATTTTGACACGCTGCTCTTCTTCCTTGGACGGCATTTTGACAATTGAAGAGTGAATTTCAAAATCAAAATAGGAGCAACATTCTACACACACACACACCTTCAAAATGAGGGGTGTTCAGGTTTTTGAAATGCCAAATTGAAAGAAATACGTCAAGTTGATATTGACCAAATTTTCACAGTATCACGCTTTATTCTTAACAGCGATAGTGTTTTCCCTTTTAAATTAGACTTGAACAGGCTGAATACTGAGATTTTAGTTTATTAACTCTGATTTCTCGAAGTGCCCCTCTCTAATTGAGCAACCTGTTTGACCACTGAAAAGGAAGTCTATTTTTTAAAACGTTTTAAAACTTATTAGGAATACTTTTTAGGGCAAATAACGGCATGCTAGGATGAAGGAAGAATAAGAGTTTCTTAAATTTATGACAGCGAAATGAATCATTTCCAATTTTCGGCATTTTAGATTCGAAATAGTCTCTTTGTCCAAAGAAGAGTCACTCACCCTAGTTAAAACGCATTTTCTTAAATCTTCCAAAAGTTTCAAAGTAGATGTTGAGTAGTTATTTGAAGTATGAAATGAACCCTTGGTTCCCTTAAAAATGAAAACGAATTGACCGTCATGTGTAAGATTTTGAATAGTTTGTGACTAATGTGGTGCTTCTTTATTTTATTTTATCTTGATTCATGAAAGAAGTCCTTATAAACTTTACAAATTTTTAAAAGTTTGCAATTCAAATAATGTTGCAACTCAAATTAAGTTATTCCATCACCATTTTTTCAATGCCATAGACATCATTGAGTTATTACTTCACTAGCTTACCATGTTTGTATCCACTAAACTCTAAACAGCTGTTCCATTCCAAATGGGGAGCACAACGATGGACACATGATGATCGTTGATGGTTATTGTTATGGTTATTGGACGAGTCAATCGTTCCGGCTGTTTGGTCGGTCGGCCCGGCCATTTGATCTATCAATCCAAAAGGGGCAAACGTTTATTTGTTTACCAACCGAGCGCCCTCCTCCCCCTCCCCCTTCTTTTCTGGTGAATCAGTTCAAGAGGGGAAAGGAAGGGAAGCTCATTTTTCACTTTTGTTTCAAAACGGTTCCAATAAATCTGATTAAGCGCGAGGAAACGTCCGTGAGCACACACCTGTAAAGGAGCCGCCTCGGCGCAAATCCCTGATCCGGAACTCGCCAATTTGGTGATGAGAAGGCGGCGTTCGTACTCCCAGAGGCGGAAGATTTATGATCTTTTCATAGCTTGATCACATTTTTTATTTTCTCGCCCGCCCTGCGCCAATTTGCTGTCGTAGAGAGGAGAAAAAAAGCCACCTCCTATCCCCTTTCGTTTTGGAAGGAAGCGGGTAGTGTTATGAACTCAAAACCCCCACTTTCCCCCTTGATACTGCTTTTTTTTCGTTTTGCTCCTCCGCAGAATCCCAAACAAGCTGGACACCCGAGATCAGAAAATTGAACCTCGCACCGTGGAATCGGATTACTGATTAATGGGTTGAAATCAACCGGTGAAAAACGATTCGTGACAGACCCGGGACAGCAAATGACAAAACGGATTCGTCGTGGGGTTCAGTTGATGCGTATTTCTCTGAAGCGTCTGCGTCCACTCGGGGCTGATCAGCGCCTCAGTCATTCGTTGTGAAGGCAAATGCAGGGCATGGACTGAATTTATGGGTCCCAAAGCACTTGTTGGGAGTCACAGCAAAACGAATAAAAAACAAGCAAGAAATGCATAACTGACTAACCGGTTGATTGAGAGATTGATAGGTCGACAAATTGACTGATTGCATTTGTTTCACGGTTCGAGAGAGAGATACCCCTATTTATTTTCGGAAGCAGTTTGGGTTCTTGTTTATGAATTGCTTTTACTTGAGTGTGGAGATGTTGCAATCGATTGAGAATGTTTTTTTTAACAGTTTGAATGTTATTGAGCATCCTAAAAATTAACGAAAAAAAACTGGTTTAGTTCAATTTACTTTTTTAAGACATTTGATTGATTGACATTTGATATAGTCTACTCCATTTCCTTTCAATCTCTCTTCTCTGAGCACAATTTTGTACGACTCAATAAGATACCATATCAGTTCATTGCTTCTTAGAGAACATCCAGGAATACCCAACCCAATCAGTTCAATTTGTGTCAGTTCAATCACTGAAATAATGATCTCATCATCCTCAACAAATCTTAACAAAATTTGATGTTTTGAAGTTTGTAATTAACCTATCATAAATATGAATCTCGAACATTATTCAAGATCGGTATTCTTTCGCAATGCAATTTTGAAGAGGAAAATCAAAAACGGCTAATAATGCAAATGAATATGGATAGCTTTATTTAACAAGTACAAGAACTCTTGATAGTTTTCATAGAACACAGTATTTTTATGTAAATATAAAATATAGAAGAATGTTTTAAAAAGATGCCTTATATAATTTTTAGTTTTTCTGTTTTACAAAAAACAATCGTTAACTATTACCCAAAATTAGATTAGGTATTTTTCAAATGTTCATTTTACGAAATTTTGTGATTTTATTTTTAAAACCAGTGGTAAATTGTGTGATGCTTCATACTTATGTTTTCGTTTAAGATAAATTCACGCGTTACTATATAATAGACGAATAATGTTTTAAATTAACTGTACCGAAAAAATTGAAAAATTCAGTAAGAGCATGATTGAAGCTTTCTGAACTTTTCTTACATATTTTCAGATTAAGAAAATTTAGCTTATATCTTTCAAAACCCATGAATATAAAATAGTTGAGATAGAATACGAAGTTTTTTTGAAATTTTTTGAAAGAATACGAAATTTCGAGAAACAAAAGACTTTTAGCCAATTTTACACTGAGGATTAAAGATATTGGGAATTATAGTGGCACAGGTTTACACGTCCGTAGAAATGGAAGATTAAAGGTTTCATGAAAAGTAAGTGAGTATGGTTATGTTTGGCAGATTACCTGATTTTATACAGGTTTGCACGGATATTTAATACAAAATCTGGGAAAAGTCCGGTTTCACTCTGTTGTCCAGATTTCATTGAAAAAAGTATGAGTGTTCCCAAATTTATTCATTCCATTTGTTAAATTAAATAAAAAACAAATTGTGTTGTAGAATCGTTTTTATTTAAGCGTTCAATTCGAAATTGTTTAATCAAATTTTATAAGAATGAATCATCAAGGGTTTTTGGAAGCCTAAATTAAGGAAAAAATCTACGGAAAAGTTCTGATGGAAATTTATTTTTCTTGATTTTTGTTGAGTAATTCCTGGGTTTTGACCAACTTTGGCTGCCCAGACATCCATTTTGGAGGCCATATAGGTACATTAGCAAACCTATTCTTGATTTGGATTGTATTGTCGTAATAACATCATGCAATGTATTTAAATACGATAAAGAAAATGCATGGGCCGCACATTGTAGGTGCAATTATACGAAAATGAGTTTAAATAACATTCCATACGATATGATCTGTAATTTAAATACGACTTCTGGTTGTATGGGTGAATATTGCTCTGATTTTAGGTTGATAAGTTTTTAATTAATTGCCAGGATTTTGCCAAGTTTTTAGCTAAAATAGCTTGGAATTGTCAGGCTCGGATACATGCTGACAAAATTCTGCCCACCTTAATTATGCTACAAACAAAATTTGAAATTTTAAAACAAATTTTAATGATTGAGTAATGTTATTCAAGAGTAACAATTTTGACTCAAGACAGATGCCATAACCTTTAATTCTTAGCAGAGTTCCACTAGAGGTTTTCAAAATCACTTGTTGATAGATATTTGTTCTAAAATATTTAATTTTAAATAAGAATGAAAGATTGAACTTATTCCAAACTGTTTTTCTGTTTTTAACGATTTCATTATTGGTATTCTGTATCCAGATTAGGATTCTTGATTTTCGACTCGAATCATCATTAAAAATGATGAACTGTTGAAATCATTTCCCAAATTTTGTTTTGCATTTCTTTTTATATTTGATTTTGATTCTTAAATAAAATTATTATGCAAAATTCAAGATTTTAAAAATTTATTGAGGGTCTCCGAGTTTTTTTTCATTTGGATGCACCCGAATAAAGTTTCAAGCCGCCAAACTGCCAATAGGCGGATTTCACGCCAAATCGACAAGGAGTTGGCATGATTAAGGTTGCCAGATTGCCTTGCTTGATCCGGATTTGCCCGGGTGTTTAATACAAAATTTAAGAACAGTCTGTCTCAGCCCGGTTCATTTCAAAATGCTCGGATTTTGCCCGGGCATTTTTCACTTCATTTCGCATATCAAATAAAAAAAATAGAACAAACTGTGTTGTAAATTTTTCATTAATCTTTGCCTCAAACATGAAATTTCTTGAGATAATGTTTATAAAAATAAACTTGAAAGGGTTTTTGAAAGCCTCGAATACGGTTTGAAATTTGTCAATGAGTTTTTGAGAATTTTTTTTTGTTTGTTTTTAAGGAGTTTCTGGGTTTTGACAAAGTTTGCCTGGATCTTGGCCGGATTTTTCGTTGTCAATTTAAAATTCAAATGCCTTGATTTTGACAGATTTTTAAAAAAATTGTTTGGATTTATCTGGCCGGATGCGGGCTGAAAAAATTCGGGCAACCTTAGGCATGACCCTCTCAGAATTCAATGAAACTTTGTGGGTATAAAGATCTTAACTAGTATAGCAATTTGGCATACTTAGAGCAAGTTCACTCGTGTTGGGAAAAAGAAGTTGAAATTTTGACACTTATAGCTAATTTTGCCATGCGAAAATATTTTCAAGATCTTGGATCGTTGAATTTTTTTTACAACACTGTTTCTATTTCAGTCATATGTGATAAAAATCGAACAACTTTTGCATGTTGTAAATATATTTGACAGCCGCAGATCTTGAAAATGTTTTTGCATGGTTAAGTTTTCAAAATGTGCTAAATAAAAGTGTCAAAATTTCTACCACTTTTTCCCAACACGAGTGAACTTGCTCTTAGTTTTCCTAAAAACTATGTAGACTTACATTCGAAAACGGCCAAACTTTTCAGGCAAAAATTTAATAAAACATTTTACCTTGAAAATTACAATTCCTTCACAAATGTGGTTCATGAAAGAGATTAGAATACATGATTAAATTTAAAAAATATCTTTAGAAATTTTCCTTTTTGAAATCCTACACTGACAAAAGTGCATTGCAAAAACTTAAAATTAATGTCCCAGAAAAGTACATCTTAGAATATGAATAATTTTTCTCTAAGCCGGAGAATCATAAGGCCTACAAGTCGTCCATATATTGCAACTTGTGCATATTTAAGAGAAAGCAAAAACTTTTTCATGATTTTTTTTTAAATAATGTAATTTATTTTTTCAGAGTAGATTTCCAACCTTTTATTCAAAAACTGCTTCTGATTAAGCTGATCAAGTCTGTCAATTGAATTTGATGGTTATCAATGCGAAAAGACAAGCCCCTATCAAACTGGTAATAACTTTTTTGCCTAATAAGATACGAAGTTACAGTCCTCGACAAAGTTGTGAAGCGAAAAATTTCCCTTAGGAATTTTATAAATTGGCACAAAAACCTTTAGCTGGCTCGATTCAAAAGAAGAAACAAAAACGATGTTGATTTTTCGGTACAAAACATTCAATTTTCCCATACAAACCTAAAAGTTGAAATTTACTCATGTAAACGTTACTTAAAAATTCTGCAAAAAATCATGGATGAGTTTTGGACCACGACGAAGCTTTTAAGACCCCAGGGTTTGAGAAATTCAAAAATGACCCCAAATCGACTCAGTCTAATGTATAAGCATAGTATGCACATTCAAAAACTAGATGTTGGCAAAAAAAAACTAATTCAACCCTCGTATTTTGGTAGACAATAATAATATTTCAAATTGAATACCTTATACTTTAGAAACAAGTTTAAGGTAATCTCAATTTTGAATTAAAAAAAAAAAAAACACATATGCAATTAACTATTCGTTTTGAATCTAAATTATACACTGAAAAAAATATTTTATTTCAGTACGGGAAAAAAATTTGTTTAACAATTTTTTCCCTTAAAAATGCACAAATTGCAATGTATGAACGACTTGTAGGCATTGTTACTACCAGTCTTAGAAAAAATTTTCATCAAATTCGGAAATGGCGTTTTTAAATAGAGTTCAAGTTTTTAAAATGCATTTTTCTCAGTGTAGGATTTTAAAATATTTTTTGCCAATATTTTTTTTCTCAACGTTCAATTATTTTTCCAAAACTCTTCCATGGACCACTTTTGTGTAGAAATTGTAATTTTAATGTTAAAACTTTCATAAAAAATGGCCTGAAAAGTTTGGCCTTTTTCTAATATATCATTTAAATTTTTTAAATGAAAGTGTAATGAAAAGTTAAAAAAAGAGGTCTGAAAAATCTACTTTTCATTCGATTGCTAGTAAAAACTGTTTGACGGGGGGTAAAGTTTTTTTTTTAAATATGACTACAAAATTTATTCTAATTCCAACATTTAACATCATTGATTTGTGCATTTTGCTTGGCTCTCAATCACCTGCCACCGTAGGACTCGGAAAGCATACAAACACGTTATGCTGGATGCGTTCGGCTTCTGGTTCTAGACATTCAGGAATGATTTTACGTTTATAATTTTCATATTTTTGTGAAATCTCACGGCGTAAATTGTTGCACCTCACTAAATGTAAGTTAAATTTCCTTTCCAACGGATATAGTTTTAATTACTTCAAACGGCGAGAAAGCACTGAAAATATTTTTTATTCAGTCTATAAAACCTAAATCTGCTAAGACGGTGTATGTCTTTTCAAAAATCCGGATGCAACCTAACGCTGATCTAAAAAAAGTGATGAAATTTCAATATGTAAAAAAATTGCGTGAAGTAGTCAACTGTGAAAAATTGTAGTCAATTCATTTTTCGTTGTATCAAAAAACTAAATACAACAAAATGTTAGAATTGGAATAATTTTGTATTCATATTTTTTCTTAAAACTTTACCACCCCTTAAACAGTTTTTACTAGCAATCGAATGAAAAGTATGTTTTTCAGACCTCTTTATTGAACTTTTTGTGACCCTTTCATTAAAAAAAATTAAAAAAAAAATTTCTTTACTTCATTATGTAAACCATAACTTTAGCTCTCATATGCATGAGATAGATATTTTTTGAGTATGTAATGCATGAGCTGCAATAACTTTTATGATGCATGTTTTTTCGAATTCCTTTTTCTTTCCCGCTGAATAACGAGAAATCTTGCAGTTTTATCTGTATATTATGTTCTAAACGTATTTTTCTGACATTAAAAGGTTTCTAGTGATATAAGTTTCATATGAAACTCATAATAATTCAAACGACTTAGATAGATTTGACTTTTGGAGTGTCAAATTGACACTTTAAGTAGGAGTTTTTTTTTGTCCAGGCTTTCAGAGTTTGACCATAAAAAAAGTAAGATGCAATATTAAAGAATTTTTGAATGCATTCAGGGTCCCCAAAGAAATTTTTGTTTTTTGAAGCTTCTGGAAAAAGTTAAAAGCATTCAAATTTACAAAAGTGTCAAATTGACACTCTAATGCGGATGAGGGTTAATGAGTTTTCAAAAGAATTGTTTTGGATTTACATAAAATTTTGTATGCAGTGTGGTGCAAAACTCATGTTTTTTCAGCACTCGACGTGTTTATCCAACTCGGCTAGTCTCATTGGGTAATTCAACGACTCGTGCTGAAAAAATCAACTTTTTAGAACTTTTGCCTGAATAGCTGCCTGCCTTTCCTACCAAGAAAAATAATGTCGAAAATTAGCACTTTTTGATGGTGGATTTATTACTGTCTGGACCAGAGGGGGCCAAACCTAAGCCCTCGAGTCCCTGGTCGTTCCTCTGGAGACTCAGTGGAGGGTGGGCACACAAGGCCTTCTTTTCTGGCTAGCTCGATCTTGAGCAGAAACGGAGCTCCTCAAGGTCGGCTTTTACAAAATAGCTGATCGCGGACTCTTCGGAGTAATTAAACACACTAACACTGAAATTTTAGCTCTTTACGTTTTTATTAAATACCTGTGTGTCTTGTGTGTCGTGTGCTTCGTTGGGCCGGCCTTCGCTGCTGATGATGCTTCTCCTTCGGAACGCTACGACTAGTTGGGATGATGTGGCTAGGCAACTGTCGAGAATTGGCGGAAACTCTGCCAATTCCTCGTCAGTTCCTCAGGCTGGAACGGATATTGGATTCCGTTCAGTCTACCGATTGCGCGCGGAATGTAACCGACTGGGCGCCTGTTCGTCTGGTTCCAATGGCAGTACCAGATGAAGACCTCGTGGATTGGACAAAGTCCCAGAATATAGCTTTAGACTTTTGGGTCCTGGTGATTGGAAATGGGATTATGAGTTTCTCTGAGGGCTACCGAGATTTCTTAAGACCCCCGCTTTACCTGATTCGTCTTTCTAGCACAATCGTAACTTATTTTCCGCTGTGCTCGTTTCTTTTCAACTAGGTTCGTTTAGTTAAACTTTTAACTTTTTGCTTTTAACCTGTTATATGTTTTTAGGTTAAGTTTCAAAACTATAGCGATACGTCCTGAACGTCTCGGTGGCTAAAGCGGAAAGAAATCTTATTTTTCTTATTACCGGTAGCTCCTCACAACCCATACAAATTATACCACTTCATTCTGGACTAAAATATTTTAATTTGTGCGTTCTTTGTCGTTCCGTTCTAGTACCTCCTTTTGTGTATTTGTTTCAGTGTACCTCTGTTGACAAGCTGTGTTCTTGTGAGACCTGTATATTATTTTATCTAAACCTATCTTGCTCTGATGGAATAATTAATAGATAAATTAAACAATATCATACAATGAACAAATAATTTAAGCAAATAAACAAATAACGACTTACTTTATGGAAACTTTAACGAGTTGAATTTCGCAACGGTAACAGATTAACGGGGTTATCAAAAAATATAACGACCCCTTGCTGCTTTTTCATACTTTTGTTGCTTGTGATCGATATTTTAGTATATGATGAATTATGGCTCAAAATGCTTTTGATTTAATCTCGTAAACAAATATTTAATCCGACAAAATCAAGAAGACCTCCAAAATCATATGCCTCACTCATTTGAAAGTCATAAGCACCGGAATGTATGCAATTATAAGTCAGGCTGATGAGCTTCGGTGGTAGGGAAACGAAAAATGCGTCAAGAATTTCATTAATACTCGACACGACATACCCCAAAACGACCATCGAATTGGTCGAACCCCCTTTGAATGGGCTTCAAAGGTACGAAAGGCTGGAATTTTCGGCAAATCCTTGTCCCGCATGAGATTGATAGACGGGGCCGGGCTGATTTTGCTTAAATATTCATGGAATAACCATCTTTACCACCACCCACTTCCGGAGCTTCATGACAGCGAACGATGTAATTCTGTGAGGTGGTTCAAAGCGAAAGGAGGACCACAGAAAAGTGTTGGGTTAATTCCGTCAATGAGTTTACCTTCTGCCAGCTACTCAGTCACAATCCATGAGCATTTGCTGGGGCTTCCCGTTGGGCTTCGGAAAAGTGA
The DNA here is from genome assembly GCF_029784155.1 of Uranotaenia lowii. Taxonomy (NCBI): domain Eukaryota; kingdom Metazoa; phylum Arthropoda; class Insecta; order Diptera; family Culicidae; genus Uranotaenia; species Uranotaenia lowii. Next base: position 365,300,177 of record NC_073692.1, on the reverse strand, counting down.
ACCCGTAAAACATTTATTTTTATGGGCTCGAGCCATGCGAAAGCGGGGCAGTTCCGGTCGTCGATTGAAGGTTGGTGACTCACTTGAAGAGCCGCGACGCCACGATGATGAGGCTGGTTGAACTGAGCCGCTCTTAAAGGCTGCTCCGGGATTAGTCCGGATTAGGATGTGTTAAGTGGAATAAAAGTTGAAACAAATCTGCGATAAGCGCAAATTGGAAGTGATATAACCAGGTGAAACGCGATACTTGCATTAAGCTGACAGGGAGGGAGAAAACTTTGTATCAAAGCTCATCTCCGGGTTTGAGGTTTTTTTTTTTTGAAGATTTTGCTCAGTGATACTTAACGATCCCCCGTAAATTGACAACTGACGGAGTAATCCGCGTGCCGCGACTGTGTAATTTGGCAGTTAGCTCATGTCAGTCACACGGTAATGAATGCGATCGGTTGACAAGAAAGCGTAAGAGCAGTAAATCGATCATTTATATGCCCTGCTACTACTGGAAGTGGTACTTGATGGGGGGTAAAATTGGCCTGTCCGGCCCAAAAAAGGAAACTTGATCGGTGACACCTTTCGATTTGGGCGTTTCGAACGCACCTCATCGGTCACATCATATCCCGTCCCTTAATGAAGCGATTAATGTCCCAAGGAGGTGCACTGATTATACCCTTGGTAGTTATTTTTTTCTCTGGATGTATGGTCAATACTCCAAAAAAAAGCAAAACAAGTATCGGTTACGTATGTGAAAACTTTTTGAAATTTTACGCACTTTGATTTGATTCAGCATCTGATAAGATCTACATTTTGCCAGCATGGATGAACTTATACAAATAACAGTTCAGTTGTTGAACAAGGAGGTCATAGAATTGTTTCTTTTTTAAACGTTTTTATTTTAAAAAAAATCAGAACAAAACGGTTTTTGAATACATCATAAAAAGAAATTTAATTTCCCGCTCTTTTCCAAACCCCTTTTGGGTAATGAATTGGCTCGCACGAAACTGCTCGGAAAATTTTAGACTGAAATGGCCAATAGGAGACACTGCGGAAGATCCGGAACAACCGTAGAATGAAACAATTTCCAAAACGAACCGTTGAGCCTCAAGATATCGTCAGGACATCTCTAAATTTGTCAACTCGGTTGGAAATGATTCAATGATGTTTTTTGAATGGTTTTCTAGATTTTGATTACGGTTTATTTTTTTAAGAAAAATTGTTTGGATAAAAAATCCAGTGTAACTTTATCAGACGGAAAAATGTTTCACTAACAAAATCAAGTGTAATTTAATATTAAATCTCTTCGATTTTGAGAAGGAAACAGTTTTTCTATAGTTTTTATTGTTTAAATAGTGTAAGAAATGATTTTTAAAAATTATTCTTGAGTTTTATAATTGATAACTGAATTAATTTCACAGAAGGGAATTATAAGGATACTTGATCCTTCAGCTATATCTCGTTAATAGAACCTTTAACAAAAAAAAAAACTCAATGTTGTTACCTTAGTTAAAAAAAAAAGTTTTAAAAATATAGTTTCTCATCAATTGAACTTTTGATGAAAAATTTTACAAAATGTAGCTTAAGAATATTGTTTTTTCACGGATGTGGACTTTCGGGGTAATTGATCGACACTCTATTACTGGGCAAAACGTATGGGAGAGTGGGGAATCATGGGCCACTTTTTTTCGTTGTTCCATAACTTCTTTATTATAAAAGATAAAATGAAAATAAAAAATGGTATGGTTTTCTACATTTTCAAGGTATCATAAGGTATTTTTTTAATTTTTTTTATAAGTTATTTTCCCCAAACTCTGACTGTTTGAAAAAAAGCAATATTTTTTGGATTTTGAAAAACGGTGGGGAATCGTGGGGCACCAAATCCAAATTGACCAAATAACATGCAAAGTTTATGAGTTGACCCAAAACTGTGATTTCATAATTCATTTCGTTATTTAAAAGCAATTTCAGGTGATGAAATAAAAAAGAGAGCTGCGTATGATCGCATTGATTCCAAAACCTGACTCGCAAACGTTTTGGCAAAATTTCTTATATAGGATGGATAAAATATATTTCATAACTCTTCATTTGGCATAAGAAAACTTTGCAGATAGGTTAAACGTATTTTAAGTTCTGAATGTGTATAAAAACATAAAAATATAGGTGATTAAAGATGTGTGGCCCACGATTCCCCACAAGCTATGATTTGCAAATTGGTTGCGATTGTGTGACTTATTGATGTTTCATCAAAAATTCCTTCTCCACGTGAAAGATCATGACAAAACTAAGATCATAAGCGTATGAGCATATTTTTGTTATGCACTTTAGGTTTCCAATCGATGAAATTAGCGGGTGATTTTTTAATTATGTAAGTAAATTTTTCTAATTTTTTTTAGCTTGATAAATAAAAGAAGCATATGATGCGTATTTCAGTCAACAACATGTAGGAATATATGCTCACGCAAAGCGACGACGATGACAGTTGGTTTGAGATTTTTATCTCAACACACATCTGAGATATGTAAAGTGGCCCACGTTTCCCCATGGCCCACGATACCCCACTCTCCCCTACATATATTTCAACAAATGAACGAGTAAAAATACAGCGCGACGGTTCGGATCTAAGTTAGAACTTTATTGCTTGCTATGTAGGTACGGTACGCCACAGGACAGACACAAAAGACGCGTGTGATCTGCTGGCCGTTTATTGCAAGTCTCATTGTAGGTACTGTTTTACTTAGCCAGCAAAGTACCGGCTATTGTGTGGCGCATGGGTCGGCTCGTATGGCGCTAATTGTAACTCGCCTCTTGGAGAATCATCCAATGATTCAATGATTGTAGGGATTGCAACGACACCGGATTTTCAGACTAACAAATATATTTGCACCAATTTCAAATGTTTCCATCATGAAAAATAAATTATCAAAAATATTTATTCAATTTTTTAATCGTTTAGGAATGATACAAACTTCATAAGGGGAGAATAAAGATATTTGATCCCCTTTTCTTATTTTCATCACTTTTTTTTGGGAAAATTTAACCGCCGTTTCTGGTCTTTCCTGACAGCGTGTAGTTTCAAGTTAATATGGTCCAAAAGTAAGAACGATACATGACTAACTAACTAAAAGCATTTTCTTGAACCAAAAAAATGTGTTATTTTTTTAGTTGCAGGAGCCTTGATCCTTAATTCAAGGTTCCTTGACCTCAGGAAAAATATTTTAAAGATTTTATCATTTTGACTATTTTTTGCTAACTAATTCTCATTTCACATGTTCATAAGTATCAGACAAAGAGAATTTTGAAAGTTCTTCTAACTACCCTAATGTATGAAAAACTTCAAAGCGCAATTTTCTAGTTTATTGATAAATACATTATTTCTTATTATGGATTTTGATAATTAATGGATCAACTAATCATTGGACAAATATCAGCTGTATCGTGATAATCAATAAATACGATCCATTCAGATGAAAAAATATTATTTTTTGGACTCTATAGATCAATTTAACGCTAATATACCTTTAGGAAAACTTTTTCTTTAAAAAATATGGTCATAGCTTTGAAAACTATGGCCATTGCTTTGAAGAATATGGCAATTTAAAGTTCATTAAACTCAAAGGATTGACATTTTGGAAAAAAAAATTTCAAAAGGGAAACAATTCAAAGTTATGAAAAAAGATCTTAGAATAAAATTTTGTTAAATTTTTCTTCAAAGTTCAAAATCTTGAAAAATAAAACTTAAAAATTTATTGGTATAACAGCTGTGTTATTTTGTTCTATTTGACACACTTTTCTAGAACATTTGATATTTGAAAGACATTTCGGTTTCGAGATATAGTGAAACATTTAAGTACCCCCAGCGATCAAGTATCCTCTTTATCCCCGATGCTTTAATTTAAGATCAAAGGTTAGCTCTTAATATTAAAAAAAAAAGTTTTTTTAAATGTTTCCTTAAGGTTCAACTGATCCCTTGAGTTCAAAAGACATGTTTTTCAATTAAATGAATCGTGGTCACAATAAAGCACGGTTTAAATTATATTAATCTAAAACTTTTTGTTTATCCAATTATTACCTGGCTATAAAGACTGAAACAAAAAAGATTTGTCTAAATAATTAAAATTTTCGCCTGAAATTATGCTATGATTATAGGGTTGAAGAAAATCTATTTGGATTTTTCTTATCTAAGACTTTAAAACTGAGAAATTTAAAACTAATATGTAGCAGTTATGACAATCGTTAATCTTCTTTTTGTATTTCGACACTTGAATTTGGAAATTTGAAGCGGCCCTGAATAAAAGATCAAGTCTCTTCTAACTGAAAAAATCATTGATCAAAATATCAAAATATCAAAAAATTATATGCCAGTTTATAAATAAAATATAAATAAAAAAAACCATCCACAAGTAAAATATTTTTGTTTTCGAATATTGATGGAAATGAAGAAAGTATAAAAATAAAGGGTGAACGATTTTAGATTTATAACCAACATGATTTAGCATCGAAGTCTAAAAAAAATTGATTTCTAATCAAAATATATATTTTTAATTCTGTGATCCGACTCAAATAGTTTGTATCGATTATCTGTTATGCTATATTTAGAAATTCAATAAAAAAAAATCAAGTCAAGAGAAGTTTAGAATGTTAGTTGCAAATTTGACGAAATTCGCGTAAATTGCACAAAACAAATGTTTCTGTGATTATGACAACCATTGCTCTTATACGACGCTTAAAATTTAAAATAGTCTTCCACAGCTAGTAGGGAAAAATTGGACCTTCGAGGACAAAATTAAATAAACCTCGCGTGAGCTTTCATTTCGTCGTATGAAACATCTTAAGAATTCACGGTAAACTGCTGCAAAAGTTATCAAAACAAGTTTAAAAATTTTATTTTATATTTAGAATATGTTGTCCGGGATACAAATATTCTAACACGAAAGAAGTTGCGACTAGTTTATGTCAGCTTTAATATTTTTTTTGTAATAAAACTCTTTGTTTACATTCTGCTTCATACGTGACAAAAAGCTAAAATGTTTCAACGTTCAACGCTGAGAAGGCAATGATTTCCTTAAAATATATTTTTTCTCATAACTATTAATTATCGCAGTTTTATAGCTCCTGAAGACTTTTATTTGGAAGTTTTGAAGAATATTTAGAACAATGAGTTCGAAAAAAAGGTTTTTTCTCGAAAAAGTGTTTTTTATGAATCCTTTGTATGATTGACCTTGAAAATTTTCGTTTTCAAAGGGAAACAAATTATGGTTCTGTACAAAATAACAAATGTTCGCAAAATGAATCAATATCAAAATTTTTTTTTTCAAACATGATAAAGATTTATTTATGTACCCATACAATTTTTGCCTTTTTTCCGCCTGGTTTAAAAAAAATGGTGTTAAATATCTGTATTATTTAATCACATGAATTCTTTCAATTTTTCCTTTCTTAGTTTTGTTTCGTCAAAAAATATTATTCAAAAAAAATCACAGGTTAATCCTTGTTAACTACTTATAAATGGTTTTTGAGTGAGACCCGCCGAAAAATATTTCACCTTCGAATTTTCACCTTACTTCAAAACGTTGCTCACCTCTGCAGAAAAAAGGTAAAAGATATGAACTTCGTGTCATCATATTTTCATAGCAATGGTTGAATTCCAATTTTTGTAAAACAAATTTTCTGAAAAAAGTCCCTATGGTTTCCATCAATCTTTAGCCTTAAAGTTTAAGAAAACAAATGGTTTTCCTTTTAAATGCATTGATCTGTTACACAAGAAATATGTACAGTACCGTTCATAACTGTATAGAAATTAGAAGCACGTACACTACAACTTCGACTTTGGACTTCCATAACTTTTTACTCTGATGATATTTTTTTATCAAACTTTCTGCTTAAGATAGATCAACTATCACACTATTATGTCACAAAATTAGAGCTTTCTGAAGTTTGTGTAGCCTGAGATACAGTCATTCTACGAAAATCGGACTTTTTGGACTTTTGCCATTCAAACTGTAATATCTCAAAAACAACGCTACGCATTTTATTGAAATTTTGCAGAGTGATTGTTGAAGTATACAGTTAGCATGTCTGAAGTTTTCGAAAAGTTCTACCGGTGGGATCAAAAGTTACGCGGAGTACAATATTTCAGGCATGAACCTCAAAATGCGATTTCTATAGAAACCATCTCCGACCCGAAAAACCCTCGGATACCAAATTTCACTTCATTCTGACCGACCATTCATATGTGATGTTGTTACAAAGAAAATGCCTCCATTTTTATATATAAGAGATACTGTATATGTCTAATAAATATTTAAAAAAAACCTTTTATCGATTAGTTTTGCTTGATTTTTGACAGTGGTTAAGGTCCCCAAAAGGAAGGATCCAGTCTCTTTTAACTTATAAATGTATTTTTTTTTGCTATAAAGAACGCTTAAAATTAATCTCCGGCTACATTTTATCTGAAAAAACGCTATTAGAAACTGTATAACATGGTGAGATGATTTTTTCAGAGAATATATGATAAATACCTACAAAAAGGGCTATGCACATTTCCATACTGTTTTTTTTTTTCAAATCATGCATTGCGTGAAAATTTCAAATTGCCTGTTTTCGAACTCGTTTTCTGAAAAAATAAATAAAAAAAAGTCTAAAAATCAAGTACACGAGCTGTAAAATTGCTCCTTAAATATTTCAACTTTTTCGCGTAATGGCACAATTCCAGATCCAATCTTATATGAGTTTCAACTTTGTGGGACCTATTGAAGTACTTCGCAGAGAAAACGGTCGCATTTGGAGGCAGTTTTCTTTGTATTTTTAACCATTCATCGTGTCAATCGTGATAAAACACTGATTCATTTGCAGCTTCCACAGATATTCAGCCTCTTTAAGTACTAGACATGATTTTTTTTAATTTCATTTCTCCTTGTTTATCTCTGGGAAATACAGGCAAAACTTGTCAACAAAAAGTTTTTGGTTAGAATTCTGCCAGGTGACAGCAGGATTTTTTTAAATATCTCTTCACAAGCACACCAAATATTTTGCGCACGATTTGACCATCGTGTTTTGTTTACTTTACCAGTGGGCAGCTTTTCTACCTTTGAGAAAAAAAGTCAGGCCTATTTATAAAGCAGCTAGACGAAAAAGTTTGAAAAATTGACTTTTTTATCACTTCCTATATTCATATTTTCTGATTGAGCTAGAAAAAACCTATCACATTCCTCTCACTTCATGGAATCAATAATTTTCACTTTTATTCAAATTTTTGCCAACTATTGGGTCTTCTAGGACTTCTTAAACGATTTACCATATGAACTTTGGTCGAAAAGATTATTTCCAGCTGTCTGTGGGTCTTCCATTGAGATTATACTGGATATATCCCGATCCTGCCCAAAAAATTTTGTTAATGAACTTCAGTTTTGAGCGCTTTCTCAAAACCACTTGACAGATTGTCACCAAATTTTGTACACGTACACATTATATTACTTGGTAGCTTTAATGAAAATTTTATCGATTTCATTCGATGCATTCAAAAGTTATTCACAAAACAAACTATCGCATTTTTTCGAATACACTCCTTACTCTCAACAAGTAAGGATCTCAATCAATCATAGAAGCATTTATTGTATCCTTTTATTCTTATGTGCTTAATTTTATACGTTTTCTGAATTAGATCTCAAGTGATAAAAAAGATTATAAGGGGCTCGCCCCAATGTATCCACTCACAGGCACTGGAAGAACGGGAAAGCACCAGAATATCATAGAAACATTTCTCATATCCAAATTTCCTCCCATACCAATTTCGGTTTCATTTGCTAAATCAGTGCTCGAGTTTTGCAAAAAAAAATTGTTTTTGTATGGAAGACCCCTTCCCCTTCCAGAAATGTGGTGGGGTCTCAAATACTTCTCCAGCTCCCAAATACCTCTCCTACAAAGCTAAAGCTCCATGAAATGAAATGATAGTATTATAAAAATTATCATAAAAGGTTTTATGATAGCCTTAAAAACAAATTAAAACCTGCTGATAATGAAACAAAAAATATTTTTTCAACTTTATTTGGTTTAGTTTTTTTTATAGGTTTTGACCAAATTTGCCCGGATTTTGGGTTGAACATTTTAAAATCAAATTACCGGATTTTTCTAGGATTTTAGATAATGACTAGATAAGTCCGGCTCGGATACGTCCGGAAAAATTTTTAGCAAACTTACTGTAGATAAATGGATAATTAAAATTTAAGGAGAATCACATTAGGCAACGTGTTTTTCTTGTAATGAAAGCCATCATCCATAAGCAAATACAAACGGTCAAATTGTCTCTGCCCTTCTCCCAAATGACGTGTTCCCCATGATCTGAGGTCATGTTTTCGTGACACTTTGAACTCGTGTCCAACAACAAACGAAAGTGGCTTCCCCCCAAAACGAAAGACGACAAAACCCGTCATGTTTTTCCCTGATTTTTTGGGATGATGTTTCCAACTCCTCATCCCGCTATCTGGTTGATGACTCACCAAAGTCCCTTTCGCCACAAAAGAGCAAGATCAGAAGAGTTTTTTTTGCCGAAAGATCACACTCGCGTTTAACTCCCTGATCGGTGGATGACAGTAGGTCGGAAAGTTGCAACTCCCACACCTTAAGTCTCCAAATCGAAACATTCGGCAAGATCGAATGGGGAACGAAGATCAACGAAGAAACCGAATGGATGTGACCTGTCAGGGACAATTTCGCTGTCGACCTCAATGTGTCATGTTTTTTTTTGTTTTTTTTTTTTTCACTAGTGAATGGTGCTGATGAACAAACTCCACGACTCAAAGGTTGTACGGCTTAAAGTCTGCAAAGATATTATGTTGCAGTTTTTCTTGATCTCCCAGAAGAGAGGTGACGCCTTTTGCATGTGATACATATATTAAAAAAATAACACAGTTTAAGCCAGTCAGTGCAAGAAAATAAACAGAAGTCGGAAAACTTAGTAGGAACGACATGTTTAGCTCTCGAGAATCAGTCGTTTGTCGGTTTCAGAGACTGTGTTTAAAGCATGTTTTTTCCACTTCGAATCGAGTGGGATGGATTTTTGAAAATATTTCTTCACTCATAAGTTAACAAGCAGTAGGACGTGTTCATTTCAGAACCACTTAATAAATAATGAAACATCTTATTTGAGGCCCTCAAAATCGGAGGACAATAAGTGCTAAAATCATCGATTTTGAGTGAAGTTTTCCTATCAATTCTTCTTATCTTAGTCTACATCCGGTTCAAAAATAAAATTTAGAAAAACGCTTTTTCGACTGAGTCAGAATCGCTTAAGTTTCAAAAAATATAAATATGAAAATTTGAGCGGATTTTCTCGAATCATCATTTATGCACTTATCTCCCTCCAATTCTGCGGGCTTCATTTGGGGTAAATGATTCTTTTTCAAGTCATCAGTAAATTTTTAAAATTTCCAAGGGTCTGAAGAATTTTCTGCCAATTTTCAACACGGTATGATTTCGACAGGTTCTTCTTATAAAAGAGGGAAGTGTAGAATAAGCAAGTGTGAATTAATTCTCCGGGATTCCACAAAGAAAGAAATGCAATTTCCTGGTGAGAAGTTGTGAACAAGAAAATTCGCTCAACTCTTTTTTTTCTGCCTCCCAGACGATAGGTGTCAAGGAATGGAATTTGAATTCTTTTGATCTGCGGTTGAGCAAACATTCTTCACATGACTTATGGCTTATGGTTGCTCGAAGATATTTCCGTGAAATATGAAGAAATGATTCTCCTTTCTGAAATAAGTTCTTCCAAGTTAATTTTAGCTCTATTAACCCAACTATATTCTGTTACTTCTGTCATTGGTCAATACCAACGGACAAAGCTTCAATCAACGTCCTGCTGAACGGTTGATTGATTTTCCACAACATCAATTACATGCATCGGAACAAAGGCCGCTCACTGACAGGATGCTTTATGGGCTTATAATTGAGTTCACGTGAGCTCCCATCCTTTGGGTGTACAAGTTATGGAGGACGTCCCGATGTCCTGAAGTCGACATCATCAGCAAGCAGTCCATCATCCGTCGTCGTCGTCGTTCCCTCAGAGCCTCAGATGGCTCAAAACGGAATCTCGCACCGGAAACGAAACGTTGACTAATTGATTAACACATTCAACAACTTTCAAATGAACCATTGTCCATCCATTCATTGAGTAAAGGGGTAGGTTGATAGGGTGATCCTTTTTGTGATGTTAAACGTCCTTTCTAGATTTGTTTCCCAATCCGTTTCAAAAAATTTTAACCGATGAGAATAAATTTAAAATAATTTTAATTTTCATATTGATTAGAATGTCACCCTATCCTTCAACGCTGTTAAATCACATTTGATGGGCGCCGATGCAAAATTTAGTTTTCTGACTTAATAGTTTACCGATCTTGATGATGCTGATCACCACACCGCCATTGACATCATCACTGGTCGTCGGTGATGGCTTTCACGTGTTGTGGGAGGTGAATCTGGTCATTCATCATCCGGATCTGTTTGGGTCCGGAATTGTTTAGATGGATATATGTATGTACCTGTGTAGATAGACTCGTTAAGGGTAACAGCAGCCGAATGACCACCGACAAGCCTCGAGTTATGACATCCAATGAGAAATTTACCAGGTATTATAAGTACTGTACACGTTTAATGAATTTTTAATTTATTTGCGCGCCATTGAGCACGGTTTGTGACAGCGTTTACGATAGGTGCACTAATTTCGCATAATAATGTCACAAATGTGTAATATTACGAAAACAAATTTTTAAATAAAATTTCAACATTAGTCTGAAGTGAACTATTTTTATTGTTTTGAGTTTCAATGTTCAAATGATTGGAATTTTGTTTTTAAAAATACCTTATTTGAAATTGCCTACGTTGTTTATTTTCTGAGTATCTACAAAGTAAAAATTTTTTCCTGTAAAATTACGCAAATGTCCTGTAACAAAAAGGAGCAGGATATTTACCGTAATTTTACAGGTCCAAAAACAAATTACATGACATGTAATTTTCAGTGTACAACTTTTTTACAGGACATTTGCTGTAATAATAAATGAATCTTCGGTAACTTTCAAGGAAAACCATTTAAAACTACAGATTTTGTTAATTACAGGTTGATTTATTTTAAAGCTTGCAGTTTCAGTGACAGTAGTTCCAGTAGTCAAAAAATTTTTCTGTGTATTAGTTTGCCAATATACGACTTTTCATACATTTTATTTAAAGAAGCCGTTCGTTTTCGGTACTTCCAATATGATAAAAAAATCAGACTTTTTCCGATGGTCTTTTGGTTTTAAGAATTGAGAGTTTGAAATTAATTACTTTTCTTGAATGACACACAAGGTTGCCGAAAAAAATTCTGAGTTTTTGAGAAAAATTATTCTGTCTCTCTGTGATTTTACTTCAAAATTCTGTGATGGATTTCTTTGATGCTTTTTCCTTGAATTTCATAGAAAATTCATGATAAATTGGATCTTTTTCACATTTTACCTGGGAAAAATCAATTACCATTATTAATCTTATCATATACTTTTCTAATTCAAAATATGAAATCTAAATTTGATACTGTCCAAAAAAAATATAATTTCAGAAATCCATTCAAAATTTGATAATTCTGCAAAATCTGTGAAAATTTCAAAATTCTGTGTTCTGTGACACAGATTCTGTGATGAAAATTCTGTGAAATTATAAATTTTTCTGTGATTCCACAGAAAATGATGTTCTGCACCACACCTTAATTGCACAGTGTGGTGCAGAACATCAATCTAGCTGTACGAAAAAAATAGCGCCCTTTTTTGTTATTCAAATTATGGCTTTGATGTCTTCGACACAGTTTTTTATCTGATCAAAATGCATAAATTTGTCCAGTATGTCTAAGTCATATTACATCATCCTCAGGAGTTACATTCGAAGTTTAAACAAATAGCTTGAAATTACAGTTTGTAGCGTCTCGATTTCCTTCGGAAGTCGAAGCTGAAACAAGACGACAAAACTCTCAAAAACCAACAGCCACTGATTCTAATCAGGACTGAATCCCACTTCGTGCTAAAGGAAAGTGAAAATTTTATTAGCAAAATTGCGTAACTCAACTTAACAGCACTTAAGCGCCAACAACTAAAAAAGTTGATGTGCTGAAGTCTCTTAAAACCCGGACTTTCTTCCCAGGGGTGGGCTTCCAAAGAAAACTAACCAAAATGGTGTTGGCGAAATGAGGAAAGTTTGTGTAGGTTCACGAACTTAGTCGCCGCACAATATCCGTAGTTCTCCGCAGCATAAAATGACCAAACACGATGCTTAAAAAGAGGTTCACAAAGGTAACTAAAAGGCAAACTTACCGATAAAATCGTCCTTGCACCTGCACACAAGCTACCGCCAGAGAACTTCCTGGGCTGGGTTTGGATGCCAAAACGTATAGGCCGTTAACTCCCGAGATCGTCGTTGACTCGATTCGCAACTTGCGCGGCACGTACTACTACGGCGAATTTACGAGGGAAAATACTTGAAGGCAGTAGGATAATAACCGCCTTACTCCGATTTACTCCAAAATGCAGCTTATTTTACAAAAACCGACCGAACAACTCCAGGATCAAAATGCTAAGACCTCCAGGTTTTCTTTTTGGTCTCCAAGAAAACTCCATTTTCCATCCTCCCATAGAAAAGCCACCTTTGGTAGCTCATGATGACTGTCAGAATAACGATAAGTTATTCTGCTGTCCTTATGGGTGGAATTTCCATTTTACCGAAATTTCACCTCTCAGCACACAAAGATCCACTCCCAATAAGACTGACATGATACATGTTCAAATTATGCATTGGAGATACTACGGATATTCCCACTTTGCCTACTACGGGCCGTTACAAGTTTTTCAAATCTGACACGTTGTAGGTTGGATGAAATGGTTCGCTGTCTTCGAAACTAAGTTGTTATAAGCCAAGATCTACAATTTTGATGATTTTAGAAGTTGCTGATGCTCTAAGAAATGTGTTTTAGTGTATTTTATTGGCAATTTTAGAAGCCCATTTAAAAAGTGGACATTTTCGCAACACCACCTTTTTGTGATTATTTTTTATGATATGCGGAACCATTTCCATTTCAAACTAGCGGGGAAATCAGTGAAACTAACGTAATTTTGAATGATAGAAAATACTCTTTTTTCTATAAAAATAACCTTTAACGTTGAAAATATTTAGTTTATTTATGAAGTGTTTTATAACTTATAAATTTTGGATTATTTTTAAGTTCAATTTTTCAAATCATTTAACCTCTTTTTATTTTAAATTAAAAAGCTAATTATTATTGAAAAATGAGTTTTTTCAAACATCTAAAAATCTATTTATTCCACTGATTTTCCAGCTAGTTTTAATTGGAAATGGTTCCGCTGTTCATTGAAAGATAATCACAAAAAAGATGGTGTTGCGAAAATGTGCACTTTTTAATGGACGAGCCTTCTAAAACTGCCAATTAAATACACAAATACGCTTTTTTAAGAGCTTCGGCAACTTCAAATCCCACCATAATGTAGATTTTGGCTTGTAACAACTTTGCTTCGGAGACAGCGAACCATTTTATCAAATCTACAACTTGTCAGATAAAAAAACTGTTTTTGAAGGATTTTTATAACTTAGACTCAATCCAATCAATTAATTATCAAAGCCCTCCATTGAATAACAAAAAAGTGAGCATTTTTATCGCGTTATCAGTGGATCCCTCGCCAAAAATTTTTATTTAAAAATATGCTTCATGCAGAACCGAACAATTTTAACAATCGAAATTCAGAATTTATTATTTTTCAATTCGGATTTCTTAGGAAAGGCATTAACGGGTAAATACTATCTTAAACATTAAGAAAAATTGATTTTAGGTGCATGATACAGTTTAGTTGTCTGCTGTGTCGATGACTATGAATTCGAACATCGAATACAGTTTTAGCGAATAAGCTTTTCCATTTCGGAAAACCGACTAAGTCCCTGGAAGTCGATATTTGGCCAAAAAATTTTTTTTCGAGATAACACCAGATCTCGATGCTTCATGAATTTCTAAGTCATCATGCATCAAAATAAAAATTTTGTTTTTTTTTTCGAATTTTCTTTAGTTCTCATTTTTTCTTCTTCTTTTACTTACATTGCCAAAACATGTTAGAATCCTGGAAAATGGAAGGACTAGCGACCTTCATTTTTCATTTCAAAGTAATATTTGTTACTCAAAACATACATTGCAGAGATAACTACGGCTTGGGCAATCATGTATCAAATACCGCAAAAGATTCTGGATCAGGAGTAGAAATTATGCCTGGAGTTCCCTACCAAATGCTTGATATAGATTACTTCTATACCTATAACATAGTTTGAAAATTAATACTCTAATTTTATTAAATTGTTAAACAAAAAAAACCAAAATAAACGTTTAAAATATTAGAAAAGGTTGGATCTCACCAAATGAGTTTTCGTTGTTTTCGACTATTAACCGACTAATTTTCTCTAGTCCGGACTGGCTGTCGTTTTGATTCCTTCTGAACTCTACCATGTTTCAGCCGTCAGAAACAAAGCATAAATCACTCCGGAAACTTCCGTCGGTCACTTATTCAAGCTTTTTTCACTTTTTAGTACTCAAATTTATAGTTTAACTCTTATTAAATTTAAAATTTTGAAGGACGAAGACGAAAACAAAAACGCGTCGCCTTAAAGTCATGGCTTGTTCCTCCGAATTTCCTTTGATGAGTTTTGAAACTCTTAAGTTGATATTTGACACTAACAGTTTAAGATTTCAACGTCTTATGCGTTTTAACGTCATTTGGCAGAGGTGGTCGTTTAGCCTAATGGCTTATAAGCCAGAGGCCCAGGGATCGAATCCCGCTATCCTAAAATCTAGGTTAAAGAAATTTTGTTTGTAACAATCAGAACCTTTTGAATGAAATCAAAAGAATTGCTATGTGTCATATTAAGATGGCTGAGATATAGTCGATCAAAGTTTTCATGTTTTTAAGCGGACTATATACAGTAGCATTCAAAAAAGAATTAAATCACCTAGAGCAGCGCACAAACTTTCAAATTTGGGGATTTTTTTTTATTATCTGACAATTTGCGCCGGGGGTCTTCAGATTTTCCCCAAAATTGAAAATTTGGTTCATTTTTGCGACCTAAAAACACATGTATTTTTTCAGATTTCTAACATTTTTATTTTTTGAGTTAGCTTCGGTTAGATTTTTTTGTAAATAAAAAATAACCATTTTTCAAAGCTACATAACTCTGTTGTTTCTCAACGGAAATTATAAAATAGCACATCAAAATGCATTGAAATTTTATCAGCTTTCCAAACATAATAGTTGAAAAAAATTAAATAATTACCTTCAACATGAAAAGTTGTAAATAAACTTTAAATGGCGTCTAAAAGTACCGTCTGCACCACCGAATATTTTGCAAAATATACCATTGTATAGCTCGATTTATGATGCAACTTTCATCTGAAGACACCAAAGTGGGCCATTAACACCTTGAAGAGTTATGAAAGAAATAATGACAATAAATCTCTTTTTTTGCATCGAAAACAAACAATGGTCGAACAACTGCACTCACATATGGAGATAGCAAGCACTTCTAACAACATGGAAACAAAAGAACTCACAGAAGCAGGTAAAAAACACTACTTTTTCGTGCTTTGTGGAGTGTTTGCAGTAAAACTGACTTTAAATTTTAACCAAAATTCTGAGAATCGTATTATTTAAGTGATATAACTAATAATGGGAATGTTGCTTTTACAACCTGGTCATATACTATATAACTTATTAATTTTTCGATCAAAGATCATTGTGAAGCATAATCAATGCCAATAGTAGAAGGTTCAGTCCCTGTGTTTGGGATCACAAAAATGTGATTAAAAAATGAAATATAGACGTGCTTTACATAGTTTTTATATCGGGAGCTAAGCACTGGACACCAAAATCCTTTCCCATTGATAAAAAAAAGTATGAGAAAGTGGCACAAATGTTGTAGAAATAATCAAAGAGCTCAGTTTGGCCAGCCCAGGCTGTAAAATAATGAAAATATGATACTTTTACCGTATTCGTTTTCTACATTCGCCCAGTTTTGAGGTTTACCATACAGTGTTTTGCTACCTCGATCGCTCACACACGAATCTTCAGTGTTCCACCGTCCATTTTAAATCAAACCTGGGGAATTACGGATGCAAAACTTAGCGCATAAACTTCTAAAAATGACAGTAAAATGTACATTTTTGGATATAACATGAAGTCAGTTAAGCTGCAACAATCTACCGCCCCTTCTTTCATAACAGTTCCATGTATAAAAATAAGCAAGCGAGACAATCAGCTTTTTCTGTTTTGGATTAAATTTTTAAATTGTGATCACCACTTTCAGCATAAACGAAAATCGTTTCTTGGTTGTCATAATAAATCGTTAGGCCTGAAATTTTTGAAATTGGGTTATTGGTAAGGTCGAGAGCACCATTTATATTCATTATGGGCCTGTTAATCGACCGTATTTGAAACCTTTTTCGAATCTACTAGCATAACAGTCCCATACAAAATATATTTTTCTCACCAAGCTACTTTCTAAGACTTAAATTTGATCATTTTTGAACTTCTAAATGCAATTGTCAGAAAAGAAACATACTTTTGCAAAAAAATATCATGAATTCCACATTTTAAGTTGAATCTTTTTACGATTTTTGATTGCATCCGATAATTTTTCGCTCAGGAAGTCATTCCTAAGAAAGTAAGACCTGCCTTCGAAAACTAGTGTGCATCATTCGACATCAAGTGAGTTAAAAAAAATGTTTAAATGATTCAAAGCAATAAACCAAAGACTATTTCGCCGAAAGAAACATTGAAAAGTAACCAAATCCGTGGTATTTCACAAATGGGACTGTTATTCAGGTATATTTCATATAGGACAGCCACGAATTGATATTTTCTTTCGAAATTTCTAGAACAAAACCTCTTTTTTTAGTCTTTTATGTTGAAGCCTTATGTTGACCTAAAATGACGAAAATTCATATGGGACTGTTATGCGAGTAGGGGCAGTCTGAAAAGGACGAAAAAATAGTGTTTTTTACCAGCTTTGATAAGTTCTTTTGTTTCCATGTTGTTAGAAGTGCTTGCTATCTCCATATGTGAGTGCAGTTGTTCCACCATTGTTTGTTTTCGATGCAAAAAAAGAGATTTATTGTCATTATTTCTTTCATAACTCTTCAAGGTGTTAATGGCCCACTTTGGTGTCTTCAGATGAAAATTGCATCATAAATCGAGCTATACAATGGTATATTTTGCAAAATATTCGGTGGTGCAGACGGTACTTTTAGACGCCATTTAAAGTTTATTTACTACTTTTCATGTTGAAGGTCATTATTTAATTTTTTTCAACTATTCTATTTGGAAAGCTGATAAAATTTCAATGCATTTTGATGTGCTATTTTATAATTTCCGTTAAGAAACAACAGAGTTATGTAGCTTTGAAAAATGGTTATTTTTTATTTACAAAAAAATCTAACCGAAGCTAACTCAAAAAATAAAAATGTTTGAAATCTGAAAAAATACATGTGTTTTTAAGTCGCAAAAATGAACCAAATTTTCAATTTTGGGGAAAATCTGAAGACCCCCGGCGCAAACCCGTCAGATAATAAAAAAAAATCCCCATTTGTCAGAAGTGCATTACTCTCACAGTTGATATTTTTGCATGAAACTTTCACACATGCTAAATAATCTTATGAACTTTTCATACAATAAGATTTACACATTTTGCGGGCATTAGGAAGAGAGTTACAGCTTTTAAAGTAAAAGTAGTGAAAATTGAGATTACCTCACAAATTAAGCTGTAACTTTGTCAAATTTTAAGTTTTCATCTCAAAATTTGGTGAGATTATGTTAAAAAGTACATTCTAGTATGTGATCAAATTTTATCAAGCAAGAGACGAACCAGCCAAAGTCTGAAAGTCTCTCTAATAAAGACAAAAAAAAAAAAAATTTATCAAAATCGTTCAACGCGATTGAAAGTTGGAACAATTGGAATATGAGGTTGGTTTCGGGGTAACATGCGACTTCATTCCTATGGATGGATGTTTGATTTCAAACATCCATAGATACAATCTATAGAAAGGTTGTACTCCATTTACCCGAAAATCATTGCCCAGAATGAAAAATCCCCAGAATTCCAATCGCCAGAAAGGACCATTCCCCAGAATTTTTTCCCCAGACGAACCATTCCCCAGAAAAATTTTCGCCAGAATTTACAATTTCCCAGAAATTTTTTCACCAGAATGAACCATGTACCAGAAATTTTTTCACCAGAAAAACCATTTTCCAGAAAATTGAAAACATTTATCCTTACTAGAAATTATTTAAAAAAAGGAATTGTTACAAAAAAATGGGGTTTCATAACTTTATTCTTTTGCGGCAAAGCCGCAACCAACGAGGATGAAGGGGTTGAGGCGGCACAAAGCCGCCGAAGCTCCCAAATCCGAGGAAGCCGCCGACCCGCCGTCGGAAGCGGCGGCCCTAAGACATTGATCTAGGTCTGCCGGGGCTTCCTAGGTCTGCGTGAAAGCTAGGGGTGATCCCTTAGCCCCGTCCGCCACGCGACAGCGTGAAGGACAAAACGTCTTTCAAGTTCGAACGCGCAGCGTGAGGAGTCGGATACCAAAACGGTTTTTTAAAGGACCATGGTAAGCATTGAATCAATTAAAGTATCCAAACCATAAACAAAGCACAATATTGGTTCTAAAATAAATTTAGTTGGAAAATTTCAAAGTCATAGTTTCATTCAAAAAATCATTTTGAAAAAATTAATTTCGAATCATATGAAATATACAAGAATTCATTAGAAAAAAAAAACAAATAAAAATACTAGGGGAAAAAATATGGGATTTGTGCCATTCTGGTAAATGTTCCATTCTGGGGAAAAAATTCTGGGAAATGGTCTATTCTGGGAAAAAAAATTCTGGTAAATGGTGCATTCTGGCGAATTTTTTTCTGGGAAATGGTTCATTCTGGGGTTTGATTTCGGGTATTTGTCATTCTGGGTAAAATTCATTCTGGGCAATGGTTTTCGGGTAAATGGGACACAATCCTATAGAAAAATTTACACAAGCACATTATCAATATCATCTTTGATCATTTTAAAATTGAAATTTGTATTTTGAGAATGAAAAAATTCTAACTGCGAAGAAGAGAACGCAAAAGCATTGAAGCCATACAACCTTCAAAAAATAAGAAAATTGCCAGCTACCCCGACACTAACTTCATATTCAATTCACTTCAATTTTTGATCTCTTTGATCGATTTGGATAAAAGTCCGCTACATACTAGAATATACGTTTCAACATAATCTCACAAAGTTTCGCGACATAAACGTAAAATTTGACAAATTTACAGCTAAATCAGTGAGGCAATCTCAATTTTCCCAAGCTCTTTTTTTAAGTGCTCGCAAAATGCTCAAAACTCATTGAATGAAGAGTTCATAGTTTATTGAAAAAGTGTGATAGTTTCATGAAAAAAATATCAACTGTGAGAAAAAGGGCATTCGGTCAAATTTGAAAGTTTGCGCGCTGCTCAACGCGATTTCATACCATTTTGATCGCACAAGTTTTCATCAAAAGTGCAAAAAATGTGCTGAATTATTTATTCAAGCAACGCAATAAAATCATCTAATAACGAAACGATGAAGATTCGATTTTTCTACAAGAAACGCGGAGCTTTCTTAGAAAAGGGTCTTTAAATGTGTGAATTTGTATTAACTAATTTTAATAAATCATTTGGTTAGAAATCCACGAGAACCCATCGACATTTTTAACATGCATTAAGATTATGATCACAACTACGCAAGTTCTTGCGATTAAAAAATAAATA
Source organism: Uranotaenia lowii (assembly GCF_029784155.1). NCBI lineage: Eukaryota > Metazoa > Arthropoda > Insecta > Diptera > Culicidae > Uranotaenia > Uranotaenia lowii. Next base: position 365,280,333 of record NC_073692.1, on the reverse strand, counting down.
ATGTTTACCCATTTTTTGCAATTATGACCGAAAAATTTGCAAAACGAATAAGTTTTCCATTAGAATATCTCATCATCATCTCATCATCTGAAACAAAAATAAGTAAAATAACATTTTTCATATTTTTTTTATCAACTATTTATTTCTACAAGAAAAACAAACAACATAGAGCTTAACAATGTTCTATAAAGTTGACTTTAAAAATATAATTAACAACTTTGTTTAACAAACCATACCTTTAGCTTGCTCTTGTAAAAAGTTAGATTTTGCGGAGAAAAGAGAACTAATCAAAATCCATCAATAGATAGCGCAAATATAGTCGAATAACTTTGTCTAAGACACCGATGAGCTACAACCAACTCTCTCGCCTGCAGTCAAATTTGACCTCAAAAATGTGGTTCTTTGCCCACTGTGGGCTCCCTTGAAATAATATCTTGGACATTTTAGCTCGGATTTAAGCTAAGGGGGGCCCCTAGAATAAGTATTGCAGAATTTTTCCCATATTTGTTAAGGCTGAGTAAATCAGGACTTGGTAAAATCTGAGCATATGATTTGAAATTTTATAATGCAAAATCCGGAAAAAAACTAGGCTGAATTAAGTGATCATTCGTAAAAAAAAAGAATGTAATAAGGAATTATACGACTTTTATCATTATTTTTATCAAAACACTTTAGCAACGTAAAAATCGTTTTCCAAACTTCTAAATAAAATACCAATTTGAATGTATCTAGCTCAAAAAAATTAGTTGAACTTGAGTTATTTTTTTTTTCTGTGTATAGATCTCGGAAAATGAAGGTTTGTTTTTACAGTTTTATGGCAACTAGCCAGACCGTAGTTTGCTCTACTTGAACACTATTCTTTGAAAAACCTGTGTATGCCCGAAAAAATCTGAAAAATTTTGAATGTCTACTCACAGTAGATAATACATCATCTTCTCATATTTATTGAATAAAGGATATATTTGAGGCATTCCCAACGAATGAAGCATTTTGTTTCAAATATGAAAGTTTGAACAAATTACAGTACTTAATATTCAGTTTTTAAATAAAGACAAGCAGCACAGAATAGGTAGTTAAAAGAAAAACATCTTCCATTCTAATTGAGTTCATGTTTACCAAAATTGATTGAAAGACTTTACAAAAAATATTCCTGAAGTGTATCCGTACAATATCATAACAAATGTCGGGAATCATCGAAATTTAAAAAAAAAACATGAATAACTTGAAGAAATACATTAAAAACCAATGGGAATTAAGTTCATAGAACCAGGAAATCTAGAATGCTCACCTTATAAATGCAAAATTTTTGTTAGCTTTTTGATCATTCATAAATAACATAATGCAGTATGTGAGCACCCTTTGGCATTGCCCCGAACTCTTTAGCTTTACGCGTGCGTTTCCTTTCCCGGAATGAGGTCTACCTAATGGCATTGTAACCAGCTCCATAATTGTGCATTTATTAGCCATTGTTTCTCGGTCTTCGTATCGTTCTTCTGTCATGGCGAATGTCACCCGCGATTCATATGTCTTGCAGCATACGTTATGCATATGCCTAACTCTTGAAGCCTAACTCTTTGCGTTCGCCAATTCCGTAAGCTGTTTGTGTTGTGTCACAGGATAGCTTGCTTAAAAGCCTTTGAGGGGTGCAATATGAATGCGCGAATCTGAAAGGTATCGGTTTCAATAACCATCATCATTAGCGGGACCCTAGGGTGGGCGTAGCATTTTGTTTCATTCGGATACGCAGATTTTTGTTGACATTTATGAACAACCCTAGGAGCAAGTTACTGCTGACAGCGAATCTGCTTCGAGGAACTAACGTTCGCTCCATACACCTTAAGGGGCCTCAAGATCAGATCAAAGCGAAAAAGCTCGGTTTCATACCATATACATATATATATATGTAGTTGCTCTACGAAAAAAATGGCTTTTTTTTCGCTTTGAACCGCAACGTACCTCTAAATGTACGCTGAGCAAATACAAACAGTCGATTCTAATTAATTGCTAAACTACAAAGGATAAACTTACCTCTGAAAAGTGGGAACTGTGGGTGGAGGAAGGCATTTATGATAATGGTTGCTGGTGCGTTTTATGTGAATTCAACTCATAGGTAACTACAGAAATGAATGGGTGCCTGCACATGTGCAGACATATTTTCCTATGGAGAAGTTGAAAGATAAAACAGAAACCAATGACGACGAAAACGACGACGTTACGTTATTTCTCAATTTGTCGATACAATCGATTTGCCGCTATTGAGGGTTCACTTTGTGTTACCAAAGATGTTTAATAAGCTACAGCGCACTGCTAATGGGTTGTTGATGGTATGATGGTATCTTACAGGAATGGCGAGTCGCACGCGTTTGTTTCGCGCAAGCTGGAGGGGTCTTACTAAAAGACAGGGTCAATGGCTAATCAGCTGCGTGAAGACCTCCTGCATGTGTGGGAGGTTTGTGAGAAAAACATGCGCTCAAGACGATGTCACAAACAAGTTGGAATTGTTTTTAATGCTCATCAATTGACTGATCCTAGTGATTGTGGGTCGTGAACTGGTAGTGTAGAGTTGTTATTATTCACGATTATGTTTCATTTATATTTGCATCAACATGTTGAATGCATCATTGAGGTGTTGTGGGTATTTAATGTGTGTTTATTGCGATTCATTTGATTTACGAAGGCATTATGAGACCAGAAAGGTCATTTTTTTTGCCTTTCTCACAGACCTATTAAGAGTGACAATAAAGTTCCCGTACTTTACGTTGTCTCCTTTATTTTTAAGTTTTGGAATTCATCTGTCTTTCAAAGCCAGAGGGAAACAAGTGCATAAATTTTACTTTCGAGAAAACACAATCTGTCTTCCTGCTGTGCAATTTTTCATACATTTTTCGAAGAGTTGTGGGTTTTCGTTCAATGGAAACGGTGAGGAAATGCATATGTATAATATTTTAAAACTTATCTATTAGAATAAAAAAATTGCACCAAATGGCTGTAAAATGTCTACTGCCACAGGCATATTCTCTATGAATTTTGGAAATTTGGTATTTAAAAGCATTCAACAATGTTAAACTATTTTTGTCACTAATTCATTGAAAAATCATCTAAGTGTTTTAACAAAACTCGAATCACTTGCTGAGCAACAAGGGAAATCCATTCCTTGATATTTTTTTGAGAGGAAATTAAACTTTCAAGCACCTCAAAGACCCCGGAAACTATTATTTTTCAATTCTTTTTCCACCCAAGCAAAACTTTTTATCCGCGAAACCTGCCCCATCAAATGATATATAACTAAGCCCAAAAAAAAGAAAACGGAAAACCCACCTTGAGACCTTAGAAAAACGCCAGACACCAGGAAAAATTCTCGCAAGGATTGCATACAAGTTCAACTTTTGGCCTGCAACTTGTGGGTTTTCCGTTAGACGAAAAAAAAAATCTAGAGAAAGATGCAATTTCCTTTCCTCCCTCAAAGAAGCGAAGGAAAATCGTTTGATGCAGCCAAGCAAAAACTTGTATTCTTTCTTACGGGCCCAGGGGGGAAGGAAGTTAGGACTTAAAAATCGTTTTTACCTCTCCAATTTTGACTCCCCATTGGTTGCGCAAAATGTGGTAAGTTTGATTTTCTTTTGGCTGCAGTTGTTGTTGTTGGGAAAGGGAATCGTCGAATTCCATTCGGCAATGCCCGAGAGTGCGATGGCGAAATGATAAAATTGCAACTTTTAAATTGGATTTGGGAGCAGAATAAATAGCCGGTGCTTATTTCTCGGAAGAGCCAAGTCAAGCGTCCACTTTAATGTTCGCATGTTTGTTGAAGGTTTTCACTTCTTGCAAAAAAAAAACGTAGATCGTAACAGAGAGGAGTATTGATTTGAACACTGAATCTCCCGAAAGGAAATTCCGGAAAAATGGTTTATAACCCAATGCAACTCGAAGATGCATTTTCTAGGGCTGTTTTTTTAGTGTATTGCAAGGGTAATTTGAATCTGTATTTTATTTTTTTACTTCCTTAAAAATGTAAAAGAAAACTGTGAAAATAAAAGGAAATATTTTACAAAAAATCTTGAACAAATCATAAAGGAATAGTAAAAAAGTATACCGTCAACTGGGGCAACATGCAACAATTTTCTACTACAATGGCTTCTAAAAAACTTATGTTCACAGTTAATCCTACCCCTTATGCATCAAAAGTTTTAAAGATGGTGGGACAACCAATTGGCGTAGTTAGGAAAATTATTGGTTTCTTTAGTTATTTTTAAATTTTCTAAAAACATGCGATTTTCACCCTCCTTAGGAAATGGGGTAACTCGCAACAAACTTTGTTTTTAATGAAAACTCTTATGAACATGTATGAAAATTTATAGTTTTTAATAAATTTGCGATGCTTTGAAGACCATTACGCATGAAAACATCAATTGCAGTAATTTTTTGGTCTGTAAAATCTAATTTTCACATTTTTTCTGAAAATAAGGATGCTGTATATATTAACGGGTTAAATAATACTTCAAAAAAATCTAAAAGCTGAAATCATAAAAATAATAAATAAAATAATAAATGTTTTGATGAATGAAATTTCAATGTTTAAAAACACGTGATGCAAAACATTCATATTCCAGCACATGGAAACGAGATTTACAAGGTGTTTCTTTGATTTGCATTTTGTTGCATTCGACCCCAGACACCTAACTGAATTATAAAAACATTTATAAAAAAAATAGGGTGATTGTTCGAAAAATATTTTTAAACCAATTGTGTTGGTATAGCGTGAGGAAACCAGTTAAAAGCTTGTAGGTAATATTATCAAGCCAATGGGTCATACTGGGTAAAGTTTTTTCGGAATCGAAAATTGTTAAAATTTGTACATTTATTGCTCGATTTTTCAAATTTTATTTTAAAATAAAAATAATTTAAAAAAACTAGCTTAAGATGCGAGAAATTGTTTCATCATCATGTTGTAATCATTAAAAGATAACTTTATTAGAATAAATTACATTTAAAATTGATTCAGTGTGGTTGTTGCATCTAACCCCGCTGTTGCATGATGCCCCGTTTGACTGTATCTAATATTAATTTAGAATAAGCAATAATATAAATTAAAGTAAAAAAAAAACTTTGGAAGCAATATTTTTTGTCCTTCTTACTCTTGTCTCAATTAAATTTAAGTTTTATAACTATTTACATAAATCCAGTGTCAAGACACATTTCAGCACTTTGCTAAATGTGAGGTTTATTTTAGGTTGAGATTAATTACCCCTTTTTTCATACTTCCATAGGTTTCTTTTTAGTCCACATGAACGAGACTCTGGGAATGATCACACTACTTTATTTACAATACATTTTTTAACGTCTGTGTCTCTATAAACATAAAATGGGGTCACCAGATCAAAATTATCAAATGGCATGATAAGCATGAAAAATGTCATACAATAAGCTAGGTAGATTTTGTCAATAAACACTATTTCAATTATTTCATCAAAATCTTAGAAATAACGATTTTTAAATTAACCTTTTAAAATAATGTGTCCTAAATTTTTAATTTATTTCGATGTTTTCAGCTAGATTTATTCTTTCTCAAAGAATATAAAATTTCACCGATATAGTCGATAAAATATTTTTATAAAAATAAATTTACTGTGATTAACTCATTTCAAAAGTTTAAAGAATTTTTAAGATGTAACCACGTTTATTAGGTGAAGTGCAATCGCGTTCATCCGGAGTGATCGTTAACTCGATTTGTTTACATTTGGCTGTTTCGCCCTTTTTAAATGTTACGCTGTTCATAGATCGCTGCAAAAAATTACTTTTGGCCCCCATATAATTTTAATGATTATTCTATGCCTTTTGGCTCACCAAGCTTCGGTATCAAGTTTGAGATGATTTGGTTGATTCCAGAAATAGCGCTAAGCGTTTTAATTTTGTACTGAAATTTGTATGGAAGAAGAAATTTTTGCACATTGAATTATCCAGGAAATTCAAATAAACTTGAAATGGTCTTTGATTTTTGGTTTTGACTATTCTAAGCTAGATTTTTTACCAACTTGACAAGCAGCTTAGCATTTCATGGAAAAGGTTATATCTATTCCAATTTAAAAAAAATCTGAATCCACTGGAAAGTATTTTAAAATTGCAGACTTTGCTTGCAAGAGATTTAAATAATTCTTGAAATGTTTTTACAAAAGTTTTATAAATCACTAGCTGACCCGGTGTGCTTTGCTACACCTTCTAAAAATCAATAGGTGTAGGGTAGGAATTTATCGAAATTTGGTTTTTATTGTTGGAATCAATTCGAATCAAATAACGGTTTCCGCTTTAAAATGAGAGCTTCAACATTTTGAATTTTGAAGATTTTCGAAGCATCTAGAATTGCATAACAAAGATGATTAAATCTAATTTTCTAAAACTTGATTTCTAAGTAAGTTTTAAAAGATTTGCAATTTTTGCTCTGTTTCATAAGCTTCACATGGGTACTTAAACTTTGCCAAAATGTATGTCTTACTGGTATGAATTCCTCAGCCTTTGCCCCATCCAATGCAGAAAGGGTTCACGACATATTTTTAGTTTCTAAATAACTGCACATTTTGCTCCATTTACCTGATAAATTTTCGAGATTAAAGTAAGGCCCCCCCTTACCTCTTCAAATCTGCAACTGCTGCAAAGAGGTAGGGATCAAATTTAGTTGTAATCCAAAACCTTATTATAACAAATTTGGTTCCATTTGGTTGGAAAGTTCTTAAACAATATAACCTTCTCCGTCTCTCCCCTCTCTACACTGCAAGACAGAAGGGTCTGTTGCATTTATTAAAACATATCTCGTATTTAAATACCATGTCAAATTTGATTCCATTTGCTTAATTACTTCTCTAGTTATACCAACAAAATTGTATTGGAGCCCCCTCCTTGAGTATTTCCTGGCAGAAGTGTGGTGTTTCAAATAATGATAGAACCATTTCTCGTACCATAATGATTTCCAATGCCATATTCGGTTCCATTTGTTAGATAAGTTCTTGGTCTATGCGGAACAATTGTATGGGAGTTCTCCTCTTCCCTAACTTTATCCCTCATTGAAGGAAGAAGGAGTCTCCAATAAGTATATAACCTTTTCTCGTATGCAAATGCCCGTCAATGCCAAATTTGATCCATTTCCTTGAAAATCTCTAAAGTTATGCGAAAAATTCTAAAGGAACCCCCCTTTCTCCTCCCTATCTCTCCACAGGAAGGAAGCAATAGTGCTAAATATTCAAAGAAACATTCCTCGTACTTAAAAAGTCTCCAACCCAAATTTGGTTCCATTTGCTGGATAAGTTCTCGACTCGAGTAATGTAAAAAACTGTATGGGAGCATCCTCTCCCCTTAAAATTTTTCAACTGGAAGAACCAAGAGTGTTTTGGCGGACTATTTCGGAAGAACAAAAAACACTTGTTGTTTCGCGAACAGCTAGCAGAAAAGAGAAATTTTATTTCGTCTCCATTTAAAATTTTAACTTTTCCTGCAAATTAAAACAATACACACACTTAACAATAGAATAAAAAATTTGGCAACATATGGCAATGGTTAAATTTTTCGGCTGGATAGTATACCTTAGGGCGTTTAAGTATCACATCAGGGTGACCAATAGTATCGAAATCGATCAAAGGGGTCATAGTATCATTTATCGTATTCAAAACCTTCCCATAATTAATTTGGTTCCATTTGCTTGATTGGTTTTCCAGTTATTTTGAAGATTGTAAAAGAGCCCTCTGCCCCCTCCCCTTCTATCTTTCCACTGGAAGGAGGGAGGGGCACGAAACATTCATTGAACCTTTTCTCGTACCCAAATACCCTTTCAAATCAGATATGGATCCGTTTGCTCGAATATTTCTCAAGTTATGCAATAAAACGGTATAGAAGCCCCCTTCCTCCCTTCTTAAATCCTCCTGGATGAAGGGAGGGGTCTGACATAATCATAGAATCATTTCTCGTTACCTAATACCATTCCATACGAAATTTGGTTTCATTGGCTTGATTAGTTTTTGACTTATGTAAAAATTGTAAAGGAGACCCCCTACTCCCTTTCAATTTCCCTATTGGAAAGGGGGAGGGATCTCTAATAGTCATAGAAATATTTCTCGTACCCAAATACCCCCACGTCAAATTCGGTACTACTTGTTTTATCGGTTCTTGCGTTATGAAAACATTTGCCTTAAGTTTGGGAGACCCCCTCCCCCTTCCAGTGAGAGGGAGGGGTCTCAAACCGTAATAGGAACCTTTGTCGGCTTCCAATACCCCCATTTTCCCTGTTCCCCCATCGGTTCAATAGTTTCCGAGTCTATAAAGAACAGACAGACAGACAGACAGACACATATATAAAAAGATTTAAATTCCCTGACTATGCAAAGCTGTTTTTAAAGATTTTTTATTCTTTTCCTACGGTTACACCGCAGTCAAAAACGTTAAATTAAAAAAAATTAAAAATATTTTTTATCCAAAGTAATATTTTTTGAAACCATCAGTACATCTCTGGAGATTTATGAATGAAAAGTTTTGTTTCCCCATACAAAATTAAAATTCGTTGTGCTAGTTCAGGACCGAATGAATTGTCTCTAAAATTTTGTTGTTATTTGTGGCAGTAAAAGCAACCAAAAAAAAGTGTTGTTTCTGGTAAGGTTGTTACAGAACCAACACTTGTGATTTCTTGTTTGAATTATAATTCAGGTTTAAACAGCTCGTTTTTCAATTACCGAATAGGAGCTGCATCAACTAAAATGTCGATGTTTCGAATTGTCGCGCAGAGGAGTACAGAGATAATGCAAATTTTCACAAAGCCAAAGCAACAGCAGGAGGTTGAGCTGCGATGCTGGCTGGACCGGTGCCAACATTCCCTATCAGTAGTGCAGTGGGATGACTGACGACGACTAAGACGCCAACGACGAGAGATCGGTCACGCAATTGCATATCGACGATATGTATCCGCAATCTCTATACACTCCGGCTCGTGTCCGTCCATTTTCGAGAAGGTTGTTGCTGTTGGTATTCCTAGTACACGATGATATGTTATGTGGTGCATTCCTTGAGATCCATAAGTGGGTTTTGGGTGAGTGTGTTCTGATTAATGTGGAGCCAACAACTAGCTTGTTGGTATAACTACGGCGACTTCGCGTGGTCTCCTGCATGCTACAAAGTGCACTCCAAGTGCAACGACGAAGCCGTCAGATGGCACAGTGGGATAGAAGTGTGATTAATCAGGATTATAGAAAAGATGCTCTTTGAATAATAACACCATTTTATGAAGAAGCTTTTTCCTACATCAATGGCAGACCTAATCCTGTCAATTTCTAAATTACCAGAATTGATCAAACCCTGATGTCTCTTTCACCCATTGTGTCAACCATCAGACGGTCGACGACGGTTATGCAAATGCCAGCAACATGAATGTGTCGATTCGACTATTGGATAGCGCCCCGAAAACCCACACTTGAGATTTGGACGACGCGGCGTCGTCGTCGTCGTCGAACGAAAGCCATCAACATGATACCATTATTGGAAGAGGTACCGTCCATGCTTTTGCAATGCAATGCAATGGCATGAAGATATGCTTTATGAGTAAGTTTTGCCGTGTGAACCTGACCGGTCCAAAGAATTCAAAGTGCGTTGTTGGTGCTACACTTAAATGCATTTTCTCGAAACTACCGGCTACCGGTGATACTCGCAAGGCCACTTAGCCTCGGAATGGGGCGGACGTCCCACTTGTCTGGGACGCAATGCGAATCAGAAGTACGGGTCCTGTTATTTAGGAATCGACGACACGACGATGGTTGATTAAATGAAGCTGTCTAAGCGATTGCTGTGTTCTGTCTATGGTCTGTTCGTAGTTTATTTGCTTAATGTTTGATAATTAAATGTAAGGTGTGCGTTTCTAGTACTTATCCTACAAGATTTATTTCAAGAAACTTTGCGGTCTGATTTAAGAGTTTAAATTGCAGAATGCAGAGATCGGAAATTCAAATACTCTTTCTCTTAAAAGGAAAATCCAAAGCATTTTAACGCCATTTGATTGGCAGAGAGCCCTATCATCGTAATTTCAGACAGATTGGATGAGTTAATTTCTAGCGCAACCAAAGTCCCTGAACAACTCAAAGTCCAGAGAAGATAACATGTTCCTCATCCTCTAATCCAAATTTGCATATCGTTTCCAATAATAATGTTTCACCCGTAGGACGGAATCACTTCCTTTCTATTCTTGAACGATACTCATCAATACACTGACAGTTTCCCATCAATTTCTAACCCGTCGTTTCATTCTCTCTTCCCCGTCAAAACAGCTCAATTGAGGACACCCCGCATCACGGAACACCCGAGCGATGTCCTGGTGCCAAAGAACGATCCGGTCACGTTGAACTGCAAAGCCGAGGGGAAGCCGGAACCGAAAATCGAATGGTACAAGGACGGGGAACCGGTTCGCTTTACGCCAAATCATGTCCTGCTTCCGTCCGGATCGTTATTCTTCCTGAGGACCGTACACGGAAAAAAGGAACAGGACGGGGGAGTTTACTGGTGTGTGGCCTCGAATGCGGCTGGCACAACTCAGAGCCGGAATGCAACGCTGCAAATAGCAGGTGAGTTGATTTGTTGGTTGAAATTTTCAAGTCTTGTTTTTTGGGAGTTGGTCATTTTATCCCTTAATTTTTTAACCGAAACCTAGCTTATGTTTACTAAGTAGAGGTTTTTTTATGATATTGTCAGTATTAATACTATCTTAAAAAAAAAGACACATAAATATACAAATTTATCAGAACTCTGGTAAAATCTGCAAAACAAAAAAAAATCATTCAATACGGAACAATGGGATACGATTCAAATGTGGTAAAAATATGATTAAAATATGATAAAAATATGATTCAAGAATGATCGAAAAATAATCAGAGAATGATTCAAATATGTTTTTTTTTGTTTCGATTATACTCGTTTAACCATCTTTATGGCATTCGCGACTTTATATCAACATAGCAGCTGGCAGACAGTTATTGAAAATTTTATCCAGTACAACTGTTTTTGTTGATATTTACTCTTGGGCTCGAACTCACGGACATCGGCTCTGAGGGTAACTGACTTGTCAACTGAGCTAAATCACAAGCCATGATTTAAATATAGTTCAATAACGATTGAAATACGTTCAAAATATAACTCAAATATGATTCAAATACGATTCGAGTATGATTCAAGTATGATTCAAATATGATTCAAATATGATTCAAATATGATTCAAATATGATTCAAATATGATTCAAATATGATTCTAATATGATTCAAATATGATTCAAATAGGATTTAAATACGAATGAAATATAATAAAATATAAAAAATAATTAAGAATTCAAATTGAAAATAAATACCAGAGCATTTGTTGTTAAGTTTAAGGAATAGAATACTTATTATAATTTCGAGCTCAAAATTTAAAGCTCTGATCCAGCACAATTCATTTGCATTCAACAACCCGGTCCCCGGGGGCATCGCTCAAGATCATTGTTCTAATGAAATTAACGTCACTCCAAGTGACAGCCTTAGGAGAGAAACAGAAACGAGTTGTTTACCGAAATCAATTAAAGAATGATTTATAGCATCAGTCATAATTGAATAACCGCGGGCCTGAGGATCGCATTTCCCAGAACCAACGACGAAACGAAACGGCGACGCACCCTGGAACCGCAAAATGATGCGGTCGGACGCCTACGGATGAGTTTCAGCCCGATGCCGATGTCGGCGCAAAGGTAGAACATGAAAATGTTCCGTATTTTGACACGAACCAAACATATCGTCGTTTTCGAATGCCCCTATAATGTTCCCACCGGGACCCACTCGGGACATTGCTCAGCAAATCATCTTCAAACTAGGGGCTTCAGGAGAAGGAGGTGGTGACAATTGCCCACTTGTGGTTTCATCGGACGACGACGGCGGTGGCGACGGCGTCGGCGAACAACGACAAATTCTTATGCCGACCACAGCATCCAGAGCCTCCCCCGTATGAGAAAACGACGCCCCAAGGAGTATTTGAGACCTGTTTTCGGTGATTAAGTTACCTTCCCAAACATTCAAAGCTAGCAAATATGCGAATGAGCATCTTGATGAGTTAGCTCCGATGTCAATCAGAATTTTTCGAGCGTTTGGATCCAATTCCAACCTGAAATGGTTTGGTGAAGCCAAACAGTGAAACGATGTGTGGTTTTTCGAATGGGACCATCGAATCAATTGTAAGAATTCAGAGCTACCAATCGCTGCAAAAAAAAAAGAATTGAATTTAAATCATGTAAATAAATATTGTTTGAAACATTTCTGAATAATATTTTAATCAAATTTGAGTCATATTTGATTCACATTTGAATCATATTTTAATCATACTTGAATCATATTTAAATCATATTTAAATCATATTTGAATCATATTCGAATCGTATTTGAATAATATTTGAATAATATCTGAATAATATTTGGAAATATTTGAATCAGGTTTGAATAATTTCTGAATCATATTTGGATCATATTTAAATTATATTTGAATCATTTTTTAATTATATTTGAATCCAAACTGAATCATATTCGAATAATATTTTAATCAAATTTGAATCATATTTAATTAATTTTTTTTTTATAATTTTTTTATCATATTCTAATCATTTGATTGGTTTTCTATAAAATTTTAAACAGCTTTGCAAAATATTTCAATAATATTTTAATCATATTTGAATCATATTTGAATCTTGACTGAATTATATTTTAGAATCACATTTGAATCGTATGTGAATAAAATTTAAAGCATATTTGAATCATATTTGAATCATATTTGAATCATATTTGAATCATATTTGAATCATATTTGAATCATATTTGAATCATATTTGAATCATATTTGAATCATATTTGAATCATATTTGAATCATATTTGAATCATATTTGAATCATATTTGAATCATAATTGAATCATATTTGAATCATATTTGAATCATATTTGAATCATATTTGATTCATATTTTAATCATATTTATTTGGATCATGTTTGAATCATATTTGAATCATTTTTGAATCATATTTGAATCATTTTTGAATCAAATTTGAATCATTTTTGAATCATATTTGAATCATGTTTAAATTATTTGAATCATTTTTGAATCATATTTGAATCATATTTGAATCATATTTGAATCATGCTTGAATCATATTTGAATCATTTTTAAATCATATTTGAATCATATTCGATCAAATTTAAATCATATTTAATTCAAATTTCAATCAAATTTCAATCATATTTCAATCATATTTTAATCAGTATTGAATCATGTTTCAATTCGATTTGTAAAAATTTAAATCATATTTGAATTATATTTGAGTTATATTTTAAACAAATTCCAATAATATTTTAAGCTTATTTGTATGATATTAAAATCATATTGCAATGATATTTAAATTAAATTTTAATCATATCTGAATCATATTTGAATCATATTTGAATTAAATTTCAACTACATTTGATTCATATTTGAATCATATTCGAATCAAATTTGAATCGAATTTGAATCATATTTCAATCATATTTGAATCATATTCTAATCATATTTCAATCATATTTGAATCATATTTGAATCATATTTGAATCATATTTGAATCATATTTGAATCATATTTGAATCATATTTGAATCATATTTGAATCATATTTGAATCATATTTGAATCATATTTGAATCATATTTGAATCATATTTGAATCATATTTGAATCATATTTGAATCAAATTTGAATCATATTGGAACAAATTTGAATCATATTTGAATCACATTTGAATCATATTTGAATCATATTTGAATCAGATTTGAATCATATTTGAATTATATTTTAATCATATATGAATCATATTTCAATCATATTTGAATCATATCTGATTCGTTTAATAATCATAATTTAATTTTAATCTTATTGAATCATTTTGAAATCAATCTTCAATCCTATTTGAATCATATTTGAATCATATTTGAATCATATTCGAATCATATTTGAAACTTATTTGAATCATATTGAATCATATTTGAATCATATTTGAATCATATGTGAATCGTATTTGAATCATATTTGAATCATATTTGAATCATATTTGAATCATATTTGAATCATATTTGAATCATATTTGAATCATATTTGAATCATATTTGAATCATATTTGAATCATATTTGAATAATATTTGAATCATATTTGAATCATATTTGAATCATATTTGAATCATATTTGAATCATATTTGAATCATATTTGAATCATATTTAAATCGTATTTGAATCATATTTGAATAATATTCGAATCATATTTGAATCATATCTTTTTTTTCCATTTTTTTAATCATATTTGAATCATATTTGAATCTTATTTGAATCATATTTGAGTCATATTTGAATCATATTTGAATCATATTTGAATCATATTTGAATCATATTTGATTCATATTTGAATCATATTTGAATCATATTTGAATCATATTTGAATCATATTTCAATCATATTTGAATCATATTTGAATCATATTTGAATCATATTTGAATCATATTTGAATCATATTTGAATCATATTTGAATCATATTTGAATAATATTTGAATCATATTTGAATCATATTTGAATCATATTTGAATCATATTTGAATCATATTTGAATCATATTTGAATCATATTTGAATCATATTTGAATCATATTTGAATCATATTTGAATCATATTTGAATCATATTTGAATCATATTTGAATCATATTTGAATAATATTTGAATCATATTTGAATCATATTTGAATAATATTTGAATCATATTTGAATCATATTTGATTCATATTTCAATCATATTTGAATCATATTTGAATCATATTTGAATCATATTTGAATCATATTTGAATCACATTTTAATCATATTTGAATCATATTTGAATCAAATTTCAATAATATGTGAATCATATATGAATCATATTTTTCAATCATTTTTACCATATTTTTATCATATTTTGATCATATTTGAATCATCTTTGAATCATATTTGAATCATCTTTGAATCAGATTTGAATAATATTTTAATTATATTTTAATTATACTTGAATCACATTTGAATAATATTTCAATCATATTTCAATCAAATTTGATTCGTTTTATAATCATATATCAACCATATTTGATTCGTTTTATATTCATTTTCAAATCATAGTTGAATCATAATTGAATTATATTTGAATCATATTTCAATCAGATTTGAATCATATTTGAATCATATTTGAATCACATTTGAATCATATTTGAATCATATTTGAATTATATTTGAGTCATATTTGATTCATATTTGAATCATATTTGAATCATATTTGAATCATATTTGAATTATATTTGAATCATATTTGAATCATGTTTGAATCAAATTAGAATCATATTTGAATCATTTTTTAAAAATATTCGAATCATAATTGAATCATATTTGAATTGTGTTTGAATAATATTTGAATAATATTTGAATAATATTTGAATCAAATTGAATCATGTTTGAATCATATTTGAATCATATTTTTTTAATTATATTTGAATAATATTTGTATCATATTTGTATCATATTTGAATCATATTTGAATCATATTTGAATCATATTTGAATCA
Organism: Uranotaenia lowii; assembly: GCF_029784155.1. Lineage (NCBI taxonomy): Eukaryota > Metazoa > Arthropoda > Insecta > Diptera > Culicidae > Uranotaenia > Uranotaenia lowii. Next base: position 365,264,706 of record NC_073692.1, on the reverse strand, counting down.
TATTAGAATCATATTTGAATCATTTTTGAATCATTTTTGAATCATTTTTTAATCATATTTGAATCATGTTTGAATCATATTTGAATCATATTTGAATCATATTTGAATCATATTTGAATCATATTTGAATCATATTTGAATCATATTCGAATCATATTTGAGTCATATTTGAATCATATTTGAATCATATTTGAATCATATTTGAATCATTTTGGAATGATTTTGGAATCAAATTTTAATCATATATTATGATTCAAACATGATTCAAATATGATTCAAATATGATTCAAATATGATACAAATATGATACAAATATGATACAAATATTATTCAAATATGATTCAAATATTATTTAATTATGATTCATATATGATTCAAATATGACATGATTCAAATATGACTCAAATATGATGCATATATGATTCGAATATGATTCAAATAGGATTTAAATATGATTCGAATATGATTCAAATATGATTCAAATATGATTCAAATACGATTCAAATCTGATTCAAATATGATTCAAATATGATTCAAAAATGATTCAAATATGATTCAAATATGATTCAAATATGATTCAAATATGATTCAAATATGATTCAAATATGATTCAAATATGATTCAAATATGATTCAAATATGATTCAAATATGATTGATAAAACTTGAATGGGAACCACAATATGATTCAAAGAATTTTATAGAAATACTAAAATACCTTTGCTTGTTCTGGTGCGATAATTAAGTGTTGTTAAAGGTTATAAATTAGGCTTTCTGAGAAAAGATTGTAAAGGAAATATAATTTTATTTATTTACTGCTGAGTTTCAACTGTCAATTAGCATGTGAATTTTTTGTACATTTATCAGGTATCAGGTATCAGAATGGGGGTAGGCTTAATAGCGGCACGTTATCCAAACATACGGGAAAATTGTGCCTAGCCTTTTTTTATCCAAGATTTCATCATTTACCTGAGAAACCTGAAAAACCTATAAAAGGAAGAAATAAATTCAATCTATTTAAGATGGCATAAAGCCTTTCCACTAGGGATTATTAGCATTAAAGCTCTTTTCTACATTCGGTAAGGAATGATAGAATGTTTTTTAAGTTTAATTTCTTAAACTCAGATTCGCTTAAAGCGTAAGATCCCAGAGTACGAAAACGTAGTCTGGCAAATGAGGGACAGTTACATATAAGATGGAAGGGATCTTCCACATCTGATTCACAACTACCACATACTGGAGATTCAGCACGCTGAATGTTGTGCATGTGATAGTTGAGTTTACAATGACCGGAGAGTGCTCTGATCAAGATGCTGCAATGAGATTTATTTAAAGTTAATAAGTAACTCGATATGATTGGAGATGGTTTTTCTAAAAATAATTTAGTTTGACGACAAGTGTCCAACTCTTCCCAGTATCGTTCATGCTGGTTAGAGGACCAAGTTTGAATTTGGTTTCTGAACCAACATGGTGATATTGGAACAGCCGGCTCTGGTCCGTAAAATTCCTTTTCCGACCCAGCTCTAGCGAGTTCGTCGGCGCATTCGTTTCCAAAAATTCCCTTATGTCCGGGTACCCATAGAAGGTTTAATCCATTGCCTTCAGCAAGTTCTTCGATTGCTTTCCGGCATGCGATTACCAGTTTTGATCTAGAACTGGAAGCACTGAGTGATTTGATAGCTGCTTGGCTATCTGAACAGAAATAAATTGTTCTGAACATAATCTTCTTTTGAAGTGCAATTTGCACTCCATAAATAATAGCATATAGCTCAGCCTGAAAGACTGTACAATATTTTCCTAGAGGTTGAGCATATTCTATGTTCAACTCGTGACAGTAAATTCCTGCACCTGCACGGCCGTTTGATAATGAACCGTCAGTATAGAATACAATATGAGAGGACATTTGGTCCTCTACGAAACCTGATAACCATTCTTGAGGAGAAGGAAATTTGACTTTGAACCCCATGTAGGGAAAACTACTCGAGAGTGTTAAATCGTTTGGCGCTAGATTAAACTTGTTTAATCTAACTAATTCAGGCCACACATTTGTATGACTCGATGATCTTTCGATATTTCCTGACAGCCAGAGACCAACTGCCTGTAGACGAAAAGCACATGAGAAGGCTTCCTGTTTTAGGAACAAGTGTAGAGGTTTGATAGAAAACAGAGCCTCTAGTGCTGCAGTAGGAGTTGTAGTGAACGATCCGGACATCCCCAAAAGACACATTCTTTGAAGGTGATTTAGTTTAGTCCGAACTGTTGCAACTTCTCCTTTCTGCCACCACACTAGACACCCATAGGCCAGAATTGGTCTTACTATTGTGGAGTAAATCCAGTGAATATGTTTGGGTTTGAGTCCCCAGTTTTTCCCGATTGCACGTCGGCATTGTCCGAAGGCCATGCATGCTTTTTTGATTCTGAATTCGATGTGATCAGACCAGTTTAATTTGGAGTCAAGAATGACACCCAAATATTTAACTTGATCAGACACGGTGATTTCGGAACCATAAAACAGCAGAGGGCGCACCCCGCGGGTGATACGTTTTTTAGTAAATAATATAATATTAGTTTTTAGAGGATTAACTGACAGTTCTATATGAGAACACCATCGTTCAACAGAGCGCAGAGCTTGTTGCATTATATCAAATAATGTGCTTATGCACAAACCTCTAACCAGCAGAAGATAATCATCTGCGAATCCATAGGTTGGTATTCCACGGTCATTGAGTTTTCTCAACAAGCCGTCTGCAACTAGGTTCCACAAAAGAGGTGATAGTACACCTCCCTGTGGGCAACCACGTGTGCTAACTTTTGTTATTGAAGCCTGTCTTAAAGACGAATGAAGATTCCTGTTACTTAGCATTGCGCTAATCCAGTTAGTTATAACACTAGGCACTCCATGAAGTAGTGCCGCATCCATTATTGATGTAAACGAGACATTATCAAATGCTCCTTCTATGTCTAGAAATGCTCCTAGACATGATTCTTTCTGTGAAAAACTATTTTCAATATTGTGTACTACGTTGTGCAGAAGAGTTAATGTTGATTTTCCTGTTTGGTATGCATGTTGTGTCGCATTAAGCGGATGTTGGACAAGGCATTCTTGCCTGATATGATGATCAATTAAACGTTCAAGTGCTTTTAATAGAAATGAACTTAGACTAATAGGACGAAAGCTTTTGGCTTCGTCGTATGATGATCGTCCCCCTTTAGGGATGAATTTCACGGCTATCTGCCGCCAAAGTTTAGGAATATATCCATGAGCAAAACTGCTTATCATTATTTTTCTTAATATGTGTTTGAAATGATCGAAACCTTTTTGAAGCAAAACTGGAAATAAACCGTCACTTCCAGGAGATTTGTATAGAGCAAAACCATCGATTGCCCATTTGATCGATTCTGTAGTAACTATTTTCCGAGCAAAATGCAAGGAATCTAGATTTCCAGAAAAGAACTCAGGCTCTATCGATGAATCTTGATCAACACATCCTGGAAAGTGAGTATTGAATAGACAACTTAATGTTTCTTCGTCGTTTGATGTATAATCACCACTAGGGGTTTTAAGGTATGAAACCTGATAATCTTTCGATTTGGCTAAGACTTTATTTAACCTACTTGCTTCGTGCAAGCCTGAAATGTTTGTGCAGTAGCTATGCCAACTTGAGCGTTCGGCAGCTCTTGTTGCTTTCCGGTAAGCTCTGCGAGCCAACTTGAACGCATCAAAACCTTCCGTGCGCCTTCGGTTCCAAGAGCGTCTGCAGTTTTTTCGTAATTTACTGAGATTTGAGTTCCACCATGGTGTACTGTTTTTGTTGAATTTCAACGTTCGTAAGGGACACGCTTCTTCATAAGAATTTAAAATAATTTCGGTGGTTTTTGCAACCACTTCATCCAACTCAGAAGGAGTAGTAATTTCAGGTGTATATCCATGAAATTTAGTAGCAAGATGCTCCAAATATAGGTCCCAATTAGTTGTTCTTGGGTTTCTGAATGTAATTGTTTTTAAAAACTCACCTGAGTGTTCAAAATAGATAAACCTGTGGTCAGAAATCGATTCTTCGTTAGGCACATGCCAATTTGAAATTTCCTGAGAAATTGTTCTAGAACAAAGTGTGATGTCAATCACCTCTTCTCTGTCACACCTAACAAAAGTTGGTTTATTTCCTACATTTAGAATTTCTAAATCAGTGCTGCTTAAATATTCTATAAAATTTAAGCCTCTTAGATTGATATCTGAGCTACCCCATACAAAATGATGGGCATTGGCATCACAGCCAATTACAAGCTGTATATTTTGTGATTCACAGAATGAAATGACATTTTTTAAATCATCCGTAGGGGATGATTGTTCATATGGTGAGTATGCTGAACAGTAGACGTATTTTCTATCAGGCAGCGAAACCTGAACGACGCAAATATCTCTTGTTGTTAGATTGGGTATAAGTGTTGCATTTAAAGAATTGTTTATCAATATACATGCACGAGGCATTATTCGGGCATTAGTCATTCCAATTACACTGAACACAGTAAAGTTTGGTTTGAGCAAATTCCCTAAGTAAAAAGTTCCATTTCGGAAATAAGGTTCTTGGACCAAGGCGATTGATGCAGTTCCATTAAGGATTAAACGACATAAGTTCAGTGTAGCGGTTCTTTTGTGCTGCAGATTTATCTGTGCAACCTTAATAGAAAGCATTTCTATCAAAGAATTCCACACATATTTCCATCACACACAAGAACCTCTGCACCTTCATATCGACGCATGAAGCGGGGTACCCCATACAGGATGAAAATTTTAAAATCGTGTGTTTAATCTGAATCCCACGAGTTGCCAGGAAAAATACGGCCCTTTGCACCAGTGCCTGGCTATAGTGCAGACCTTAACAACGTTCTGCTTAAGATAGGATTATTATACACCCTCCTACCCCCACTTTGGGGCCCGCAGGCACAGAACCACCTTGAAGCGGGTGTTTACAAAATTTAGGAGAATACAACTCGTGCATGCGCATTAATAGCAATAAGCACAATTGGTGAATCCTCCCTGAAGAAACTTGGCTTGAAACCAATCCAAGGTTCCCCCCTCCCAATGTGATAGTCGCATTTGAAGAATGACTAACGCATATGGGAAGTACCGGATAAGTCGCCTTTTACGACGTGGACCAGTATCCCAGTGGTAGTATTCTATAAGCCGCCACCACACAGCCACAGCCACAGCCATATTTGAATCATATTTGAATCATATTCGAATCATATTTGAGTCATATTTGAATCATATTTGAATCATATTTGAATCATATTTGAATCATTTTGGAATGATTTTGGAATCAAATTTTAATCATATATTATGATTCAAACATGATTCAAATATGATTCAAATATGATTCAAATATGATACAAATATGATACAAATATGATACAAATATTATTCAAATATGATTCAAATATTATTTAATTATGATTCATATATGATTCAAATATGACATGATTCAAATATGACTCAAATATGATGCATATATGATTCGAATATGATTCAAATAGGATTTAAATATGATTCGAATATGATTCAAATATGATTCAAATATGATTCAAATACGATTCAAATCTGATTCAAATATGATTCAAATATGATTCAAAAATGATTCAAATATGATTCAAATATGATTCAAATATGATTCAAATATGATTCAAATATGATTTCTACGAAAGTTTTCAAGAAAAATAGACTATTTTCATTAAAACTTCTCGTGCTCGCTGGAAAATTACTCAAATCAGAGCTCAAATTTGGTCAGAGCACTAGAAAATGAATGGGGATCAAACTCTGTAAATGGCATTGTGATCAGCGAGAAATACTGAAAACAGCGTCAAACTCAATAATTTTGAAAATATTGCTTGATTGAGATGTTTTTTTTCCTAAGAGGTTCCAACGTCATTGAACTGCTGATTTCCGCCATTTACACCCCTTGAAAATTATGATTTCATATAATGAATTCATCAATGTGGAATATTAAACCGGCAACATCTTCATTCATGACACATTATGCAAAGTGCAACATGACGATTTGTGACACCTTGAGGCATATGTAGGTAAATTTTCTTCTCTTTTGAAATCTCCTCAAAGTGAAACTGATTCACCGAGCTGAGATTTGCATAAATAATAACTTATTCAGAAATAATTATCTCAGGTCCTCGCTCTCACGTCTGCGGAAGGAATCTTTTCTAAGTTTTAAACGCATGAAGCCAAACGCTTAAGCTACAAGACGCCAGCTTCTGAACTGGCTTCAGACTGACGTCGCCGCGTAGTTTCAAATTGGTGCATTCATTCGAACTAAGGCAAAAAACCGGTGCTAATTATCTGGAGACATCACCGGTGCAGCAATTCGATGTCCATCAAGCCTGGGTCGAAGAAATGCGATCAAGTTCATGTTTGCTTCCGACCAATTAGCTTTCGAGACGCTCAATCCGCACCCTGGAATGATGTGTCTCTTTTATGGTAATGACCACGGTAATAATCATATATTACAGGATTTCTTATGCTCCCGATTGAGGGTCTAGTTTTCTTCGCTGTTCCCTCCGTTGATGTCACCTTATATGGAGCACAAAATAGTTGGAAGTTGGAAAAAAATGAAAGCTTTCGTAGTCAGTGAGAGCTCTGCAAAATTTTATAAATTTAACATAAAGAACAATTATGGAATTTCATTAACTTATTAATTTGAGGAAAAAAGGATTCTGGAGATGCGGGGCATCGATCCCCGTACCTCTCACATGCTAAGCGAGCGCTCTACCATCTGAGCTACATCCCCTTGATATACTAAGACTTCAGTATGAACTAAAATCAACCGAACTTTCCTCAGACATTGTTGTAGAGGCTTAAAACTAGAACCGCGAAATAACCAACCGCTAATAATAAATCGAACTAGCCACTCACGCACGGTCAACTCACGGTTCAAACTTAGTAAGCGAAATGTCAGCCAACCCCGTCCAAAAAAAAAGGCTATGCGTGATCGAAAAAAAATGCTTCGCCTGCAGCAAATAGTAAACATGGACTTAAACCAAGCCACTTCTTAGTGGTCAGTATGCAGCACAGACAAAAAAATGCCTTGCATTGGAACTGGTTTCATTGATCGGTGTGGTCGGAATATAAATAGAATTGTTGATATTTTGGTTCATTGATTCGGTGGAGTAGGTCGGATTGATAAGTTGAGTTGACTTTTGAGACAGTTCAAACTGTATTTTCTTAAGTCTTGGGGATGTAGCTCAGATGGTAGAGCGCTCGCTTAGCATGTGAGAGGTACGGGGATCGATGCCCCGCATCTCCAAAAAACCTTTTTATCATTAACCTTCTTCAAAAGTATCGTAACGATTCATTTATGGTTGATATATTATAAAAATACTATTAATATGTATTAAACCAATGATTGAAATATTGTTAAAACATCGACCGCCCTAACTAAATTAAATCAGGACAATTCAAATAAAATAAAGATCACAAACCACAGGTTGAATCTGAACTGAATTTAATTACACTCCAAAATACCCACAGCACGGTCCAGTTCTTTTCTTTATCGAACGTATTTGATTGTAAACTTACCAGTTTTGATGCTAACTTTATGCAGTTCTGTTTTCGAATCGCTTAAGTGTAGTTTGTTTTTTTTTGTCTTTCTTGCGGGGGTCGTACTTTTTGATGATCACTTCATTTTTCATGAGGCTGATAAATTGTTCACTACAGTTATAAATTAGTTGAGCTCACTTAAACGGCTGATTTATTATGCGGTTAAGGGTTTAACGGTTATATGCTTTAAATGATCGTATCGTGTGATTCATCAGTTTACTTTTCGATTGTTTATAACTATATCAAGGGGATGTAGCTCAGATGGTAGAGCGCTCGCTTAGCATGTGAGAGGTACGAGGATCGATGCCCCGCATCTCCAAGATTATGTTTTTTAAAGCGATCGAAGATTACTGATGTCTAGCGTTGTATTGCATGTACGGACTACTTTTCAAGCAATTCTTTCATAGGAATCAGTAGTGATTTCAGTAAAATTGATCGTTTTTCAATGCCAAAGATATGTACTTTTATCTCCATTAAACATCTAATAGCTTTAACACGTTCGTCGTCATGTGACCCCCCATATTCGTGTGACGGATGTATTTCCTGGGAGGCCCCGTCACGTTAAAAACGTGTGACGCTCTCTGGTTGATTGGGTATAGGAAAGTGTCGGTGATTGATTGAGATTAAAGGCCGATACGGTCAAAATTTGGTCAATATCAACTTGACGTATTTCTTTCAATTTTGCATTTAAAAAACCTGTACACCCCTCATTTTGAAGACGGGTGTGTGTAGAATTTTGCTCCTATTTTGATTTTAGAATTCACTCTTCAGTTGTCAAAATGCCGTCCAAGGAAGGAGAGCAGCGTATCAAAATTTTGCTCGCGCATTGCGAAAATCCAAGCTACTCGCACGCAAAGCTGGCAAAAACGCTAAAAGTTGCCAAATCAACCGTAACAAATGTAATTTTAGTGTTTGGAGAACGTTTGTCGACAGCCAGGAAGTCTGGAGGCCACTGAGACGACAAAGAGAGTTGCCGGTACCCGGTAAACTTGAATCGGCAGAGAGGTAACTCAAATCGCCAGAGAAATCGTTAACGATCTCTCTGGCGATTTTGCATCATTATATCGGTAGAGAGGAACTCACCATATGCGTGTCTCGTGCGTGAGTGCTACGAAATCTGAGTAGAAATGCTTAGCCCGCCCGACGAGAGCGCGATCCGAATTGTGCTCGTGTGTTCCTATCGTGGTGTGTGTGTTCGGCTCGTTACAGTGGTGTTGATTTGATTAACGCTAAACGTACCGGAGGCGATCAAATGACGGTTTTTGAACTTTAAACGACGATTACGTCTTATATAATTGTTTTTCCGCAAATTTAACGACAGGACTATTTTTGTTTTTGAAATGCAAGTATTTTTGCGTTTTTAAATTTTTTTTAAGTGTTACGGTTTTCGAATAACGCATGTGGTATACCTATTCATACCGCGAGCGGTCAAATGACGGCAAACACCGTTTTCGCTAAAACTCCATTGTTTCTCAACCGATTTCTACCAAATTTATAGTTTTGAAAAACTTATAACTCGACTCAAATATGTTTCTAAGACAGTTTTCAGCTACAATCAATAACTTTAAAGTTATTCACAGTACAATAAAAAATTTAAGAAAAAACATGCTTCAGGAAAAAGGTTGTAAATCAGTTATTAAGTGCTCGAAAAAAATTTCACTTAGTGCCTGAAAAAGCTGAAGTTAGAAGCTATATGTTGCACATATGGAAAAAATTTTCAAAAATATTCTAAGATCATGGCCACAAAAAATGTAAAAAAGTTGTGTAAAACCCGTACTTTTCAATCAATCAACAGCCAAAGCTGTTCCTGTTACAGTAGAAAATTTTGAAAAAGTGAATTGAAAAGTAGACGTAATTTGTCACATTTCGGCATCTTTAGATTTTTGAAATACGAAATACATAATTTATGACGACTTTTCAAAGGTAGCTGTTTTTCGAACTTTTTATCAATTTGGATTCTCTAAGACAATTCCTACACCTAAGCTCAGCTTTGCACTGGATTTTGAGTACGTTAACGTAAGGTTTAGGCAATAAAACTATATCCAAAAGAAAGCTTATTTCATACCGGTTCTAGTGGTGTAACTGCATTGGCGGTGCAATGCTTGGCCAAAATATGATAAATTAAACAGTGAACTAGTTTCTGAATTTTGAGAAGTCAGCACAAATTCTTGCTTGGCAGACGGGCGCAGTGGGTGGTAATATCTCAAAGCTATTTTGCACACGAAGACGGATGAAAAGAAACGAAAAAACAAACAAGCATTAGCTCAACTTTCAGAAATATATTTATTATATTTTTGTAAAGCATTGGACCGCCAATGCAGTTACATCACTAGAACCTGCATGACATTTGCTTTCTTTTGCATATAGTTTTATTGCCTAAACTATACGTTAACGTACTCAAATGAATTTGGGTGTAGGGATAGTCTCAGAAAATCCAGATTCATAAAAAGTTCGCAAAACAACTACCTTTGAAAAGCCGTCAAAAATTATGTATTCAGTATTTTAAAAATCTAAAGATGCCAAAATGTGACAAATTACGTCTACTTTTCAATTAACTTTTTCAAAATTTTCTACTGTAACAGGAACAGCTTCGGCGGTTGATTGATTGAAAAGTACGGGTTTTACACAACTTTTTACATTTTTTGTGGCTATGATCTTAGAAAATTTTTGAAAATTTTTTCCATACATGCAACATATAGTTTCTAACTTCAGCTTTCTTAGGCACTAAGTGAAATTTTTTTCGAGCACTTAATAACTGATTTACAACCTTTTTCCTGAAGCATGTTTTTTCATAAAATTTTTCTTGTACTGTGAATAACTTTAAAGTTATTGATTGTAGCTGAAAATTGTCTGAGAAACATATTTGAGTCGAGTTATAAGTTTTTCAAAACTATAAATTTGGTAGAAATCGGTTGAGAAACAAGGGAGTTTTAGCGAAAACGGTGTTTGCCGTCATTTGACCGCTCGCGGTATGAATAGGCATATACAAAGTGTCGGTATGTTTAGTGTTAAGGGCATTAAAAACGCAATTTGCCAAATTAATGCTTTATTGGATTAACCCTTTCAGAAACCGTTAACCGCATTTTTTTCTCGTTTGAATGCTTTTTACTTTCTTCCTGCAGTGTACTAAAACAGTACATATAAAAAACTTTTAAATTTATATTTCCTGATCTGATGAGTGTTTTATTAAACTTTTTTTATACTACATTTCTTTTTCCAAATCATAAAATTCGAAATTCAAATTTCCTTTTCAAAATCTCTTGAATTTTTAATACCCGACTAAGAATTGTTTAATAGCAAATAGATATAATCAGAACAATACAATCAAACTTCAAAATAGGGAATTTTGATTCATACTTTCTACATATCTAACTTTTGACTCAGATACAGCATTTTAATTCACCGTTGGATCATTTTTCGGCATTCCCGTTTGAAAATTTTCTACAAACAACATTAAAATTTATAAAAAAAATCACCACATCCACTGTCGCAATTCAAAAATCGAGTAAGCGAGCATTTGAAATTCGGAACAATTTCGAGACCTACAAATACTCGTCTTAAGACAAACAAAAATCAAACAATTATGCTAGATGGAATTGTAATCATTTCAACTCAATCGAAAGATGCATTTGTAAAATTTGAAAACAATGTTTATAAGACCATAAATAAAAAAAAACGGAGAAAGAACTGTATTGAGATGTAGCAAGCTAAGAAATGTAAAAAATTTCATTACATCATTACATCATTGCCATCATATGTTGGAGTTTTCTACTGTGAAAAAGAAGATTTATTTGATGAAATAGTTGAAATTGAAGATAATAGGTTCGAAAAATTAGTTTTCATTTTTTATTCCAACAAAATAGGATTTGTTTCGTTGCTTCATCACGATTAATAGTTTTTTAAAAAAATCGTTTGAAATAAAAATTTATATCAATCATTAGAAGAACCAGTTGTTTTTATTTTTTCTCCATGATAATTCTTTGTTTTCACATATCCATTCCTCAAATTTTATGTTATGTTCTTCATTCCTCATTAATGCTTTTTTATTATTCCTTATTTTATTATTTGTATTATGAATTTCGACATTCATAAATTTGAGTAATTGAACCTGTGTTCAAAGATCTACGTTTCTTAAAATGAATTTTAAATTAAGAACTTCAATTTTAGTATTCCTGAATCTCAAATTATAATTATGAATCCTCGATTCAAAATTATTAATTCTAGATTTTAAACTCTCCTTTAAGATTTCAGAAATTAATTTCATCCATATCCGTAGTTTGGAAATCGATGTTTCAATTGAAATTGTAACGTCAATTTCCCAACTAAGGGTTTCCAATTTTAAATTCTGAACTTTGAATAACATAGTATTCGAAATGCCTAGTCCTGGGTTGTGAGTGCTTTACTCAATGATCTTTAACCTTAACGCAGAATTCAAAATTCTCAATATCTCTAGATCTCAATTTTTTTTTTACAATTCTTGATCGTGGAAACTGGATTTTCCATTCTTGATTTGAAATAATCTATTTTAAACTTTCCATTCACTTAAAATAAGAGAGTTAAATTCAGAATTTTTAATTCTGAATCATGAATTGAAAAACATACAATATGAAATTCAGATTGCACAGTTCAAGATTCCTAAATAAACGATCGAAGCTCAGAATAACAAACTTTAAATTAAAAAGTTTTGATTTCTGAATTCCTAATATTAAATTCGAAATTTGGAATTGCGATTCCATATGTCTTAAGATTTGATTTTTACTTCTGAATACCGAAATATAGAAAGAACAAAAAATGAACACACCCTAGGTCAGGCGAATCGGTTAAGATAAAAATTCGTGCTGGTACTAGAAAAAATCAACAAAGTTATTTTTTTAAAGATGAGGCATGTTCAGTGTGGTGAAACTTGTAAACTTACCCAATGCAAAACTCTCTCAAAAACTTAAACAAAAGTTTTAAGAATGATCATTCCAATGAAACAAAATTTGATACCTGCTCGGATACCTGGTCGGTGATTTAATCAGATCGGTATGAAATTTTAAAATATATTTTTTTTAAATGAAATTCGTTTGAAACAAATCGTAATATGTCACTTACCGAATGTTGCACCTTATTGGCGATGCCTTTTGCACAACTTGACACCATTATCACCACCAATATCACTAAATCACTATAATCATTTAGCACTACATTTTCTCAAAACTTCACAATCCTTTGTTTAAAAAATTACCGCCCGCTATCACCTGACCGCACCACACGAGGGCACATCTGGAACTGCCAATGCTTTGCTTGCACACAGTTTATTCGAAACGACAAACGAGTACCCGGTGAGGTAATAATATGAATAATATCAAACGAGCAGCCGGCGCCCGTCGGCCTGGTTAAGTTCTTCAGAAAAATGCTGCCAAGGCGAATAAGAAGAAATATCAGCCCCGCCGTGCGCGAGTGTCGCCGAAATATAACCGTTTTTCCTAAGTCGGGATACCCAGTACTCAATTTTCTGAATTCTCTGTCGATTTTTGAGAGGACGCGCTTACTGGGTAGTTTCAAGCCAAACCCTAACCTCTCTCCGAGATGCCGCAAATAAGCTGAATGTATCGTCTACAACCGTGCATCGAGCCAAAAAACGAGCCGGAATATCGACTTACAAGAAGGTAGTGACTCCAAATCGCGATAATAAACAATACGCCAAAGCGCGATCCCGGAGGCTGTACACGACGATGCTGACGAAGTTTGACTGCGTGGTAATGGACGACGAAACCTACGTCAAAGCCGACTACAAGCAGCTTCCGGGACAGGAGTTTTATACGGCAAAAGGAAGGGGAAATGTAGCAGATATTTTCAAGCACATGAAACTGTCAAAGTTCGTGAAGAAATATCTGGTTTGGCAAGCCATCTGTACCTGTGGCTTGAAAAGCAGCATTTTCATAGCTTCCGGGACTGTCAACCAAGAAATTTACGTGATAGAGTGTTTGTCTGCTGCCTTTTCTGAAGAAACACAGTTTTTCCGTACTGTTTTGGTCGGATTTGGCATTTTGCCATTACGGTAAAAATTCCATGGAGTGGCAAGCGGAACCTAAAGAAGACCAAAAAAACTGCTAAGGACGAGCAGCAGTTCAAGACAAACTGGCTCACTGCGGCGAAGAAGGTGAACAAGGTGGCTGTACAAAATCTGATGGCAAGGATTAAGCGTAAGGCCCATCAATTCGGATTTGGAAAAGCGGAAGCCTAACTGAATATTTTTCCTGAATTTTATACTAATTAAATTTGAAAAAGAAATTTAATTTGATTTTTTTTAATAAACGATTTCACTCATTTACAGGCGTTTTCCCTTGACCAAATTTTGACCGTATCACCCTTCAGGTTTTGAAATTTTAGTCAAGAAAGTTACTATTCAATAATTCTACAATATTCATGCTTCCTGAAAAAAAATCTACAGTTGATATTCTAAACCAATTTTTATAGTTGCCTGAAATAGAAATTAAAATTGTGTATTAAAATTAATCATACTGAGTTTTTGATAGTTTCTTCTTGGCGTTTGTTAGTGAGCGTTATCTCAGATTAAAAAAATGCTCTGGTCCCACAAATTTAATGTGAGCTTTAACTTCGAAAAAACATAGTAAAATGGGCATTCAAAAAACATTGTAATACTTTTAACAGTTTTTTTTTAACATGTTTTGACAACTTACGGTCAATTCTACAAAAATATCACTTATTTTAACTTTTCTTTGGAAATTCAAATTTTTGCCAAAATTTTTGATTGAAATCATTTTGATTTAAAATAATGAAATTATTTTTTATTTTTGAAAGAATTTTAACACATCTCAGCTCATTAATGTAAAATTAGATTTTCTTTGGAAAAATTATAAATGAAAACATAAAAATTTTGCTCGTGTATTATGACTGTTAAGCAAAAAAAAATTTAGACCCCCTATCGATTTTTTACCTGAATTATGCGTTAGATAGGTGTTGCGTCATACATTAGATTCTAAATTTATTATTTATTGTTAATCCACACTCACACACTATAACCTAACACATAACACACCTTAAACATTGAAACACCTTACAAAAAGAGAAATGTCAAATTTAGCGGAAATAAAAGTTCAGTTCGTTGTTAGATTCCGAATCGAAAGCGTCTATTTTTCAATTGTCCGAAAATCGCGTCGTGTCTGAACCAAGTTCAGGCAGCTTAACCAACAATAGGTGAGAGTCTCCTCTAAAATGTGTCAAATTTTCAGAGATGCTGATTTTTTTTCTGAATAATGTTTAAAAAAAACATTGTGAGAAGAATGAAAAATGATGTTCATTCCTTAAAACAAAATATTGTTTTTCCCAAAAAAATCATCCAATAAGATGAAATTCCATAGAAAAAATTACATACAACCCTCAAATATAAAACTTTTATCGCAAGTAAAAGTTACTCAAAAATTCTGCAAAAAAAACTTCAAATATTTTTCAACTTAAACGATAATTTTCAGAACTCAGACTTTTGTAGTACATTAATAATGAAAAACTAAATAAATAGCAAATGGGTAACAGTTATTAACATTTCTAATAAAATTGTTTTGGTTTTGACAAATTCTTCAGAAAGATAACTCTTTTTATTGGTTATCCATATTTTCAATCATCATCAATGTATTTCGACAAATTTATCAAATCAAATGGTGATATTTCGTAAAATTGTGGAAAGAATTTGTACTGAAATTTAAATCTGATGGTTGTACACTAGAGTGCCCCAAACGACCTGACATTTGAAAATGTTATGCGCTGAAGGCTTAAATTGATTCTAGGCCTAGTACAAGGTATCATGCCAAATTTGGGCTAGATCGGACCACGCGAAGGGGTTGCTCAACGAGCCTAAAGTTTGTATGGGATTTTGAGACATTTTGTTCGGGAGGAACACGAAAATCCAGTTTTTCATGAATAACTTCGGTCCCCTTCGACCGATTTCGTTTTAAAACGGGTTTTCTTAAAGCCTAAACTATGATAAATATTTCATCCGAAGACTGCATTTCGATTCGAGTTAAGATAAAAAAGTTATTAGACTTCAAAAATGGGGTAACTTTTTTCAGGGCGATATTCTTACTGATTATAAATCCATAAATTATCTTTTGTTTCGTAAAGTATCCAATTTTGGCTAGATTTTCTCATTTCAGAGATAAAATGCTTTAAAATAAGGTTGCCAAAAGTTTTCCCGATTGTATCTGGGCCGGGCAAATAAGGGCTATTTGAACTAAATATATGGCAAAAACCGAGCAGTTGATTTCAAAATTTTCTTTTCAACTCAAAACCCGAACAATATTCCGGAAAATTTAAAAAAAAAACAAAAATTATTGATTCAATAAAAAGATGAAAAACAATTGAAACATTATTACTGAATCGAAACACATCTGCCGATTTTAAATCGTTCGTGTTCATTTTGACTAAACTTGTTGAAAGTTTTTAATTGTGGCCACATTAATTAAAAAATATAGTTACTCGATTTGAGTTTTTTGTTCGTTTTTGCAAATAAAGTGACAAAACCAGGGGAAAATCCAAAATAAAATTTCAATAAAATCCGAGAAACTGGGCCAGGCCAGACCGTTCTTAAATTTTAATCTAAATATCTGGGCAAGTTCGGAAAAAACCGGAAAATCTGACAAGCTTAATGCGGAAAAAATATAATTCGACAATTTTTAAGAAAATTCAATTGAGTATGATCGAACTTTCTCACAATAAAGGTCTTATAAACATCAAATATTAAAGATTTTAATTTATTCAACAACTATATAGAGGACTGTAAAATGTTTTGTTTTTAAAAATATGTAAGATTTATTTTGGTTTGAATTTATGAAATTTTGTCAAATTTCAGTATTTCCATAAAACTGTTACAAAAAAAATCAAAAAGAAAACTTTTGAAACTTGTTCTCTGAAGTCAAAAATACCCGCAGTCATCAAGAAAATAGTTCATTTGATTAAAACCTTTATATTTAAAGGCTATGTTACAATTTATAGTTTTTTCGAAAAAATACTTAATTTTTTTTAACTATTTCAAACCAGTAAAAATCAGATCCAAATTTGTTTACACCAAAGTGATTTATGCTGCCTTATGCAATCAGAAATTGATTCTTCATTTCATAAATTTTTAATAATTTCTCAAAAATCGTTTCATGATATAGGGAAAATTGTTCCGTTCAAGGAATAAAAATCTAATTTCATTAAATTTCATTCATTTAAAAAGGAAAAAAAATTACAATTCAAATATTTTAATGTTTGATATCAGAATTTAACTAAGATTTAGAAATTAAATTATTGGACAAAAATTTACAATGAAAATGATTTTCAGAAATAATAAAAACATATTTTCGTATTTTTGGTAAGAAAAAAAATCGAAATAATAAAAAATATTAGAGTTTTATATTCGCATAGCGATTGAAAAAATCAAAAACTTACCTCAAATATGTGTTTTTGGAACGTATAGTATAAAAAATAGAATCATAAAAATTTTTTTGCACTGATATGAAAAAAGAAAAAAAAAGTTCAAAATTTTCTAAAATTTTTTTTTTATTATTATAAAATGACATTTATAAAAAGAGATTCCTTAGTGAGCACAAAGCCATTTTATGACTTTCTGGTATACAAAATACGAAAATCAACTTTTTATAAGCACTTTCTCTCGTGGGAAAGTATAGATTCACAGATTGAAGTTGTATCAATGAATATCGAGTTCAAATAGAGAATGGGTTGAAAAAATAAAATCTCAAACAAATTGAGGTATTAAGTTCAATGAGATCAAATTTTAGAAAAAGGATCTCAATAAGTCAGTAAATAATCAAGTCCAATAAAGGTCAATTTAACTAATGTTTTTTTTGTACTTTGAAATTTGTTTTAATTGGCTATATCGGTGCAATGTTAAATAAATTAAATTTGAATTTCAAAACGACCTTGAAATCACCAACTTTTTATCAAACTCGTTGAAATAATAAAAGATTTTGAAAAAATAAAAAATATGTTCATTTTAAGATAAAAACGATGAGTGGATTCATATCTGCGCCGTTCACTGTATTTACGCTGAAAAATATGGAATTCAATTTTCCTGGATAAATCATGTCCTTTATCTATATCCTCCTTAAGATTCTGTATTTGAGACATACAACTTCAAATAATCTTTATTTAAAGTCTTTTGTGTTTCTAAAGCAATCATAAATTTGCTTCTAAAGTCTAGATATTCATAAAAAAAAATCTCATGAGCACTAACTTTTCAAAGAGAAAATTAAAAATAATTCTGAATATATTTACTTTAAATGAGGTAAAATTTTACTGTTTGTCGTATTTTAATTCATGAAAATTGAAAACAATAGAAATATTTACTGCGTATTGGTATTCATGGTTCTAAATTCAATTGAAATCAAGTGATTGAAAGTTATTATTTTAAGTTTTCTTTTTATTATTTTGATACTTTGATTCAAGCCGAGCGTTAAATAAATCACAATTTTTCTCAAGTGATTGCAACTACCTCTCAAGCGTAAAAGTATCGACCGTTACTGTGACACTATCGATATGACTCAATTAAATGTTAATCATTGATTTTTTTCCCCAGCTCCCTATAATCAATATCCAGGAGCTCAATAAGAACGCCCAGTAATCACTATCATCAGATCAAACATGCATCGTTACCGATAAAAATAGAACCCTTTGCGGACATTGTCCTACGCTAGATTGTTCTGTAAATTTGCTGCAAAAGTGTCGCCCCAGATTAGTTGTAGCAATAAATAATTATGCAAATTAGCACCACATCTAGAGGCAGTTGTTAGCTTCCACTTGTGGTGGACTTTATCAAAACGAAGCTGGAGCCGGAGTCGTCGCCATACTTAGTTAGGACTTACTTAGTCTAGCTACATACTCGCGACATCCGTCATGCGTCGCCTAGTCTCAGCTAATTCATTCATCATGTTCCTCGTCATATGTCAACAGTCTGTTGCGATTGGTTTGAAACAATTCTTCAAAGTTTTCTGAAGGGGTAATGTTTTGATTAATTTGAGTTGTACTTTAGTGGATGATTGAATTCCTAAGCTTGCTAGAGGTTGTCGTACGCTAGCTGATCCAGTTTCGGAGCAAAGCTCGGAAAGCTTTGAGCTAGATCAGTCAGTTCCTAGCGGGTTTCCCAGCAACTCAGTCGGTGATCATCGCCTTAGACTGAAACTTTAGTAGCAACAGGACTTCACCGAGAGAAACAAAATTAATTTATCTTTTCTTCGATTTCAGTTCTGCGAGATGAATTCCGAGTGGAGCCAAAAGACACCCGTGTGGCCGCTGGGGAAACGGCCCTCCTTGAATGTGGTCCTCCACGAGGAAATCCGGAACCGACCGTGAGTTGGAAGAAGGATGAAATGATGCTGGAACTGAATGATTTCCGGTCGAGTAAGGAACCGGCCCGGGTGAGGATTGTTGACGGTGGAAATCTACTGATAAGTGACGTTCGTCCTACAGACGAAGGTCGATATCAATGCTCAGCGCAGAATATGGTCGGTTCCCGGGAAAGCGTATCGGCCAAGCTGACTGTTCAAGGTAAGTTTCGATTGGAGTTTTGAGGAATAAAATCACTGAAAACTGTTTAGAATGGTTATCTTTAGTGTAGAAAATAAGATATCAAATCAGCACAGCCAAAAATGACATGTTTTGCCAATAAATATTCATCACGACCCATTTTTACGGCATTAACCGTCATTCGGTATGCAAAATTATTGCGCTAATGGTTCTTAAAATGCATTTTGCCATAAAACTCCACTTATTACAACATACCGGTCTCATGAAGCTTTAAGTCGAATGATAAGAAGAAGAAAATCTACATATGGGAAAAATTTGTTATGGAGAAATGCCATGGAAACACTTTTTCAAGATTGTTTTTTCCCTAGCCCAAAATAATATAAAAACATATTGAGGATGTTTTTTAACAACTTAAATTTCTCAAAAAAGAGTAATTTACTTGAAAAGAGATTGTAATTTGCCAAAATGCATAATGGACTAATTAATATTTCATCGGCTGAAATTATCAAAATTAAGGCAAACTGCATCGAGGATATTTTTTCGAAATGTTTTTTTCAGATTCATATTTTTTGATTCTACCAATGTTTCCAGACTTTGCCAAAATATAAAAAAATACTTACACTTTCCTGTATTTTTTTTTCTCTTTAAAAAAAACTATGCGCCTTAAAGTAGATGTTTAAGATCGATTTTAAATGTATTATCATTCAGCAATGGAATGTTTTTCTACCTGATAGAAACATATTTTTTCAAAAAATTTGAAACTAGAACATCCATTTCATAGTTGACGGGGTAAAATTTAAGACAAAAAATATCTTTTACATTAATCACTTGAACTCAACCTGTTTCAAATATGAATATTTTTTTACGTACATATTTGCTACACTCATGAAAGAAATTGCAAAAATCCAATGCCTATTTTGCAAATCTCTGTGCCGAAAATGAACTGATAAGTGTACAAAGTGTCAAAAATGACATTATTGGAAAAGCACCATTGGTATAAAGAATTGAGCTCCCAAGCGAAATGATGCATGACCACTACATTCATACGAAACAAAAAAAAACATTTCATGAGATTTTCATCTCATTGGATAATTCATCCCAAAAAATAGAGGAACATACCCTATTATGCGCCACCTAAGTGAATCGCTGATTTTCTATGTATTCCACGTACAAATTGTGTTGAAAATGGGTGCAATCGTTGAAGAAAATTGTTTTCTACATATGCCTATGATTTTTTACTACTCAAATTGCTATAGTTGCTTCAAAAACTTGATTTTTTAAAACCTTATTCAAAGCCACAGAACAAAACTGTGTTGCAAATACGCGCCGCTGTGTATTCAATACGCGCCTAGCAGCCGAACACACCCGAAAGCAGCCGAAGACCGAAAACACACCAATACTTACAGACACTTTGACTGAAAAGAAAATCAAAATGGACTAATCAAAATTTAAAAAAAATAATAAAATTAGATTTTTTGGGCTGAATTAACGCTCAAAATAAGGTTTTAGACTTTTTGTTCATTCTCAATGAAAATTGGACTTTTTGAAAAATTAATGCTTTTTTCAGCTTACTACAATTGGCGCGTTATAAAGAGTGCATGGGCCGTGATAGAACATACCCATAAAAAGCATACCTTAGCGAGTTCGGTATGATTTTTTTGCATTATATCATAGTTTAGATTCTCCTCTATCGATGTGTCAGAAAATATTGTCTTATTCGTTTTTCTCTGCTTGGTGACACCTTATTGAAAGTGTTTTAAAATTTAGATCGAAATGAAGAAAAACCTAAATTGTGAAATTATCACGACACAGGAGCATTTTAAGGAAATATTCATACTTGCCATGACCAATCACAGCATTTAGAACAAATTGGTAATATTTTCCAGGCTTAAAATGTTTCAGATTCTTCAAAACAAGGGTGGCGCGTATTAGCCACATGGGGCGTTATATGAACTTTTCCCCTATATAGTGAGCATCGAACTCACTGCAACATATCATCTAGGCTTGCCAGTCTTATATCTTACCCAGTGGACCATCTGAGTCGGTTAGCAGACGAAAGTTGATTGTCCTAATCCTTTTGCCATCCTTCTGTTTTCTTTCACCCTCCTTTGATTTTTATTATCGACAGCACGCAAGATAACAATCTTTTCAAATATTATAATGTGATTGGTTCATTTCTAATAATTCATTTTCAACTAAATGTCCAATTATACTGGTTCTTATTTATTAATATGTTGTTCTAACTTCACGAATTCCTCTAGCAAACTTCTTTTGAATTCTGATTTGTTTTGAATTGATTTTAAATTAAATGGAAGATTTTTGCAACATACAATTCCTCTCAAGAAGAAAAATGTTCCTTAATAAGTAGAACTTTGTGAAGGGATTACAATATTCCTGGTTCGAGAGTTTCTTAGTGGGATTAGTATTTTTTTTCAAATATTGTGGTTTTCCGGTTTTTAAAATTCTGTGCATTGCCACACAAGAACAATACTTTTGAAAATTTCCAATGAGTAGTTTTTGTAAATGTGACACTCAAAAAAAACGTGACAAATTGAAAACGTATCGTACGCAAAAGTTGAGGGCTTTGCGCATCCTATTAACAGATCTTAAAAAGGGCATAAAAATAAAGAAAATCGCCGTAAATAAACGGAGGATAAACATAGGTTTTAAAAAGTTTCAATTTTGTTGAGACGTCCAAGTGATTTGTTTTTAGTCTTTCAGCAAAGTCTACAAACTGAATAATAGTATTGTTAAGAACAACTTGTGGAGAAACTGGTGAGTTTAACTGTCTACCGGAACTGTTTTGATTTTTGAGAAGTTTATTTATTGGTAAGAGATTAACATCAGACCATTCACTCATTATAGCATGATCCTGATTAATTTTTTTTGCGTAAATAGATGAATTGAGCAGTGCTGTAGAACAGATGAAAGGTTGTTTGTAAAAAGTAAGAAAAAAAGGTTTCAAAATCGATTCTTGTGCAACTCCCGATTGAATAAAGACAAATTCAGAAAAACATAGACTAAAAATTACAGTTTGTGAGCGTCCTTCAAGATACGATTGAACGAGTTCGGAAGCTGGTCTTAAAAATTTGTATTTGGTTTTTAGTTTGTTGACAAGCTTTTAATGCAAAATGCGATCGAAGGCTTTTGCAAAATCTATTAACAACAGAACTGCAAATCTTTTTTTTATCCGAGGTGAACGCAATGTTGTCATGCACTTTCATAAGAACGGTTACTGTGCTTTGAGATGAACGAAATCCGGATTGAAATTCAAATAGAATGTCGTTTTGGTTGAGGTATTTAGTTATCTGATATTTAATCAATGTGTCAAAATTTTTGGAGGTTGCCCTTAATACACTGATTGGTCTTAGATGGATAATTAATGAGATTTAGCTTTTATTTAAATGGGAATAACTTTCGATTGTTTCCATTGATACGGAAATTTTGAAGTTTGTAATTATGTTAAAAATATGACTAATAGCGGGTAGAACATATGTATGTTAAAATTATTTTAATTAGTTTAATAGGAATATCATCCATTCCTACCGCATTTGATTTGATAGAAGAACTGCGCTTATGATTTCATATTCTTCAAAACGATTGAATTTAAAGCCGTGAAAGTTATTCATATAATACTGTTGTTGATTGCTAGTTCTAGAAAAAAAAATTGATTAGAAGTAATTATTGATCTCATTAGATGTGAAATTTGTTGTTGCTGGATTTCCTGGTGTTTTAGTTAAATCAACCTTTTTCAAATTATTCCAAAACAATTTTTCTGTTAAATCCAAACTAAGCGCCGTGTCTTTTCAGAATTTATTTTTGCTTTAAGTATGAGATTGTTAACCTTATTTCTCAGTTCCTAATACATATTTATGTTTATTTTCAACAGATTTTAAATTTTTGCAATTGTTGTATACAAAATCCCTGTTTTTCATTGCCTGATTTATCTCGTTAGAGTACCACTAGTTCATTCGATTTTTTATGAATTTTCGTTGGAAAAAATATAGTGAACATTCAACAGAAAGCTATTAAAAAAAATCAACAAGCATATCTGGATTTTCAATATTTTGAAAGTTATTCCAGCTGACATTAGTAAGAGTTGTTGAAAGAGCGCTTCAATAAAAGTTTTTGTAGTCGCGGAACCAGTATCCGTCTGGTTCATTAATTTTGAGGAAATTCAATGAAAATAAATTAAACTATGATGAGAAATGCCAAGAAGGGAAAATTGACTTAATCTGTGTATACTATTAGCTTAATCAGATAGAAGTAAGTCAAGTAAAGGGACTCATCTCCAGTTCAGTGCAAAAAGTACGTTCAGTATCAGAACAGAAAAAAAACTGTGGAGTTCATGCAATCTTTGAATTCTTAAAGAATGTTTTAACAGGTCTACGTTGAAATCTTTGATGGGAAAAAAATAAGCATGAGAAGGGTAGAGGTGAGAGGGGAAACTAGAAGCTGTTTTCTATTGCCGGCTGATTAAATACACATCCACAGCTCATTTTGAAGGGTGGTTATTGCCGTCGGTTGGAAACAAATAATGTTTTTTTTTTACCCTAACCCTTTTTTGAGTGTCAATATGACACTATTGAAAGTTTGGCGGCTTGTACCTTTATTCGGGGTCATCCAAATAAAAATATTTCTTCGAGGACCCTCAATGAATCCTTAAATTCTTTAATTTTGCATCATTTCTTCGTTAAGGACGCACCCTTAATGCTCAAGAAAAAACCTCCCTAATCAGACCTTGAGTGTCAATTTGAAACTCATTGCTTAAAACCACAAAATCTCTTTTGTTTCTCAACCGATTTTCACAAAATTTTATGTTTTAGAAACCTCGTAATGTAACTCAAATATATTTTCCAAACATTAACTACCTAAAACACTTCAGTTTTACGTTATTCAAAATTTTAGAAAAAATATCCGAAAAACATGCTTCAGAAAATAGACTGTAGATCAGCTACGGAATGCTATTTATAAATCACTTAGTATTCTAGAAAGCTGAAGCTATACTTTTTCGATAAACTTACTCGAATTTTTCAAAGATCAAGTAAAATGTAAAAATGTGGTTTAAAAACCGTGTTTTTGAATCAATGATCCGTCAAAATTTTTAAAGTCGCACCAGATGAATTTGTAGAAGAGGATTGAAAAGTTGACGTAATTTGGCATGTTTTTGCATTTTTAGATTTTCGAAATACGAAACACAGAATATTTAACGAATTCATAAAGGTGGCTGTTTTTCGAACATTTTGTCAGCACTTAATTTTTCTCAAACTTTCTTGCACCATGATACAACTGGACTGGATTTTGAGTAGGGGAGAGTGGGGTATCGTGGGCCATGGGGAAACGTGGGCCACTTTTAATATCTCAGACGTGTGTTGAGTTAAAAATCTCAAACCAAATGTCATTGTCGTCGCTTTGCGTGAGCATATATTCCTATATGTTGTTGACTGAAATACGCATCATATGCTTCTTTTATTTATCAAGCTAAAAAAAGTTAGAAAAATTTACTTACATAATTCAAAAAACACCCGCTAATTTCATCGATGGGGAACCTAAAGTGCAAAACAAAAATATGCTCATACGCGTATGATCTTAGTTTTGTCATGATCTTTCACGTGAAAAAGACATTTTTGATGAAACATAAATAAGTCACACAAACGCAACCAATTTGTTAATTATAGCTTGTGGGGAATCGTGGGCCACACATCTTGAATTACCTATATTTTTATGTTTTTATACTCATTTAGAACTTAAAATACGTTTTTCCTATCTGTAAAGTTTTCTTATGCAAAATGAAGAGTTATGAAAAATATTTTGTCCATCCTTTATAAGAAATTTTGCCAAAACGTTCGCGAGCCAGATTTTGGAATGTATGCGATCATGCACAGCTCTCTTTTTTATTTCATCATCTGAAATTGCTTTAAAATAACGAAATGGATTAGAAAATCACAGTTTTGGGTCAACTCATAAACTTTGCATGTTATTTGGTCAATTTTAATTTGGTGGCCCACGATTCCCCACCATTTTTAAAAATCCAAAAAATATTGCTTTTTTTTAAACAGTCAGAATTTGGGAAAAATAAATTATTAAAAATTTAAAAAAATACCATATGGTACCTTGAAAATGTAGAAAACCATATCATTTTTTATTTTCATTTTATCTTTAATAATAAAGAAGTTATGGAACAACGAAAAAAAGTGGCCCATGATTCCCCACTCTCCCATATATAAACTTAAGATTTCCGGAATAATTCTTTATTCACCAGAAAGCCAATTTCACACGAATTCGAGGGTTTAATGACATCAGCGCAGCGATACTTAACAAAATATAAAATCCAGTTCAAAGTTAAATTTAAGTGCAAGAAAATCTGAGAAATTTCAAATTGATAAAAAGTTCGAAAAACAACTTCCTTTGAAAAATCCTCCAAATTTCTATGTTTCGTATTTTGGAAATCTAAAAATGGAAAAGTGAGCCATATTCTGTAAACTTTTCAATCCTCTTTGCAAAAATTATCTGGTATGATTTTAAAGATTGACGTTCGTTGATTGAAAAATACGGGTTTAACACCGCTATTTTACATTTTTGCTGGTCATGATCTTAAAATTAAAAAAAAATGTATCCTTATGAGCAGCGCTTAACTTCTAATTTCGGCTTTCTTGCCCACTAGGTAATTTTTTTAGCATTCTGTATCTGATCTATAGTTTTTTCCGAATCATGTTTTATTCGGATGTTTCTAAGACCTTGAGTAACGGAGAACTGATTTTTTAAAGCTGAATACTGTCTGAAAAACATATTAGAGTTACATTACAAGGGTTTCCAAAATTATTAATTTTTTTAAAGTCAGACATTTGCAGACCAGCGCGCTTGGAGAAGAATGCCAGTTACTAGAAAACTTTTTAATGACGGTCCGGCATAGAATCTTATACCGATAATTCCACCTTCAAGGAAGTTCGTTATTGGAGTAGAGAATGATTTGTGGGTTAATTTCATTACCATTTTCATTCAGCATACTTGGTCTTCAAAACATCCCAGTTCTTCATTATATTAGAATGATTATAAAGATGTTTGAAATGTGCGCTTCGACAGCTTTGGAGGGTTAACCTGTTCTGACGATAAGAGTTCAACCTACCTCACATTTGCAGTGGTGTACAAAAGAGGAAATTTCTTTTAAAAATCGAAAACACACGCTTTCTGAGTTTCCAGGGGGTCTTGTTTCAACTGATGTATGAATGTTTATTCCACATGTTATATCCAACATGGAAACCCATATCAACATGTGTTCGCTTATACAGCCAATGACAAATGTTAAAAACCAAGAACGGTATCGAATTTTGAATACGGCGGATGCGCCAACATCACTGTTTCGGGAAAAACGGTTTCAAAGTTTGACAGCTCCATAAACTCGCAGCAAAAATTTTATTTTGTTTTCTATATTTCTCGAACATAAAATATTCTTCAGTTAACGTTTTAAAATGTAGAGCTTCGAACGTGCTTTAGCACTCAGCTGATTACTCCATTTGTTTAAATTTGGAGCATTCGCATTCACTACCGAATTTTAACCCTAATTTGGCTTATTTGATGTTGGATGTTACCCTGACTGATCTTTTTCAGGTCCTTTGCAAACTATGATAACATCTTTCATTTGTCATCACCATACTTTATTCGTAAAATAAAAGTAATCGTATGAAATTAATTCATCAAGGTTCAAATAGAAAAATAGTTTAACATATTATCAATATTAAAAATATTTTGACAGAAAAGTGAATTAAAAAAGTTTTTGGATTTCGAGAGAAATTTTAAAGTCTTAAACAGGTAGTTAGGAAAAAAAACTGGTTCACCTCTGAGATTTAAGGTGAAGAATACAACATATCATTTTGACCACAAATTTTACTTACGTCATCCCCAATCGACAGCATTAGCGCATCAAACCGCCAATTGCTGCAATAAAACTGCAAAGATAAAGATGGGTTCTGTAGAAAAAGGCCGCCAAATGATCTCACCTGAAGGTGTCGATTTAACAAACATTTAACTTTGACCTTTTGTGCAGGTGTACCGGTAATTTTGTGCGAATGGCCATAGAGTAAAAACCTTCAAAATGATCATTTCACATCGCTTCGAATTGAGTCATGGTGTACTATTAACTGATCTCGGAATGCTGGTTGGAATTGGAGCTTAACCTGTTGAAGAAGATTTTCTCGACTTTCAAAAAACATATTGAGTTAAAATTAAAAAAAAAAATGGGTTATGATATTTGAATCAATCTGCTTTCAGATTTTTTTTTAAATTAATGTAAGATTATTAAAATTTATGACGTTTTCATCATTATTAGTACCTTAGTTAATATACTTTACTTAGCCTCGAAAAAGCATCCCCATCACTACAAACAAATTGATGAAGTGTATTTAATTTCTTCACCACCCACAACTCAGCATCTTCTGCCACACTGGTGGTTCCGGATTTTGGTTTGTACTGTATCGTCGTTGTTTTGTTTACTGTTTTTGTTGCTCTTCGTTGCTAATTCCTGCAGCGGGGTCGCCTTATTCAGTTGACAGACTGCTCAAAGTCTGTCAGCAGCAAGGTTGCGGTATGAGTGAGCTTCTTAGGGTGTTCTTAGGGACTCAGCTCAATAACCATCAACATCATCCCCTCTTTCCTTGGACCAACAATGCCGAGCGAGTGGTTCATTTCCGGTGGCGCTCCATTAGCAATGATATGCTGAAATTAGCCCTAATCCCCGGGCCCTTTTGGAGGTTTGTTGTTGTTTTCGGTGTATATGATATTAGAACTTTGGAAAGGGTAGAACATGTATTTCGTCATTACACTCAGATAAGGGGAAGGGCATCGAGATAATGGTTTATATGGCCCACGATTTTATGTGATGCTGCGTCGTCTTTGACGACGCCGTTTCACAAATCTTCGACCGTTTCGTGGTGAGACAATTCCAATGTTAACTCACTCCCGGCCAAGTATTTACATTTAGTCGAATGAAAAGGGAAGAAGTTGAGTGAGGGTGGAGTTCGCTGACTGCGCTAACTGGAGACGACGATATCTAATTAGAAATCATGTTTTATCGGTTTGCCTCCAAGGCGTGTGCTCGCGTTCGTTTTATTAGCAGTAGCAGCATCAGAAGTAAAACACGCCAAGGAAACGACTGAGTTGTGCCTCTATGATGTGTAGCTTATTATACTTCACTGAACCTCGCTTCTGAATGGAAGGAGTTCTAGGGCGAGTCTGTATGGATTGATGATTCAATAGGTACTGTTTGGTTAAATTAACACTCCGAAGCAGTGATGACTTAATATCAATATGGAAGGTGATTATTTCACGACAAATAGAGCTACTACAGTAGGGAGTGTTATAAGCTGGATTGGGTGAAGGTAAATACCTAGTAAAAGCCTTCAACCTTAAATTTTTAAACTGTTTCAATTTTATCTAAAAATCTAATCACAATCTCATACCTTTTCGTTTAACGTTATGAAAGTTTATTGAAGAATATTCTCAACAATCTTTCGATAAAAAAACGTACTCGTTTCATACGAGTAAACCAAATTTAATAAGTCTGATTTTTTCACGTCGGGACCAAAATACATGAATCTCATGTCCGATGCAACAATTTGCCGGAAGCCATCGGACAGGATTTCTTACGAGTCAGACGGCATCGGTCATCTACTTTAGGGTGTGTCAATAAAATTTTGTACAGAAATGCTTATGAGGTCCATGCTATAACATTTTCAGTTGGAGTAAAAAAATATGGAAAAATTACACACCTTAAGCCCGAAGCCCAATCAGGACAGGAAAAAAAAAACACAGAGAGAACCATAACTAAAATCTCAATCCGGTATCGATATGATGATGTAATAAAGTACAATCCCCTGGAGCGTATCAGTGTGGTCAGTTGAAGAGAAGAAGCAGTGAAATCAATAATTAAGGCACAGTATACTCACTCCTTTACGCAGATAATCACGGTCCAATAAGTGGAGAAGTTGAAAATGGAATGGAGACAGCAGTTAATTCTGCTGCCCGGGTTACTTATTCCTGTCCTAGACAGAATTGCGGGAAAAAGTCAATCGAATTTCAGAACCCTCAGGGAATTTTGGTCGTCGGAAATCAGTGGGCAGTAAAAGTGGTTTCCAATTTGGATTGCTATTTATAGCATAATGCATACGGTTATGAAATGATTTAAATACAGAGGCTCAATTGGTTTTTTTTAATTTACGAATAATTACATGTAAACATGGGTCATGGGTAAGGTTGCAAAATTTTTTCAGTACGTATCCAAGCCGAACAAATCTGTGCAATTTTATAAACAAAAAATAACCTGACAAAATCCGGGCATTTGAAATTGAAATTGTCGGTTAAAATCCGGGTAATATCCGGAGTTATTTTGTCAAAATCCAAAAGTTGCTCAACAAAAATGAAGAAAAAAAAACTTAATATTGATTGTGATTATGAAAAAAAAAATTCTACAAAATTTTCGTTTTTGACGCAGGAATGAAAAAAGTTTACAACAAACCCAAATAAAAACCAGGCAATCTGGCAATCTTTAAGCAAAAACTTTTGTAGCTTTACTGCTATCCATCAACCTGGAT
The DNA here is from genome assembly GCF_029784155.1 of Uranotaenia lowii. Taxonomy (NCBI): domain Eukaryota; kingdom Metazoa; phylum Arthropoda; class Insecta; order Diptera; family Culicidae; genus Uranotaenia; species Uranotaenia lowii. The sequence goes on along the minus strand of NC_073692.1, from coordinate 365,234,990 downwards.
TTCAGAGTACCTCTAATTCTTTTACAAATTGTAATACATCGTCGCAAGTAGGTTTTAGTAACAAAACTTTGCCCGGGTCGATTAATACCATTATTGGGCAGGATTTGGGCACACGCGTCGGTTTGGGTAGCATAGTAAGTCAATGCTCGACTTTCCCTAGTTGCAGACCCTTATTGACATTCCCGTCACTGAAACCAACGTCGGCCAGTACGGATAGTTATCATAAAATCTCCCCAGCAAATAGTTGTCATGATAAACAGCGACTTCCAATCAATATTATTGCGTATCCGATTGATCGACTTAATAACGGTTCACCTCAGAATCCAACGCTGTCTCGAGGTATCAGCAACGATACTATTACTGCTCTTACGTTACCAGTAGCAGACAACAATCGATCCCAACACTTAAACTCAGGACCCACCCACGCACAGCTTGCTGCTCGTCAAGTCATAGTGCGAGAGCTACAGGACTTCAATGAAGATCCTTTTGAGTGGCCGCTGTTTTATGCTTTATATTTCAACAGCAAGGAATCCTGTGGTTTTTCAGATGCGGAGAATCTGGCAAGACTACAGAAATTCCTTAAAGGAAAAGCCTTGGATGCGGTTCGTAGTCTGCTTTTAGTTCCAGAAACAGTGCCCGATGCTCTTGAAACATTGAAAATGATATATGGTACACCATAAATTCTCATATCCAAGCTTCATCAAAAATTGAGAGATACTCCTGGACCAAAGCCAGACAATCTTATCTCATACGTTAACTTTGGAATAGAAGTATAAAATACCGTAAACCCCATAATAGTTTCTAAGCTCACCAATCATTTATCAAATCCAATAATACTGCAAGAGCTTAAAGAGAAGTTACCTATCCCATTACAAGTTGAGTGGTCTCGGTATAAGCGGCAACATAGTAACGTAAACCTAGTGACTTTTAGAGGATTCATGACTGAGTTGGTAGAGGTAATAGCAGACGTTGCATTTCCTATGGTTAATGGAAAAGATAAGAGTTCTAAAGATAGGCAGAGACTATTTTTACATGCGGAGGACAAAGAAGAAGGACCTCAAGAAACAGCAGTGGCAAGTGGTTCCAATTCCAAACATTGGAAACGCAAACCTGCGTTTCCTGTAATAATTAGGAACATGAAATAGCCAACTGTGAGCTATTTAAAAATCTGGATATAGAAGAATAATTTAAAGTAATAAGGCAAAAAATCTCTGCAGAATTTGTTTGGTTCCTCATAAAAAGTGGCCATGCAGGTCAAATAAATACTGTAATACGGACGGTTGTCGGATACGCCACTATGCTCTGCTTCACTCTAACAACGCAATGACTATTGCGGAAAATGACAACGACCATACAAAGGGATTGGAAAACTCTACGAGCAGGCATCCAAAAAGTACTGGCGAACGACAGTATTCTTGCAAACGTCGCACATGCACCTCGATGAAAGCTTCCCGAATATTTCTTCCCCGACAGTTTTTGAAGGAGCGGTCGTGCGATGTACAGCGATGGCTTGTTTTACCTCATGCGAGAGTTTGCTCGTGGGTATGAAAGTTTTTTAAGCTTCGTGTCAGTTTTGGGAAAATCTTCGTGACAGTTTTCAATGCGTTGAATTTCGTATGACAGTACTACTTACTCCGTCCGACTGTAGCCGAGATTCGCTCGGGCCGAGATAGTTTCGAACGAACGTATGAATTTTCCTTTTGCTTGAAGCTACCCCAACCACCCTCCCCTTCCCTTTACGCCTAACCTGCACCGGTACCACACATCGCGTTTTCCTCGGTCGTATGCTGCTGCTCGGTGCAAATAGATGGCTCGTTCGATCTATTCGAACTGAGCAGCAGCGCATACGATCAGGCATGGGTACAGTATGGGCATGACAGTCACCCGTGACAGTCCTGCAAAAACTGTCACGCCCTGCAGCCGACAGTTAGGATGAAATTATTTTCGAAACAGGAGGCATGAAGGGATGAAGACCGAACTGTTGGTTGGGTTCGCTACAGCTAAAGCACAACACTTTCGGCAACGCATGCTTTGAGCCGATTGTTCAGATACAGCCTGGGTTCTCGCACGTGTGCGATGTAGCCTAAGCATTACGATTCGTTACCGACGGTACAGCAGCGAACCGAGTGGTAAGGAAAACCGAGATAGTTTGTTTGGCAAGAAAAAAGCTGTCATAGCAGAGCTGTACTTTTCGGAAGCCTGTCTACGAGCGTTATACATCATAACTTACACGTTTTAACCTCTGGCTCGCTGTTCCGGTATTTACATGTTACGATCAAATATGGTGAAAAGAAAATTAAGACCGTTGCATTTCTGGACGATGGATCATCTTCTTCACTTCTAGATGCCGAGATAGCAAAAGCTATTGGTGTGGAAGGCATTTAGGATACGCTATTCCTCAGTTGGACTGGGAATATTTCTAGAGAGGAGAAAGACTCCAAACGAGTGGCAATCGAGGTACAGAATTCAAATGGGGAAAACAGATTTACATTAGGAAATGTTCGCACTGTCCGTCAGTTCAAACTGCCCCGTCAAACGTTGGACTACAAAGAAATACAAAAACCACGGTGTACAGTATAATAAGGTGATATATTCCCGATAATGTCGTCATTACTATCCATCTAGTGATCTGATTATTCTCCGCGCGCGAAACTTTTTGCCCGGCACGCTATAGGCAGATAGTAATGACGTCACTAGTTTGCATTCAAACGAGTTGTTTACTCGGGTTAGTAGCCTACCTTATATACTTATACCGTGTACAAAAACAATATTTCCACATAAGTGGTCTACCGGTAGAAAGTTATGATGCAGTTCCTGGTATTATCATAGGGTTAGAGCCCGTCCATCTTTTGACACAGTTAAAAATTCGAGAGGGCCGTCAAGAAGAACCAGTCGCAGATTAAAATTTGAATTCGTTGGTGTGTGTTTGGCAAACAACCGTCGGGCTTGAATGAAACAGACCATCTTCATGTACATTCCGACGAACCTATGGATAACACCAGTCTTTATCAGCAAATGGCCAAATTTCAAGGCATTGAAGAAGCCAGTAATCAGAATGCACTATAATCAGAAGCCGAGAAACAGGCCGTCGCCATATTAAACCAGACCACAACGCGCATAGGAGATCGCTTCGAAACCGGCTTGCCATGGCGATTCAACCCACCTAATTTTCCGGATAGTTTCTCGATGGCAAAGCGTAGAATGGAATCCCTGGAAAAGCGTCTTCGAAAAGATCCTCGATTGGAACTGGCTGTCAAGCTGCAAGTGGAAGGGTACTTGGAAAAAAATTATGCGTACATTATCACAAAAGAAGAATTGGTTAATACAAACCCCAGGCGTGTTTGGTACTTGCCTCTTGGTGTAGTCCAGAACCCAAAGAAGCCAGGAAAAATAAGGCTTATCTGGGACGCTGCGGCCAGAAGCAACAATGTCCTTTAATGACATGTTACTAATAGGACCTGATCAACTAACATCACTACCTGGCATGTTGCTAAGATTTCGACAGAGGAACGTGGCAGTTTGTGGCAGTATCAAAGAGATGTTCCACCAAATCCGCGTTCGGTCAGACGATAGTCAGTCACAACGCTTCTTGTATCGAGCAAACCCTAAAGATGAACCCCAAATTTACGTGATGGACGTTGTGACGTTCGGAGCAACGTGTTCTCCATTCATATCCCAGTTTAAGAACCAAAACGCCATGAATCTGTGGTGGCCATCATCAAGGAACATTATATGGATGACTATATGCAAAGTTTTGACACCACTGAGGAAGCAACAAAACAAACTATCGACGTAAAATATGTACATGCAAAAGGAGAGTTTGAACTTCGCAACATTTTGCCCAATTTACCTGAAGTCCTTAAACAAATAGGTGCGAATGAAATCATAGAAAACAAGTCATTGAACTTAGAGCCTGGAATCTGAAAGAGCAGAACGCGTACTGGGAATTATGTGGCTGTCTCGGCCAGACCTGTTAACGTTCAGCACAACTATACACGGAGATGTTTCAAAGTTAGTAGGAGCGATCAAACCAACTAAGCGACAAGTTTTAAGGATTATCATGAGCATATTTCATCCATTGGGCCTAGTAGCACATTACGTGGTGCGTGGAAAAATTCTAATGCAGGAGATTTGGAAACAAGGA